>NC_090926.1:363429874-363732904 GCF_040938575.1 Ambystoma mexicanum | reverse complement strand
CATCTTTTTGGTTCTGTTTAAGTATAAAACGTCTCTGGCTATTTCCTTAGATGTGGGTGTTTCTATGTTGTTGAAGGATACATGTGTCTTTAAAGAGGTGTGACATGTTCTTTTCTGAATGTGTGTTCTGTGTATTTCTGTGTGTTTTGCTAATGGCTAAATTGAGCTATGCCCGTAATGGAGTGTGGTAAGTATGTTCTCTGTATGCTAATAAAACTTCCTGCATCTTTTTCTGGACATGTTTTTGTGTTTTTTTTGTGGTCTGTGCATGCTGAGCGGTGGCATGCAGATATTGGTGTGGTGTAAGTGTGTCTGGTAGTTATGGGAATGTTCGTCAGACTTTATGCTTCAGGACAGGTTTGTGTGTTTTTGGAGCTGGTGCATATGACTATTTTATGAGATGGATATGATTGTACTGTGTGGTCTTTGTTGGTGTTAGTGATTTCTCATGCTTATCACATTTTTCACTACTGATTATAGACATGTTTTTCTATACTCCATATGGCTGTAGCAGTTTATATGTGTGCACAAGTTTTATTTTTTTTTAATTGTTCTGTATATTGTAAATGTTGTATGTATGCCCGAAAAATGCCTTTATGTTTCCGAAAGTGTTTGTGTGGTTTCCGCTTGTTTTGTGAATATCCAAAATGTGGGATGTTGTTAATGGTATGGCTTGTGTGGTTGTTATGTTCTGCACATGTTCCTCAAAGTATTGGGTTTTGTTTCTGGTCACGATTATGTGTGTGTCCCGTGTGTGCACATGCATGATTTGTGAAATAACCATAATCTTATAGCAAGTGTATTAATGTTTTTGGGCCTGATTTGCAAAGCGTTTTTGAATGGGATAGCGCCATCGTAAAACGCTTTTGTAAATCAGGTCCTATGTGTATTCAACATGTTGGGTTCATGCATGAATACATTCTTTTGTGTGTTTTATGCTGTGCCATATGTGTTTTACACATGTGAATTCCATTTCAATATGTTTCTTTAGTAAAGTGAAAAAAACTCAAAATGCAAGGACGCCATTTTAGAAAATATTATTGTGTGCACTGGTTTCCTTGTAAGGTGTAAGAGTATGCCAGATATGTTAAACATTAAAGCAGACACATTTTAGTATATGTGACCCACAGATGTGTCTTTTATTGGTACATGAAACCCCTTTCTACAAAAAAATGAAATGTGGGCGTTTTTCTCGTTGATTTTATATTAAGAAAGCATTCACGAAACTATGCCATATTTGGCATGTACACGTCAATGTGCCATGCTACAAGTAGGTTAAGATTTGGTGAAGTTCCGTGGATAAAATCGAGTTCAACCTTTTTGATTTCCTATGCAACATGTTATGGAATATTAACTTTGGTGCTGGTACTGTGTTACAATAATATAAGCACATGTACATCATACTTCACACCTGTGAAATATAGTACAAGAACAGCAATAAATAAAGCATGTTCTCATAACTTGCCCAAATGCGCTGCCTTTGGAAGCAATGTGCAGTAATCACAAATTTTACATTGGGTGCAGAGGATTCTTTGTGGACCAGCATGCTCAACTAATTTGCATGTACTTGCTGCACTTAGTATGCATGAGTCAACACCAAAGTTCATCATGATACTCTACTATGATAGCTCATGCAATTTGGCCAAATGGTTGCATTTGTAAATGCAGCACATTGATTGAAAATCCTATTAAACACATAAATACATGACTTATTATCCAACCTCAGAATAATGCAGTAATGCGATCGGCCTTTAATCACCTTAACCCAAAACCAGTTGACCTCTTAAGAACCGAGTGCACGTTTTATGTAAAGCAAGTTTATTGAACAATCGTCCGGGGAGAAGCTAGATGACGCAGCAGAGTCAAACGAACCCAGGTCTCACCGAACCAGATAAGTTGACACATTAAATACATTTTTACAACAGTTAAAACACTACCATATATTTTATAACAATCCACCCACCACATGTGATTGGCCAAAACCTATACAATGAAATCCCATCTTTCAACAATTCTCCTATTCTTTATGGCCACAGATATCTGAACTACCATCTACAGATTATATTCATAGCACACCGTTCTTTGTGATTCGTCCATATTAAGTCATGACATCAGCACACGGTTACACATTGATATACAAGCATGATTCATTACAAGTCATAGCTGGCCTGAGCCCTCCATCCCTGAATCAAAATTACCCATGGTTCGCATGGATACTTTAACAACATGAGGAAAGCAGAGTTTACAGGTTCCTTTTGAACTGGTGATAACTATCTCATCCACCCCAACTTTACTGGCACCCAGGAACACTCTAATCTAAATAACTACCCTTTCAGCACATCCTGAGGATACAATTGAAACCCAAGGAGTATCGGTCACTTTGGCTACAAGCATCAATTCACCCCACAGTAAATGAACAGACCCCTTCTGCCAGCTAAAATAGATTACATCTGTTTTCTGTGATACTGCCGGGCCATAAACTCTTGCAGTATCAGGTAGTAATATCCATATATATTTATATATAGTCACAGTATATAATGTTGCAGGAAAAGGTTGTGGCAGCATTATATAGGTGACCATATATAGGGACAAAGGGACCGGGAATTTCAGGGATGTCCCCCGCATGTTCCATCTAATAATATCCCCGCAAAAAATTGAAATTTTTCAGCGATTTCTTTGCATGCCGTTATTTTTGAGGGGACATTATTACATGGAAACACTCTTGGCCAGTTGCGTAGTTACACAAATACCCTACCTTTGGTATTTGAAACGCCTGCAATACCAGTTTGTTCAAGTCACTTAAAATTCATCGCCGAAACCCTGACTTCCAAGTTTAATCCATTTATACGTGTAGATTTATAATTTCCTGTTGATATATATCAGTGTGCATGCATGTTCAATAACTGTCATGTTTCTAACCAGTGGATTGTCTATGACCAGTCCTCTTCTACACATATACATTATAAAACTCATTGCTGCTGAGCAACTAGACACTTCATCGCACATTATATCTGTATTATTTGGTTTTATATTTTATTTGGTGGTTTTTGCATTCATCTTTCTTTGCCGATGCATATATAATATGTATTTATCTTAAACACAAAGTAACACTAAAGTTACACACCCCATTACCATTTAACTACACTGGGTACAAATGACATTGTAACATCGCATCACTTTGCCGCACCCCGAGTCACAAATATGATGCGCACAACATGAATCTCTCTTCATCGTTGGGACCTTTTCTCACCACCCCAACATTCCTCCCTTTAGTTAATACTTTAACAAATAAATCTTATCCTGATTCTGTGAAATCATCTTCTTGGGGAACAACCCTACAATCATTTCTCATCTCGGTCCCCACACGGGCCTAATCCTCCGCTGAACAAACCCAACTTGTCACCCCACCATTTCCGCAATCTACACACTGCTCCACACAATCATCCCAACTAGGTGGATGACACAAAACAGCTTCAGTCTGAGTACCCGCGTGAGATGAAATGGCAGTGGTTCTAGCTTTGGACAGGGTCACAGTCATCATGGCAGCTGCTTTTGATACTTGGGCAGAATGACATTGTAAGAGCAGGAACAAAAGATAATAAGAAAAAAAGATAAACACAACAAATAGGTAGTAGAATCTTCACAGCAAGGCTCATCCAAGATAGCACCCAAGAAAAAAGGGAATCCAACCATCGATCATATGTAATTCCTGCCTCATTCTCCATGATAACTCTGAGCTTGTGTAAGGCTGCAACAGTCTGACTCAGGGACACATTCTCCAAATCATTTGGAGGCACAAATGTGCAGCACATGCTCCCTATCTCCTGATGGACCCCTTGCTCCACAGCTATTAAGAGGTCAGTGATATATCTTGTTTGTAAAATAGTGAGCCTCAGGGCCCAGCAATCTTCCTTAATGGCACTGAATGCTGATTCAGACTAATTGATAAACAACAATAATTAATTCCTGCTTACCTGGAGCCACTTGACATTTGCAGCTGCTTGGACATCAGGTGCCAGGAGGGATGTGAAGAAGGCCATCTTGCAGATAAACCACCATATTGTTCAGGACTGTCCATTAAAGGTGATGTGGCTGAAATGTAATTGGACCGCATGGTCCGTCTCACTAGTCCTTCTTTTCCATGGTCAGATAGAGTCATTGATATGTCCATATGCAATCATGAAGGCAACACAAGGGGCACGGGGAATAAAGGGGGCACAGATGTGACTTTAGGCATTGGGTAGTTGAGGACCAAATGCGGAAATGACAAGAACTGGCACATGTATTGTGTTGAAACTGCACACACCTTCTTGCCAGGCTAGAGGCAACTGTCTATAGGCGTATGATCAACAAGTCCAAGAAACATACAGAAGGGCAGCTGTGCCCCCACCCAGGTCGGCGATGCGGATCGTGCAGCAGCATTTCCCATTTGTTCCAACAGGCACCATGTCATCACCCATGAATACAGAGAAAAATAGGTAATTATCTGTATCTAAACATGTTTTTCTGGCTCCTTGAGCCACAACAGATGCTGCAGATAACATTGCCAAACATTTCTACATACTTGATTCAAACGTGCCACACCTTTGTCTGAGAATCCCCTGATCCCTCCTTCTCTGCAACTCTAAATCGCTAACTCCCATTGTTTCTTTTGAAAAAATAGCCCCTCTAAACACAATTGTACTCTTTGTGTATACTGAACATTCTTCTGCTCTTCTGATCTGTAGCTGGACATTCATTGTCAACAGGTAAAATGGATGCTGTGACTGATTGCCCTTTAAACTGCCCTCGGACCCTGCACTACGCAAAGTGGTTTATACTGATGGCATCGAATGCCAAAGCATCTAAGAAAAAGCAACGAAAGAAAATCATTGAATGTATTTTTTTTTAACATTTTTTAAGGGGGAATCCACCCCAACCCCATTTGTTTACCCCTTAAAACCCATTACACTTAAAGTTAAACCTTTACCTTTGAAAAAAATCCATTTAATGCTTTTTTTAATGCATTTTTTTCGATGCTTTTGTCATTCAATGCTTTGTATTCAAGGTATTGACTGGATACCCGCGAAGTGCACTACGAACAGGGTGTCTGCTATCTCTACTTCATTTGGGATAAACACCCTAGGGACTTCAGAAGCATGGGGAATGAGAGAGCAGATGTAGCAAAATCCCACATATCTCTCTCTACCAACCCCCCTCATGCAGCTTTACCATACATTGGGCCTCATTACAGCCCTGCTGGTATCCTGCAGGCTACCAGCAAATACTACTACTGTTTCCGGCACTCGTCCAGCAGTATTGAACCTTTATGGTCTTTTTAATTGAGGTAATACATTGTACGATCGGCGGGATGCAGAATAACTCTTACACCAAATAGTAAGACAGACTTAGGAAGTTGTCAAAATGTCTCTGTTTTATTCTCAATTATCTGAAACAGGGAGTTACAACGGACATCAACGGCCGTCGCACAGCATAGTCTCAAAGCATTTCATAAAAAAAACATTCTTATATAACAAAAATGTGTCATACGTGACATCATACTGTGTGGCAAACTAAGAAAACCTATGTGGGTTTGTGGTTGGTTCAAGGGAAACATATACGTATAGTTTCTATAAGGGATTGGATTGTGATTGGGTCTCTACAGTCAAGTGGACAACTTCTGACCTCCTCTAGTGCAAGTCATCTTCATCGGTTATTAAGTACACAGCATATCATTGGCTTTCAAACTATAAGGATCTTTGTTATATGGTCTTAGAGAAGAGTAGCTAAAAGCCTCCACCGGAAGTCCCACCCCTAACTTGCCTATCTTTTGGTAACCAGAAATAGTGACAAAGGTGACACCTGTAATGATGCCTATAACACGAGCAGCCTTTGAAGCAAAATATCCATTAAGGAAACCATTCTTTATGTATCCGTGAAAAGCTGACAGCCTCTTAGGAAGGATTCCTGAAGAGCATGTGAAGACAGATGAAAGATGAGACTGATGACGTCACATGAAGAAAGTGACACACCTCAGAAGAGATGAGAAGAGAGAAGGTGGCTAGACCATATAGAATCTGATGACGAAGTTAAGAATCGAGTAAACTTTCATATGCTGAATGAAGATTGCACATGTTAAAGCACAGAAGGAAATTAAACCCATTTTATAAGTGTACAGATGCAGTAATGCAAGTAGACAAAGTAATCATAAAGCTGGCTATACATAGTGAATAGTGCAGGCAGTGCCACCAAGATATATATATGCATAGGAATCTGGGAGTTCCACATCGTACTTTAGAAAACTGGAAACCCTGTGAATAGAAGGACTTGAAGTGTGGCACAGCAGAATAAGCCTGGCTGGAGATGGAGGGAGAATTGAGAGAAGGTTTGCTTGGTCCAGTGTCAAGGATTAGGGCAGCCAAGAAACCAGTTACCTATCATAGAAAGATACAATGAACAAGAAGGTGAGAGCTGAACTCCTATTAAGGTGCGGCGGAAGGACAATGAGTGGCAAGTTTTATTCATTAAATGGTATTAAATACTACAAAGGAGATCAAAAACGTGGTCTCCAGTCACATGGTCAGATGAAAATAGACTTTGGGCAAGCTACACCGAGACCCAAAGAGAAAGCCAAGGTCACACTCCCTTTTATTCCCAGTAACAGTGATACTTGCAAGGCCAAGTTCAAAAGACTATTCTCATGGCAGGCAGCTGGAGTGATGATCGGCTAATTGGGGGGGAGGCATGACCAAGTCCGACCCACTAGCACCTGGGGTACCAGGTTGCATGCTGTTAACGAGTGTAATATTGCATAAGGGTACAAGTGTGCCAACCAATTATAAAGGACGCTGTACCAAAGAGCCCTATAGTTTAGAGATCCAATGAGATGTTGTGTATTTGATGATGCTCACAATGACTTGCACTAGGGGTGGGCAGAGTTGTCCACCTGACAGTAGATACCCAATCACAACACCAACCCCCATAGAAAGTATACCTAGATGTTTCCCGTTACCCAATCACAGTACCACATAACTTTTCTTAGTTTGCCACGTAGTATGACGTCAATAATGATGAGGCTTTAGTATGTAAGTGTGTTTTTAATGAAATATTCTGAGATCTTTCTGCCAGAAATCCAATGGTGTCTGTCGTACTGCCAGATTTAGATAATTGTCATTAAAACAAAGTCTTTGCCAACTTTTTGAGTCAGTTATATAATTGATTTTTGGTTCACTTGGTAGCAGACAGGGATGGTTAGAAAGGCCCATCTATAAGTAGGTCTTTGGAGTAGTCAGAACATCGGACACCCTCCACCATCCAGCTGGAGGAACGCAGTTTCCTGTTTAGAACGGCCGATATAAACAACTTGCAAGTAAAGAAGATAACCGTGGGATGGCCCCTCTGTTATGAAATCCGTCATGGTTTCCACAGGCGCTCAGCGGTCCAAAGCTGACAGTAGCCGATTGGAGGAAGGGGCGATCCAGAGAGTCCAGATTCGAAAGGCAAATGGTGAGTAGATTGAGGAAACTGGCAAATTGTGAAAAAAGGGGTTGTGGTACGAATTTTGGACGATGAGCATTCCATAAGAAACCCAGAGTCCTAATTCAAGGAATTTTAGGAGTTGTCTCAAAACCCAAGTGGGTAAACTAGGCTGTGAGAGGAGACAATTCAAACTCATATCGGAGTAGTTTAGGGGCTGAGAGAAAGGAGGATTTACCATGGTATGCATGTAAAGAGTTGATTAGTTGTTTGTTTGTATATTTTATGTATTAGAAAAGGGTTGAAGAACGATAAAGATAGGTTGTGTTACATAGAGAAAAAGGTTATTATTTATCTTAGGTTATTGTTTGTGCCAACCATAGGGTAGGTGGAGATATTTGAAAAGTAGAGGCTTTGAGCGGCGATTGTTGTTGCACGCTCATATTTGTTATTTTTCTGTAACATATTTTGTGTAAAATCACTGGTAAGTAGAGACAGTCATTTAAGACTTGTCATAATAGGAGAAGTTACACCACTGATGCACATGTGCAAAACACTATCGAAACACATGCCCAAGATCAAACAATACAGTGCAGCATGGGTAAAAGGCACACCAGATAAGATGTTCTTGCCGTGGCCACAAGGGGGATCACTAGCAAAAGCAGTGACCACATTCTTGCAGACAGCGTACACAAGAAAAACATTTCATAAAATGTTAGCTATTTTAGAGCCCTGTAAAATTTACCAGGAGGAGCGGGACGAACCACCCCCTGAGGAATGGATGCTTAATCAGAGTAGTGAGTTAGGTGTTGGGCCTTCTGCTTCCCTTACTCTGCAGGAAGTAAATGGCGATAGTACAGAAGATCCAGGACTGTATCGGTTAAAAGAACTGAAGGCGGCGACAGGGTATAGTAACCCAATATATGAACTGCCTGCTTATGATAGTGATGATAGTCAAGAAGAGTCTAAAAGAAAGGAAGAGATCTTTAAGGTCTTACAGGGCAAGGAAGAGAAAAGTGAACGATTGAATATAACCACAGATATAGAATGGGAGATTAAGAGATCGAAAGGAGAAAAGAACAAAGCTGATGAGATTGTCTTGTGCAGAACAAATGGATGGACAGATATTGCTTAAACTTGATGGCAAGAGTATCAAGGAAGTAAGGCAAAGGGAAGATCAAGACAAGCAAGATAAGAAGGCTAGGGAATGAGAAAGGAGACTGAAAGAAGATGAGAACAAGAGAAAAAACAGACAAAGATGAGAGAAACTGAATCAGGAGGAACAACAAAGAAAGGAAGAAAGGACAGAAGAGCAAAGGAAGTATGACAACAGGCAGAGAGCAGTCGAAGAACAAGACAGGCTAGAAAAGAAGAGAGAAGAGGAAGAAGCTCAGAGATTATGGGATACAAGAAGCAAAGATAAAAAGAAGAGGAAGTGCATAGAGCAAATGAATGAACGGAAGAAAATAGACGAGAAGAGGAAAGCGTTAGATGGTAACCGAAGAAGAGAAGAGAATTAGATGAAGAAATGCAGCGTAAATGGAGACAGAGGGCATGCAACATTGATTGCATTCAGAAAGAGTTGATGGAACCCAGTCCAGTAATATCTTGGGGCGACATAGAGGAGTTTCTCTCATCGCAAGGAGCAATGTCAGGACCATCTAGAGTAAACCTAGATGATTATTCTGAGATAGGAAGCATCAGAGATAGGATTTATAAAGCTTATCAAGAAATGAGGGCAAAAGGTGAATCAGGAGCAGGGGAAAAGATGATCGATCTCTAATTGACCGATCATGAGGCAAAGAAGGAAGCCCTTTTAGTCCCGAGCATAGACCCTTGTCTTTGGACAGACTGACTTTGAACAGAGATGAAAAAGATGATAGTCACACAAGTTGGGGACTTGATATGTCAGATGAAGACAGAGAAACCTCCTATGGGGAGGAGGGAGAAAGCGCCTGTGGTCCTGAAGGATGAATGCTGTAGGACAAAGAAGTAAGATGGTCTGATCTGGAACAACCTAAGGATAGGACGCCAGATCCCATAGCATATACCGGGTGCCCCAAAGGACGATCACATAGTGAGAAAGGAGAATCACCACATTATGTGAGCAAGTTAAGGTCATGGCCAGGAAGAAAGCAATGTGGAACCATTGTCCCAGCTATGGATAGGCAGACAATGGAAGCTGATTGTGAATTTTGGTCAACACGGTGACCGTTATTGGAGAAGGGAGGAGCTAGGCCACAGTATATTCCATGGCCAAAGAATGATAAGCATAATTTAAGATGTAAACTCCCTAGTTTAAAGGCGGGTGCGGGCAAATGGATTTACGAACTGGAAATAATGATAGGAGGAAAAACCCTAGTCATAGGGGACATTAAGGTTCTCCTAGCAGCTATTCTCAAGGAAAGGGCTGATGACATGTGAACACGAGCAGGCTACTCAAGTGTCACGGCGCAGAATACAGCTCATGATGGAGCGCCATTTAATAATTGTAGAGCAGATGTGTGGAGAACTCTTAGGGTACAGTATCCTGACATGTCGGATATGGGTTCAATTATGGCACGTAACATGCAAGAAGGTGAAGATCTGCATGCTTACATTCAAATTATTCAGGACCAGTGGACTTTGGAAACTCGCGAGCAGTGGGGGAAATCAGTGGTGGTATTTTACCACATTTTATGTCAGGGAATACCGGAGCAAGTACAGAGACAGCTCAAGCAATGAGTGGGAATGGAAGCAAGGCCTTGGGCAGAGATACAGTTGACCATAGTGCACCACTGTCGACTATTGCAAGAGAAAAATAAGAAAAAGGAAGAGGCTAGGAAGCTAGAGGAAGTCAAGTTAGTTCAGAAGAAATTGTCAAAATACGCCATAGAGGGTGCAGCATCGACAAGCGGAGAAGGGCTGGGAATGCAGTAACAAGCAATGGGTGCATTACAGGCAAATAATCAATGCCAGATAGACCAAGGAGGAAATGGGTTCATGCCGAGAGGCCGAGGGATGGGCTTCAGAGGGAGAGGTAATTTTTAAAATAACCAAGGTGGCTTTCATAATATGCAGAATGATAAACAGAATATGCAAGGAGTGTTTAATCAAGGAGGACAAGTTAGAAGAGCACCTCCAATATGTTAGACGTGTGGTATGGCAGGGCACATTGCGCGCATGTGTGGAAGCCAAGGGTTTGTACAGCATGGCCAATTTTTAAGAGGGGGGCAGCCTATCCTCCTGCATATTTTCCTACTTAAGGAGCCCTCCAGCCTCTTTTTCTTTGCAGATGGGGAGCAGGTGCAAGTGTATCTAGGTCACCTGGCCCAAGCCGCGCCCACCTGATGCCTTCCTGCCTGCTGCTCTTTTCACCAGTTAGCAAGCCCCGCCCACCTGGTGCCTTCCTGCTTGCCGCTCTTTTTCACCACTCAGCAAGCCCCACCCACCTGGTGCCTTCCTGTTTGCCACTCTTTTTACTACTTAATTTTCTGTTCGATCATCTTTAAACATATCCTCATCTGTGACTTCAGTAAGCCTATATCATTTTAGCCCTGCCTCTTCCTTTCTGCTCTTAACTATTAGATCAAGGGCCTCTCTCGCCCGGGCGTCCGAAGCAAAGGCCAGATGAAGAAAAGAGCAATTCCTGTTTGGACCTGCTCGGACCAGGAGGACCCAGGGCCTGACCCCCTGCTCAGACAGCAGGTAAGCATGCACCAACATGTGTTATCCCCTCTGTCCCCACAGGCCATCCCCACCCCCTTTTGTCCCCTGTGATGTTCCCTTGTACCCCCCCTTCTCGCACACAGGTGTTGCCTGTTTTGCTTGATTCTTCTACCCTGCTCCCCCTCAACCTCCTCCAGCCTACTTCTGCAGGAGTCTGTCCTGATACATTCTGGTTTCACCATCAACGTCTTGTGGCCAATGCTGGATTAGACTATTATGGACTTCATTCATTCACGGTGCGTCACCCTTCTCAACTCTCATGCTGGACTTCCATTGCATCTTGTACTCATGGTGGCCCTGAATCATGCTGGTCCCATCTTCATCTTGTATCCTGGCTTGCAACATTATGGCCCTCATTCCGAATTTGGAGGTAAGTAACATCCCTTACCGGCATGGCACAAATAGCGTGTCCGTGCTGGCACCAGTCTGCTAATAAAGGACTATTACGACTTTGCGGGCATGAGCTTTGCGCTATGCCGGTAAGGTACCTAGCACCATGCCGCAAAAGGCTCCCAAAAAGCCCTTACCGGCATGAAGCTAGGTGCAGAGTACACTTCTGACATAGTGCAATGCGTCATTAACGGTGACCGTAAATAGCGGTGACTGTAATTAGCAGACAATGCTATTTACGGTCACCGCTAAATAGCGGAACCAGAAATAGCGTCATCGCACAGGAACAGGAAGGAGCACGGTGGCCATCTTGAAAAACACAATCCATTGCCATCTTCAGCACACAGGACCCCTGGGAGACTGCTGATCTACTGAAAAGTACCCCTTACAAGCCAAGAATGCCTAAAGCTTTGAAGAAGGGATCTGCCCGCCTCCGAAAGGAGAGATTTAACCAGGACGAACTGCAGATGCTTGTTGACACTTTGCATGAGCATTCAGGCACAGTCTTCAGCAGCAACATGAGGAGCGAGGCAGTGCTGTGTAAAAAGGAGATCTGGGCACTTGTTGCCCAGAAGGTCAGTGCAGTGGGCAACACACCCCGCACGGTTAAGGATTGCAGTGGGATGATCTGCGCCTAAGGGTGCGCAACATATTATCGGTAAATCACACCCAGGCCATGGAAACCAGAGGAGGACCAAGTTCACCCAGAAAGCAAACCCCGTGGGAGGACACATGTGCAAGCATGATTGGCCCTGAATCGATTGAAGGTGTAGGAGAGATGGAGTGTAGCGCCACGACATTTGCTGATGGAGGTGAGTGTCCAAAGTAAACATTGCTAAGCCAAATCTGATGGAGGTCAATGCCAATGTCTGTCCAAAGAGTCACGCCATGGTCGGCCACACACACACTTCCTGTAAAGTATGCCGAAGCAAGTGAGACACATGCTGATGCCTGCTGCAAGGCCATATCGTACATGACACATACCACACAAAGTAGGAAATTCCACGAGGCACACAGCGTGCAAGACCAAAATAGTGAGCATGTCAGACAGCACCGTTCCTAGCCAACATGAGCGACGCTGACATATGGCTGCATTTACCACCCATGTATGAAATGACGTGCCCTTCCCAACACAAATGCCTATTACCCATAATTGTGTGGATGAGCAATTGTCCCAATGTATCTATGATGCCTATCCAAACATCACTCATGCCGTCCCTCTCTTCCACCCCCACAGGCAGTGAGCATGACAGCGAAGAGCAGGACACCATCTCTGCACAGGCCACACCCAGTAAGAGGTCCCAGGAGGACAGCAACCATCTATCTACTTCCAGGGGACAAACCAGGGGGCGCCGTGTCCCAGCAAGCAAGCCACCGCAGGGACACATAGCACCTGCACCACCAAGGCCCGTGGAGGGCACACCAGCCCCACCCCCCCCACTCACTGTTCTGCCTGGAGACACCTGTCAGACACCCCATTCAGAAGAGTCCAGTGTGGCTGGGGAGGTGGCAGCCACGGCACCCCTCACAGTGGAAGACAGCCAGGATGACATCTGGGGCACCATTGAGGATGATACAATGGATGTGGTCCACACCCCAACCCAAATTGCATCCCGAGCGATACCGGTAACACCAATAGAACAGTTTGCGCATGACGACACCCGGGGACCAATCAGTCCAGTATCCAGTGTTGGGGAGGATGAGCAGGCTGGGCATGCCAGCCACATACCCAGCACGCCCATAGGTGCAGCCGCAGGACCACAGTGGGCCGACGTGCTCACTGCACTCATCAGGGAATTTGTAGAGGACACCTGTCAGGCCAGACTTGAGTGGCGTACAGAGTTGTCAGCACTGGGCCATTCCTTTACAGACAACACCAACCACCTTTGTGAGGAGGTCTCAGCCCTCCGGCAGGTGCTAGGGCGCATTACTGATGCCGTGGAGGCAGGTCGTCCCGCCCCACCGCCTCGGCAGGAGGCCACACCATCCTCCAGCAGTTCAACCCAAACCAGCCCGCTCTGCCGGTCAGTCCGTGCACTGTGCCGACGGGAGATGCCACCCCCTGGCTTTGGGAGTGCCGAGTGAATGTAATGGCAGCCTCATGTAGGCTTCGTGGACTCAATTGGACTTGTGGGGGAGTTGTGGGGGAGGGGACGGGGTGAGGGTGTGTGGGGGAGCTGTGGGGAGAGGAGGAGGGGGTGAGGGTGTGTGGGGGAGTTGTGGGGGAGGGAGTAGAGGGTGGTGGAGGGTTTTGACACTTACGTTACTATTGTTAGATTCAATACACCAGTTGTGTGAAAAGAAGACCTGAGTGAACATTCATCATTGCGCATGTGTCATTTAATCATTCACAGTCCATACAGTACATGTACCCCTACACCCAGTGCCCTGTGTCCAAACATTATGTCACCCTCTGCTGACATGCATGTCAGAAATAGTGTGCGATCAATGACTGCCGCACAGCACGTCCCTCCTGTGCATCAGCACAGTGATGAGGTCCTGCCACATCATCCTCCTCCCCTTCATCATCTTCAGGTGGTAGCAGTTCAATGTCAGGGGGCAGGGGCACGTTCCGGCGGATGCACATATTGTGCAGCATTACACATGCCATGGTGATCTTGGCCACCTTCTCATGCCTGTAGAGCAGTGCCCCACCCGACCGGCTGAGGCAGCAAAATCATGCCTTCAACAGGCCAAAGGTCTGCTCGATGACCTCACGTGTATGGTATGGGAACGATTGTGGTCCTGCCTGTTCAGTGGGTTTCGGACAGGGGTGAGGAGCCACGGCTTCAAGGGATAGCCACTATCACCTGTATGAGATAAAAATGAAGGTAAATGTCAGGGGAATCATGAAGGAAAGCTGTACTAGTCACACATGCCTGCAGTTTATGGTTGCCCATATGCACATTTCTCTGGGTGCATTGCCGCCATTTACTGTCTCTCCATGTGTCCTGTGCCATGGTCTAATGGTGTGGGTTTCATCTTCATGATGATGTTGTGCACTGATGTCTACTTGCACATGCATGGTGTATGCATACAGCTTTGTAAGTGTCAAAATAGTGAGGTGTTGTGTCCTGTGAGATTTGGCAGTAGTCTGTACAATAATGGGCAATCAGCATTGGCATTCCCATGGTGACATGCAGCACTCCTGTGATTGTGCCGGCCCTGTGCCGGACTGTGGATTCCCTAGTAGGTTCAGTATGATGCACTACCAGCGATTCTTGTCCTGTGTGGTGATATGGTGGAGACATCATCATGGTGCATATGCACTGCATGCTGCCGGATGATGTTACGGAGGGTGAGGGTCGCTGATGGGCGGTGCACGTGTCGTGGGATGTGGGGTGGTTTCGTGTTAGTCATGTTGCGATAGGTGTGGACCTTATTTCATTCATATTGGATTTTTGTGTCTTGTATGGTACGTGATGGTTTGGGGCACAATTTGGTGATGTGCACATCGTGCAGTCTCATCAACATTGGCAGCATGGTGGTGTGTGCATCTCTCCCCCCTTTTCAATGCCATGTGCCAGTCCTGCTACTTAACAAGCAGTCAGGCACGTTGTCCAGCATGTCGCTCCATGTAGCGTGGTAGCGTGGAGTTCCGCAGGACCAAAGAGTCATGAGTTGATCCGGGATATCGGGCACAACAATGTGTGATGATCTTGCTGGCGTTGCATACCATCTGCACATTGATGGAGTGGTATTGCTTGCGGTTGCGGTACACCACCTCCATGGCATGCAGGACCACCGACTCCACGTGGGTGCAGTCGAGGGCACCTACACAATTTGGCATGCCTACCAGTGCATGTAAGGCAACTTTTGTATCAAATATCTCCTGGGGAGTCCGTGATAGGAATATGTAGTCCCTTGTGTGCTTGAGGAGGGCATCCAGCACTTGGTTCAGGATTCGGGAAAATAAGGGTTGTGATATGCCATGCAAGTGCCCCACTGTGTGCTGGTAGGTGCCTTTGGCAAGGAAGTGGAGCACAGACACTACCTTCAGTAGATGGGGGATGGTGGTGCATATTTCAATGAGGCTCAATATGTCGTTGTGTATCAGGTCCACTATGGTGGTGATGGTGTCCCGGTCCACACGGTACAGGGTGTGGATCTGCTCAGGGGTTAGGTTGAAGGGAGTAGCTCTGATGTGAGGGATTGGGGGCTGCCGGCATGGTAACGGTGGCTGCACTGGTGGGGAATGCTGGGCCTGTCTCACCCTCCTTCTCCTCCTGCGTCTCCTCTGTGGTGGCGGCTGTTGTTGTTGTTGAGGCATTGCAAGCAGGTCCTCCAGCTCCAGTAATGCTACTACTATTGGTACCATCTTGGTGTGGGAGGGGGTGTTGTGTGTGGGTGTGCTCCTTTTGTACTGGGCCTGACTCCATTGCCTCCACCTGTGCTTATTGTGTGCACCTGTGGCAGTTGGGAATACTGCTCAAGGCTCTTTACGGCAGGTCAGCGATACCGGTATTTACGCCATGTCGGTAGGCACTTTTTCCGCCTTCATGAGGCCGTTATTTGCATGTCCGCCTCACTTGTGATCTACTCCGGTTTACGGCATGGCGCTAATGCCGGCATGGTGGGTCGTGTGCGCGCGCCCAATCCGCTATTAATGGCATTGTACTTTACGGTGCCGTTAATAGTGATCTAGTTGGTCAGAATAGCCCGTAGTGGTAAGCGATGCCGGTAATCCTTTACTGGCATCGTTTTTCCTTTACCTCCAAACTCGGAATGAGGGCCTATGTTTTACAACTGACTTCTGTAATTGTATTCGCTCTCCACTCTTGCTTATCCACTCTTTTTGACTGCTTACTCTCTGTTCTCTCCTCCTTTCCCTTCATCCTTTTCCTATCTCCTCCCCTTACTTTGTTCTATGCACTTACTCTATCAGCATTGTCCCTGGACTTTATATGATAGCAACCTCGTCTGTTTCCTCCACCCTTCCATTACTGTTTTTTTTCCTCCTCACCCCCATTCCAGCACTATCTGAAATGTCGTCAGGCCTAGTATGATAGTCGCTTGTTTTGTTCCTCCCCTCCCTTTCTGCACCCCTCTGCCTCACCTTTTGTTTTCTCCAGCTCTATGTGAAATGTCGTCAGGCGTAGTACGGTAGTCGCCTGTCTGTTTCCATTTCCTTCCTACTCTCCCCCTCACTTCCTTATCTATATCATAGCTCTTGCACTATCTGAATTGTCGTCAGGCCGAGTACGATAGTTTATTTCACATCCTTACTGTACATGGCCTTTAAGAATGTAATTGCATTTTCCCTTGTTCCCTCCCTTACCTTGAAGCGCTTTGAAACACATTGTGTATAGGCGCTATATAAATAAACTATCATATCATATTTCATATCATATAGCCCACAGGCTAGGACTGGGTTTGCACAAGATCAGGCGGTGTATCAAGGCCAAGCGCCACACATACAGCAATCACAGCAGCCACAACAAGCACCATTGAATCCTCTGCAAGGATAGTCACAACATGCACCCATGCAGACTCAACAACACACAAACACAGGGCAGATATTGACTCCTAGAATGGGGAGAGCTTCAGTGGTGGAAGGAAGTCCTTTCACAGGGACAGGGATGAGCATATATCCATAATAGGATAGCTCACAGGGTGACTTGATGTGTTCAGTACTATCAGTAACACCAGACCCCCAAGAGGAACCAAGGGTTGCTGTGACGATAGGAGGCAAACCTTTTATTTTTAGTAGACATTGGGACACATACTCTTTCAATGATTATGGCATAGTGTGTCCTACTCCATGGATACACTATTTAAACATGGGCACATTTGTTATGTCATTTACAGGGCAAATGGCCCTACAAGTAGTGCCAATGGAACCTGAAGTCTTCCTTTATGGGATACACATGTTGTAACATGGCTACTTGGCTTAGTGGGAAAGACTATGAGAATACCTGACAAGTTTTTATTCGGGCCACGGATACCTATGGAGGAAGAGGATGGATGGATAATTCCCTTAGAACTAGTTTCAGCCATAGTGCGAGGGGAATAGGCCATGCTCGAAGGATATGACAAGGGCAGGCCATGGAGAACGGTGATTGCCATTGGGGTAGGGTATAGGCTGACTGAAGTCACAGATGAGCATATGTTTAAAGATGATCCAACAGACAATGAAGTAGTCTTTGAAATGAATATCACATATTGTATCAGAATAGAGAAAGGAGAGGACCCGCAGCAAATGATGATAGTACGCCAGCGGCCAGCATATTTTGACTAGGACTTAGAAAAAGTGCCAACCTCATTATGAACTACAGGCCCCTATGACATAGGACTATTGAAGGGGTAAAAGAGGTTATGATTAAACTGAAGCCAGGAGCAATGTTACCTCAAGCAAGACAATATCCCATGTCTCCAGAGGCAGATGCAGGTATTTTTAAACTATTTCCGCATTAATGGAACAGGTTATCTTAGTAACGTCATAGTCACTGTGTAATACCGCAGTGTACCATGGGAAAAAACCAAAGGGGCGTCATGGCATTTAATCCAGTACATGAGGCCGATTAACCAGATTGTAGAGGCAGAGTTTCCTCTAGTTACAAATCCTGCAACAATACAATGCAGTATCCCTGTTGAGGCAAGATATGTCACGGTTATTGACTTGAAAAATGTATTTTTCTCAATCCCGTGCATAAGGACTCCCAAGATTTGACATCATTTACTTTCCGCCAGACTAAGCTGAAAAGCACTTCTTTCCCTCAAGGGTACTGTGAGTCTCCATCAATCTTTAATAGGGTCCTTCAGGCAATATTCATTTGAAAAGTGTTGTGCTGCAGTATGTAGATGATATTTTGTTTTTTAGCATGACAGAAGATGAGTGCAGGCAGGACTCAATTAAGTTAATGATTATCCTAGCAGACAAGGGATATAAAGTGGACAGAGAGAGGTTATAGTATTGTCAAGAAGAGGTGTTGTACATAGGCCAGTTGATTTCACATGAGGGAAAAAAGGTCACACCTGAAAGGTCTGAGGCAATTATGAAAACAGCAAAACCACACACAATAAATCAAATGCAACATTCTCTGGGACTATGTAACTATGTTAGAGAATGGGTATTTGATTATAGTTCATACACAAGACCATTTTATAGTCTCTAAAAAGGCACAGTTAAAAAAGGATAAAATAGAATGGACTGAGGAAATGGAGGAGGGGTTTGAAGAATTAAAGAAAGCAATTTGCACAGCTCCAGAATTAGGAATGACCAATTATTCTGAGCAGTTCTTCCTGTTTTTGCACACAGATTGGACAGTTTTGACTGCAGTGCTTACACAGAGGACTACATTGGGGTACAAACCTGTAGCATATTACAGTGGGATTTTATATCCAGTTATGAGAGGACACTTTCCTTGTGAACAATCACTGGCAGCAGCGGCGTTTGCCATTGAAAAGTCTCTGAGCATTGTGATGGGGTGTTCCATGACATTATTTGTTGAGCATGCTGTGTTTGCCATTTTGGAAAAAAACCTAAGGATACGTTGACATCCCAGAGAGCATCTGCATATGAAGTTGTTATATCTAATCCTGCGATTAAGATAGTCAGGTGCAGAATAGTGAACCCTGCAACACTTGTAGCTGAGCCAGTTACAGATGGGCATGTCCATGACTGTGCAAGTTATGAGGAGTTGTATGACGACATACCGTGTGTAAAAGAAAACGTGCTGCCAGAAGGGGAAATTCTCTTAATTGATGGGTCGTCAAAAATTGATCAAATTAATGGAGAAAGACTGACTGGGTCAGCTGTAGTGAGGCATAGAGAAAATGGGGAATTTGAAATTGTGGCATGCATAAGGCAGCCTTCTCACTTTTCGGCACAAGCAGCAGAATTGGTTGCACTTATCATCACACTTGATAAATACGAAGGGGAGGAAGTGACAGTGTATAGTGACTCCACTTTTGTGATATCAACAGTTCCCCAGAGCCATTGCAATAGTTAAATGCGCAGCACATACTAAGAACACTGATTTCTTTTCACAGGGAAATGAAGCCAGGGACAAAGAAGCCAAAAGGGTTGCAACTTCTTCAGACATCTTGAGTTGTGATACTCCTTATAAAAGAAAGGGGGGAATGATGGCTGTGATAATAAAAGATGGTTTTAATCATTTGCTGAAAACACAGTTAATAGAAATTCAAGGCAGCACGCTGCAGGAAGAGCAAGAATTGTAGAAACAAAGGGGATGCTCTTTATCCCCTTTTGAAGTATTATGGTGGCAAGATAGCACTGGGAAGCCTGTGATGCCAGTAGCATTACTAAGGGTGTCGCTCGAACAGCTGCACTACCCTGCACATGTAACTAGGGAATGCCTCAAATCCACTATTGTGGAGGATTGGTTTGTACCAAATTGGTTAGAACACATTGCATTTTATGTAGTAAATTGCATCGTATGTCAAAAGTTTACTGCTGGGCACACATTGCGAGCAATCAGGATGTAATCCCTCGACCAAATGGTCCTTTTCAGCATTTATATATCGATTATGTTTACATGCTGCAAGTATGCAGTGGATACAGGTATATGACAGTGGTGTTGTGGTCCTTTTAGAGATGGATCGAAAGCCGGTCCATGTACATACCCTGATGCCACTTGCGCAGCAAAGCTTTTAGTACGAGAAGTATTTCCAAAATGGGGACTATGTGAGATGCCAAGATCCGCCAATGGTCCACATTTTGCTAATGAATTATGTGAACAGATTAGCTTGTTATTGAACATAAAACACAACTTTTCTTCTGCTTATCACCCACAAGGATATGTGAGAGGAGAGACTCAAAGGCCTTCTGAAAGAGAGAATTGCTAAATTGAAATTGTCATTAAAAAAGGGGTGGCTTTATTGCCTGCCCCTAGCATTATATTCATTAAGGAATCAGCCCGGGTGTACTTGGAAGTACTTTCACGCACCTTTTTCATGTGCTGATACCACATATTATTACCCAAGTGTGCTGTACTGTCTAAATATGTGTTAATCCCATCTTCATCTTCCTCTGCACTTCTCCTGTGTCTTCTCCTTAAAATGTTAGTAGCCCATGGAAACAACTCTATAACAGCCCTGCTCTGGGAAGAAAACACTTGAGACCTTGGCTCATCGGTAATGGGCAAATCTATACACGTTACTGGAGTGGGGAGAATAAAAGGGATTTCGGCTTTTCTTGGACCAATAAAATAAATAGTGTGAATCAGAAGAAACAGGAAGACAAAGATAGAGACTGAGCATATATATATTACACAACAGAATATTAATCTGCACCATTTATGTATTCTGGAATTTGTTGGACTTGCTCGTTCCTTAAAACCGTACCATTCTCAATATTCCTCATGTTTGCTTATAGTCAATTTAAGAAAGGAAAAACACTACTCCTGCAATTGTAGTATATTTGGTACTTGCAGTAACTCCTCTACGATTGCTAGAAGCAGCCTGCTTATTACATGGCCTTTCTTAGGATCCTGTAAAAAACATGTGGATGCCCACCTCTCTTCTAACAAGGGCAGGATAATCTCGAAGAAAAAACACAAAAATCGCAAGCACAATACAAGGTATATTACTTTCGGGGAGTACCATAAACTCAGTTGAACAAGTATTCAGTAAGACATGAATCAGGGTACTGCTCATGTTTCCACATTATCGAAACCAAATTTGAAATCCAGTTCAGACATACTTATGATGTATCAACAATTTCCAGGATCATTTCCAAAGAATTCTGTGACTCAAGCAATGAGTTTACACACCTGCTATATTATCTATAAGGAGTGTACAGGGTGAGCCACAGTCCAAATGCAAATCTGCATTTATTGGTCAATCCGTTAGTTTATCGTCTTTCTTCTTTTTCATCAAGTGAGTCTGCACATGCTGAAATTCTTGTATTGCTTCTGTACCAATGGATGGGGGTGCTGCAGCCTCTCTGGTGTAGAGCTTGATGTCGTTCAGGTGGATCCAACCTCGTCTGCCTTGGACTTTTACTGCTGAGGGAGTAATATCCTCCGCAATTTAAGGTGCAATTAATCAAATCTTGGCTCATACCACTTCCTAATGAAGTTTCAGATCAGAACAGTGTCTCCAGCAATCAGTCTTGATGCTGATAGTAATTCTGAAAATCAGGTTGCTGAAGGGTTTTTATATGTGTTCTGAGACCGAGCCCCCTGACGCTTAACTTGATCCAAAATGACAGAGATACTAGCAGTTATACATGTCAAATATTAATTTAATTCATTTCCTAACATTTGTGTTGTACTCTGGGCATCACTTCTACTCCTGGATGGAGGGATTAGAGGCATTCTCATTCATCTTCGTGTCACTAGCTCGTGGGGTGTGAGGTGGTGGTTTGACCCGGGTAAGTCCTTAGGGCACATAAAGCTAATGGTAGACAATATAGCCATCCCTTTTTCAGCATCAACTTAAGCGTGGCGACTCTTTCTTTTAGAAGGCTGTTGAGTCTCTCACATTACCAGTTTGCTTTCGGGTGATAAGCAGAAGAAAACTTGTGCTTAATACTCAACATTAACAAAATGAGGCCCACTATCAGATCTCAGCATCTCACACACTCCCCATCTGGGAAAGACATACTAAAAACTTTGCAGCGCATTTTGCATCAGGCTGTATACAAGGACGTACTTCGATCCACCTAGAGAAGGGACACACAACTACTATCAGATACCTGTATCCATAAAATACTTGCAGCATATCAACATAATCAATATGTAAATGCTGAAAAAGACCATTTGGTCAAGAAATTAATCCTTTAATTGTTCGCAGTGTATGCCCAGCAGTAAACCTTTGATATAGGATGCAGTTTACTACATAAAATGTAATGTGTTCTAACAGGTTCTGTATGAACCAGACTTCTGCAATTGTTACAGCAGGACTTTCCCTAGTTACATGCGCATGGTGGTCAGCTGTTCAAGCGCTACCATTAACAATGCTACTGAGATCACTGGCTTTCCAGTACTGTCCTGTCACCATAATACTTCTGTGGGGGATAAAGAACAGCCCCTTTGTTTCCATAATGCCTGCGCTTCTTGTGGTGCACTGCCTTGAATCTCCATTAACTGGGCTCTTAGTAAATGGTTAAATCCTTCATTCACTACCATATTAGTAACTACCTTCTCCTTGACATCTGGAGTATCAAAACATAAAATATCTGAAAAATATGCAACCCTTTTGGCTTCTGTGTCTGCAGCTACGATCTTGCAAGAGATGAAGTCAGTTTTCTTAGTATGCGCTGCGCATTTAACCATCGCTATGGCTACTGAGAGTCATAGTGCCTTAATAAGCCTGTCCAATAGAGATGCATGCTGTACTGGAGTGCCATCTGCTCAGAGGTAGCCCCTCCTTTTCCAATGTGCTATTCCTGCATGTACGGTTGATGTCACATAGGCAGAGTCACTGTACACCGTCACTTCCTACCCTGCATGATTTTCGAACGTGAAAACAAGAGCTACCAATTATGCCGTTTGCGCTGAAAAGTGAGACAGTAGTCTTGCACTTGCTACAACCTCAAATTCACCATTTGCTCTATGCCTCACCTCAGCTGCACCAGAATGCCTTTCTTCATGTGTTTGATACATTTTCAAAGAACCATCAATACAGAATTAAGAGAATTTCCCTGCTGACAGTGTGTTCTCTTTTACGTGCAGTATATCATCATAAAACTCTACAAAATGTGCGCATTCATGCACATTCTCGCCCTCTGCTACTGGCGCAGCTACAAAGGTGGCAGGGTTCACTATTTTACATCTGACAATTTTAATTGCTGGATTTAATATAATTACTTCATATACAGAAGCTCTCTGAAATGTCAATGTGCCCTTAGATTTCTTCAAAATGGAAAAGAAAGCATGTTTCACAAAAACTGTTATAGAACAATCCATTACAATACTTTTAGATTTCTCAATTGCGAATGTGGTGGCTGTCAATGACTGTTTGCAAGGAAAATGCCCTTTCATAACAGGGTCTAGAATCCCACTGTAATATGCCAGGGGTTTTTACCCTGATGTAGTTCTCTGTGTGGGCACTGCAGTCATAACTTTCATATTTGTATGTGAAAACAAGAAAAAAACTCCTCAGCATAATTGGGAATTCCTAAAAAAGGAGCTGTAAAAATCGCTTTCTTCAATTCTTCAAACCCTCCCTCCATTTCCTCAATCCGTTCTATTTCTCCTTATTCACCTGTGCTTTCTATAAAGCCTGCAAAAGAGGTCATGTATACAAACTATAGTCAAACATCCATGCTCTCACATAATTACATAATCCCAAAAAGTATTGCATCTGCTTCACCATGTGTGGCTTTGCAGTTTTCATGATCACTTCAGCTCTTTCAGGTGTTACTCCTTTATCCTCATGTGAGATCAACTGGCCTATGTACAACAACTCTTCTTGACAGTGCTGTACATTTTCTTTGTCTACTTTGTATCCCTTGTCTGCTAGAATAGTCATTAACTGAATCAAGTCTTGTCTGCATTCATCTTCTGTTGTGCTACAAATCAAAATGTCATCTACGTTCTGTATCACCGTGCTTTTCGAATCAATATCGGCTAGCTCTATCTGTAGTACTCTGTTAAAGATCAAAGACTACAAGTACCCTTGAGGCAGCCTAATGTGTTTCAGACGGATTTGATGAAACGTACACAAAGTCAAGTCTTGTGAGTCCTAGTGTAACAGGATTCAGAAAAACGCATTCTTCAAATCAATCACTGTGAAATATTGCGCTTCTACTGGTATACTGCATAGTATTGTCGCCGGGTTAGGAACTAAAGGAAACTAAAGGAAACTCTGCCTCTACAATCCGGTTAATCAGTCTCATATCTTGTATAAATCTCCATGTACCTCCCTTTGATTTTTTGATCAGATACACCTTGGTAAAATTGATCCTGGTTTCAGCTTCTTTTTAACCTCCCCTACTCACTTCAATAGGACTAAATCATAAGGGCCTATAGTCCATGACATTTTCTCCAACTCTTCATCCAAAAATGCTTGGCGCTGCTGCATTATTGCCATGCGGTGTCAGATCTCCCATGTCTCTATTCTAATCCAATATGAAATGCTCATAAAGAACACCACTTCATCATCTGATGGATCATCTCCAGACATGCCATCGTCAGTGACGTCAGTCAATCTGCACCCTTCCCCAATGGCAATCACTGTTCTCCATGGCCTACCCTTATCATCCGTTCTTTTGAGCATTGCCATTTCCCTCGTACTATGACTGCATCTAACTCTAGGGGGATGGTCTGTCCCTCGTCTTTGTCCCTAGGTATATGTGTTCTAAATAAACATTCATCAGGTATCACCATAGTCTTTCCCACTAAGCAAGGTAGACATGTTAACAGATGCTCACCCCATAAAGGAAAACTTCGGGTTCTATCGGCACACCTCCCAGAGCCATTTGCCCTGTAAATGCCAATAAGGATTTGCCCACATTCATATAGTGTATCCAAGGAGTGGAGCACACTATACCTTTGTCAGTAGAAGAAATTGTCATTTTAAGTTTTGTCATTAAGTCTCTTCCCCAAATATTAACTAGTGTCTGTCATGAATACAACAATGGAACAGACATGTTACACTCTTGTATAAAGACTAGTAATTCATCAGTAAAAAGAACTCAACTTGTAGCTCCAGAGAACCCTTGAGCAATCATGACATTTCCTCACATTCGATATTTTCCCTCTCGTATACAGGAACGAGTTGCACTAGTGTCTACTAGAAACCAAAAATATTTGCCTCCTATCGTCACATCAACCCTTGGTTCCTCTTGGGGGTCTGGGTTCACAGATAGTACTGAATACATCAAGTGTCTATGTGAGCTGTCCTATTGTGGATACATGAATACCCCTGTACCTGTGAAAGAATTCCCCCCTACCACAGTGACACCCCCTATTCTAGGTGTCAATAATTGTCCTGTGATTGCATTCTGCTGTATCTGCATGGGGGTGTGCTGTGACTGCCCTTGCAGCTGATTTAATGGTGGTTGATGTGGTTGCTGAGCCTGTTGCATTTGCGGTGCTTGTGCCTGATACAATGTCTTATCTTGGGCAAACCCTTCCCTAGCTTGTGAGCTATATACTGGAGAATAAGCTGTTCCCCCTCTTGAGAATTGGCCATCTTGTACATACACTTGGCTTCCACATACATGCACAATGTGCCCTGTCATCCCACATGTCCAACATAGAGGAGGACCCATCTGACTCATCCCCCTTGGTTGGAACTTCCTTGTGCATTATGATTCTCATTCTGTGCGCTCTGAAACCCATTTTGATTGTTTTGAAATCCACCCTTCCTCGTGGCACAAACCCATTCCCTCCCTGGTCCATTGTGCACTGATTAATCGCCTGCGCTGTACCCGTTACTTGCTGTACTCCTAGTCCTTCTCCGCTTGTCAATACTGCCCCTTCTATGGCATATTTTGACAATTGTTTTCTGAACTAACTTAGCTTCCTCAATTTTTCTAGCATCGTCTTTCTTCTTGTTTTGCTCCTGTAAAAGCCGACAATGATGCACTACAGTCAACTGTATTTCAGCCCATGCCTTTGCTTCTATTCACACTTGGTTCTTGAGTTGTCTCTTTACCTGCTCAGGCAATCCCTAACATAAAATGTGGTAAAATACTGCCACTGTTTTCCCCCACGGCTCGCCCGTTTCAAGAGTCCAGTGTTCCTGAATGTCCTGAATGTAAGCAAGCAGATCTTCATCTTCTTTCGTGCGATAATTGGACCCATGTCTGATATATCAGGATACTGTACACTGAGAGCCTCCAGACATCTGCCCTACAATTATTAAATGGTGCTCCATCATGCGCTGTGTTTTGTGCCATGACACTTCAATAGCCTACTCTCGTCCAAATATCATCAGTTCTTTCCCCAAGAATGGCTGCAGGGAGACCCTTAATTGTTGCTCTTTGTCACCTTAATTTACCACAAATACACAAACAGACAGACTAGTTGACTCTTCACATTAATCCTTAGTGATCACTCTTTATTTCCGCCCCTAATGAAACCCTTATTATAGGATTAAATTGTGATCTAAAATGAACCTGCACTATATGTAGCCTAGTTTACTCTCTCTCTCCCTCTCTCTCGTTACAAAAAAAATACCTCCCGTTACTATCCCTGTTACTTTCTAAATTACCACAATCATATCCCTTCATTTTGCCATTCCCCTTAGTCTACTCACCATTTGTTCGTTCATCTCGAGGCCTCCGGTATCAACTCCCCCCTCCAATTGACCACTTTGACCTTCCGTCAACAAAGCTCCTCTGGAAACCAGGAGGATTTCATTAAAGAGGGACCAGTCCCACTGTTTCAATTTTCTTGCAAGAATTCTGTGTCAGCCGCTCTCCACAGGAAACCTTGTGATCCTCTGGCTAGATGGCAGAGGGTGCCCAATTGTACAAAACACTGGAATCTTACTGGTCGATGGGTCTCACTTCAGAACCATCCTCTGCTATTAAGTGAACCTTTATGGTCCTTTTTTATTGAGGTAACACGTCGTACGATGGACAGGATGCAGAATAACTCTTACACCAAATAATAAGACTGACTCAGAAAGTTGGCAAAATGTATCTGTTTTATTCTCAATTATCTAAAACAGGGGGTTACAACGGACATCAACCCGGAAGTGCCCGTAAGTGCTGTTGAGCTTTGGCTGCGTGGGACGCTGCTGCTCCTGGCATCTTTGGACTAAGGGTCTGTGCGCCTATTGCTTGGCTGGAACCTCAGAGCCAGCAAGAGGAAGCTCCAGTCCCCTATATTGCCGCAACACGTTAGACAGCATTTTGCTGCATTTCAAGTAAATATCTACCTATCCTGATATTTTGGGACACGCCTCTGGCATGCCCTTTCTGACTGAGATTGATCCATTTACTTTGGACTTGCCTCTGGCACGCCCCCTTCTACCTGCATTGGGTCTTGTGTGCCTTTCAACTGATAGTGTTCTTTTCTCTATTTTCACTTCAACGTGACATGCTTTTGGTACGCCCCCCCTTTCCCGCCCACCCCTCACACAGACGCCTACAATACAGCATGGGCCAGCACACCCGCGCGTGCACCCCAGAAGTGCCCGTAAGTGCTGTTGGGCTTTGCTGTGTGGGACGCTGCTGCTCCTGGCATCTTTGTACTAAGGGTCTGTATGCCTATTGCTTGGCTGGAACCTCGGAGTAGGCAAGAGGAAGCTCCAGACTCCTATATTGTCGCAACACGGAGGACGGCATTTTGCTGCATTTCAAGTAAATATCTACCTAGCCTGATATTTTGGGACACGCCTCTGGCACGCGCTTTCTGACTAAGATCGATGCATTTACTTTGGACTCGCCTCTGGCACGCCCCCTTCTACCTGCATTGGGTCTTGTGTGCCTTTCAACTGATAGTGTTCTTTTCTCTATTTTCAGTTCAACGTGATATGCTTTTGGTACGCTCCCCCTTTCCCGCCCACCTCTCACACAGACCCCTAAAATACAGCACTGGCCTGCGCATCAGCGCGCACACCCCGGAAGTGCTGTTGGGCTGTTAGGCTGAGAGGGTGGGCAGGTGCACGGCGTGCCTCTGCCCCCCTATCTGAATTGCATTTACTTATTCCTAACTTTGTGGTGTTTGAATTAGGTTACTGGTCTTGCATTGACACCTGTGTCAACAAACCCTTGTGTCTGCAAGTGTTTTGGGCTGTTCGGCAGGCTGGCGGAGGTAGGAGTTTTGGGGGAATTAGTGATGATATATGCTTCAAGCTGGAAATAAGATCGTCACTCCAGTGCTGACAATAATGTGTCGATTGTTTAGGCATGCGGCCTCAGTATAAACCTGCAATTTGTTTAGTAAAGTTGTTTTGCCAAAACTGTTGTTGATATTTCGTATGGGTTAAAATACTCAAAGGTGAAGTATATTTAGCCCATCATCTGTCAAGCAGGGAGTAAACACGGTGGGCAGTTTACGTAGTGGAAAGAGCATAGTGGAAATTAAGATGCACACAACGTTAAATGTAACTGCGCCCATTCAATCGCACAAATCCAGTGTTGAGATAAATGCTCAAATGTTTCAAGCCTCCCTGTATGGTGAGCGGACGGTGGATGTTAACACTGTGCCCTATAGCATGCAATCATTAGCAATTGAACCTAATG
Organism: Ambystoma mexicanum; assembly: GCF_040938575.1. Taxonomy (NCBI): domain Eukaryota; kingdom Metazoa; phylum Chordata; class Amphibia; order Caudata; family Ambystomatidae; genus Ambystoma; species Ambystoma mexicanum. The sequence goes on along the minus strand of NC_090926.1, from coordinate 363,704,244 downwards.
ATAGTGGAAATGAGAAGTTGTTATCAAAGCATGGAGGAAAAAGAGGGGTATTGCCTGATAATAATGAAACCCATGAGACAACAGCAGCAGAAGCAAAGGTGGCTACTGTAGAAGAGGAGTGTCAAAAGTTAACAAACAATACTGAGACACGGGACAGTACTTCTGATGGTTCCATTATGCCCCCCGCACTGGCAAATGAATGGGAACACCGTTGTCGCATGTCACACACATCGCCAGCAGCATTTTTACCTTCAGAGGTAGAAGGGATATGCCTGCATAACATGCATGGTATGAATTCCTCTGATTCAAGGGCAGGCTTTGATAACAAGTATTACGAAAGGATTACGAAAGGCCAGTGCGGCCTTCAAGTAGCTTGCCTATTTTTCAACGTATTGGATTGAATGATGGGGGGAACTCTTACCCATAAAATATAAGAATTAAAGGTCTGTATGTGATGATGGTACAGTAAGGAAATTGGGAAGAATCATCTTGATTTACAATTTGCGAAAAGTGGACACCTGATTAACGAGGGCGGGGAAAACATGACGTTTCCTGTAATATCACATACGCATTTCAATTCACTAAAATATACAATTGCGGGCTTATCAGATAACATATCTAAACTAGAAGCTTTTGTGTTGGCACACGTCACCTGCCAGTCATAGAAACTGGGTCTATTGGATTCGTGCATTTTGAAATTGTTAACTCGTGTAAGCTTTAGTGGAATCAGCAAAAGTACACAAACTGAGGAAATTTACCCTTACTAATTTCTGCTAGGCGGTCATATGCTAAAGTGGTTGTTGAGGGCGCAAAGGTTGAAGTACCCTCAGAAGAGGCAACAGACTCCTGTGATCTAATCGTGGCAATTCAAGCAAACTCTTTGAAATTAGACGATGTATCTCACAAGACTCGGGATCTAATATTGGTCGGGAAATAGGCATTGCGAGAACTGGAGCAGGAAGTGTATTGCCTGCCAGTATTGAGGATTGCCCAAATAATCCATCATCGCTTGTAAATATTATTGAGAATGAAGAGGCCATTCAAAGAGAGCATGATAGTAATAGTACGGCACAGCAGGCATGCGTGCAGCAAGATCATGATGAATTAAGCACCGGGAAAGATGTGATTGACTCGTCTGAAGCTAATACGATCTTTTTTTCACTTAAAATGAAACGTGTACAGGCTAAGGCAATACAAAAATAAAATATAAATAATGATGCACAAGATATGTCCAAAAATAGGAAACAAAAAAAAAATATATATATAATGAGGTTTCCTTGGGAAATGGGTCTATAGATGTTCAAATAAGGAATAATCTGGATGAATCAGGAAATGAAATTCAAATTGACCTGACGCAACTAAACGAGGAATCCAAAGTAGTATTAAGTCTAGACATACTTAGTCTCCAGAAGAGGGAAAGCAACAAAAAGAGGGAATCATATAACAACCCAATGTGTGGCTCAGGTGGGAATGAAAGTCCTCTCCTGGGGATGCAGAAGCAAGGTCGTTTATCAACATTTTATCCCCAAACCGCAAACAAAATAACTGGGAAGGTGTTTGAAGAAAGGACAAAGTTGACACATACCAAGGTGGCGCTGGCGAACAATATGAGTGAGAATAGGGCTGCAGGACAAAAAGCCCCGCAACTTCAAGATATAAAGGTAAGGCCCCCAGTAACTGTGAACACAGGCATAGAAGTGGAGAATGAGGAACCTATTCATGTTGTGCGAGTAAGATCAAGCACTGGTGATAATGACAATACAGGATTGAGTGATGGATGTTTGGCAAATGTGGTAAATGAAGAAATGGAAAATAGAGGGAAGGTATCCACTATACGGAGCAAAAATGAGGAAGCTAGAGATGAATGCTCATTCCAGCGAGACATAAGATATATTTTGGGGTGGTCCAGCGACCCCGGGATTAATGGAAACCAGAGAGTGAACAGATCCTTTCTATTTAATGTTTTTAAGGGCAGTCCACTTCTGCAGACTCTTCACTCGGATGATATAGAGTGGGTAAGGCTGGCTAATCACAACAACCATCGCATGATTTGTGCTCCACAATCTAGAATCATACTGAGGTTGTTGTGGGAGCACAGGGAGGACTTTGAATTGTGAGGCCTCTCGCTGTGCTTATTCTGGTCCATGGAGAAGGCTGAAGTCTTCCTGGATGAAAAACTGCAGGCCAACGACGAAAACAGGCAAGATGCTTTTAACACTCAGGCCTTGCCTGCACAGACTGCTGACTTCATTTCCCAGATTTCTACACTAGTGGGAGCTACTTCCAATATTACTTGGCTGGCCCCATTGATGACATCAATCATAGAAATGTTGGCAAAACAGAAACAATCCTAACGAGTCTGAGTTTGTAATCATCTCATGGAATTGGTGTGGGATGAAAAATCTGCAACATTGGGTTACCAACTATGGAGAAGTAGGTTCAATTATGATTTTATTCTTGCAGAAAACCTTGTGTGTAAAGGATTTTTTTATCAATGTTTTTCTGACCTTTAGTGTACCTGCAAAGAAGGGAAGCATTGCACACCCATCGGGTGGTGAAGCCATTCTACTCAACAATGGAATAAACCACCAATCTCATATTGTATGTACTCATGATGGATTGATTGTATTGGAATTTAATCCGCTGGATTGTCATCTTGCTCTTACCTACTGATATGTGTCTATTTTAATCCTGCTATAAGCTCTCTGGATGCAACATTAGACCTGCTGGATGAGACTCTTCAGGAGGCCATGATAAGCAATCACAATTATTTAATAATTATTGGGGTGATTTTAATTCATTATGTAATAACTATTTAACCAAAACTATGGAAAATCGAATTCAAGCATGACAAATGAAACCAATCAGTAGGGGAAACGAGTGGACCCGCTACTTTAGGGATTGGTACATTCAGGTTGTAGACTATAAAATTTGTGCACATGTTGGAACTTGGGTAAGGGCCACCTCATATATTGATTTCTTCTTTGTATCTACTGCTTTGGTGGGCTTGGTTGACAAGGTAGCCATTATTGACTGTATTATTAGTAACCATGCCCCAATTAGAATGAATATACATCAGAATGTCGAACCCTTATGTAGTGATTCCATGTTAGGACTCATAAGTATTGAGCAAGCTCAGATGTCTGTTGGTTGGCATCCCAGGATCTGTAGGGAACTGACCTACCTGATGCATCAAGATGTGTAGAGAGTTGATGAGATGAGTTCTATAAGTTATAATGCCTCTTTGAGGGAAGAATGGAATGCCATGGTAATAAAAAATCACAAACATATTTTGATGCACCGCTCAAAGTCGGATGACCACATCATATCAGAAAAGGATAATCCTGAAATTGTAAATCTTAAACGAGAAAGGAATTGCAATCTTAGGGCCATTACTAGAATGGGATTATCTGCTGCCTCTTATAGTGAACAAAAACAAAGATTGCTTTTAAAATACAGGAACATGACGAAATCCATCAAGTCAAAGTAAAAGCTCCTCGATAATCAATGAATGTTGGATTTAATAATTTCAAAAAATACCTGCAACATTTGGTCTATATTGAATGGGAAAAAGAAAGTTGAATGTCATGATTTTGGAGCATCAATTCCTGCGAGTATCTGGCAGGAATAAATTATTGGGAAATTTAAATTACCCAACCAATTCCAAAATATCAAATCAGGGATACTACAGTACAAATGTACAGAAAAATTGACCTTTTCAATAGAGGATATTGTTGCTGCCATACAGTGTCTAAAAGCATCGAAGGTGGTTGTTCCTGATGGCTTACCGTCTTGCATTCTGAAAGATGATCCACAATTCTGGGCAGCTATATTATTTACAAAATGTACTAATATATTGGCAAGGAATTTGATGCCTAGATCTTGGTTGAATGTCATAATGATCCCTATATTTAAGAAAGGGGACCCTAATGATCCCACTAACTTTAGAACGATAGCACTTATGGATGCGTCGGCCAAAGTTTTTTGTATCCTATTGCTAAAGCATCTCCAAGCATTCATAGAGGAGAATAATATCTATTTGAAGTTCCAAACAGGATTTCGAAGGAATATGGGGACGTCTCTGAATGCACTTGTAATATCACACATTTTTGCCAAATCTACAACAGCTAATAGTGAACCCATCTATATTGCTGCATTGGATTTAACCAGTGCCTTTGACACAGTAATAAGGGAAGTACTTTGGAATACATTACTGACTCTTGGCTTTCCAAAGAGGTTGGTACAGTTGATTGCCTTGTTACACATTCATGCAACCTTTCAAGTCAGATCACAAAATCTGGGGCTCTCACCCTTCCGATTTCTACAACGACTGGTGTAAAACAAGGCTGCAACCTTGCCACCACCATGTTTAATTTATACCTCTGTGACATGGATAAGCTATGGAATGAATCTGGTACGTATCCGGTGAAACTTGGAGGGCTAAAAATACACTGGCTCTGTTTTGCTGATGACATTGTGTTGTTTGATTGAACCCCGTGTGGCCTACAAAACAAGTTAAATCATTTATTTTTTTTTATTTTTAGTATACAACAGAACATAACTTGGTTGCAAATTCAGCCAAAATGCAAATTTGGAATTTTTGTAATAACTAGAAAATCAAATCTTATCTTTGGCATCTGGAAGGTACAAGAATAGAGAGGGCTACTACAATACAATATCTAGGCTATTCTCTAGCCGAAGTAAACTCAAAGAAATCATGGGAATCGTAGTTAAAAACTAAAGCGTGACCCTTGACATCAATGATGAAAGTGATATTTAGTAAGTATTGTCAATTTTCAATGCTGCCGCTAATTGACTTTTATCTACTAAAGGTTGAACCTATGTATTTGTTTTGGATTTGTATTTATTGGATGTGGATGCATTGTTAAATAGGATTCAGGGTAATTTATGGAAGAGTACTTTGGGTTTGGCTACTTCAGTACCAAACTCGATAGTCCGACATGAAATGGGAATTTCCTCCTTGGCAGCCAAATGGTCAAGGCGTAATTTGTCAAGATACGCAAAAATTCTGTTACCACCACAAAATTCACTCTTCCATGATCTTAATGTGTTAATGACTGATGGTTTTCTTGAATCTATTGAAAGGTTTAAAAAACATATGAATTAAATCTTGGATAATATTGATTCCTCAATTGAAGACCCAATGCTAGGTCTACCAAAAATAAAGTGTTATCTATGTGATCTGGATTGGTCTGTTACAATAGACCAGAATAAAACATATAAGACCTATGATGAGTGTGCATCGTGATCAAGGAAGAGGGAATTGCGTTTGTATCATTTAAAGAAATGCCCATGTAATAAAGTCAGAAACCTATATCTGCGTTTTATGCTGAATCAGTTCAAGACATTAGAACATATTCAAATCTGGAATCCGGTTAAAATTGATAGAGGAAATGTAAATTGTTGTTTCTGTTTATGTGGAACGCACCGAAAACCTTGAAACATTTGGTAGTTTACTGTGGGTATTTTGAAGCCGATATAAGGACATTATTTGGAACATATGCACCACAGGAAACGAACATATCGAGATGTACATTTTGGGAAATATATATGTATGGCAACAGTATGTGGTTGATCTTAGCATTGGCACGTATCCTCTTGAAAATCGAGGAAGAAATCCTGAGAAAAAATGAACAAATGGGTTTTGAAAAGATAAACAACAGTATGAAAAGAGTATACTAAAAGCTTCATTTGTTCATTGTAGTAGGATGATGCACTGAGGGAAGTTTGAATGAGGCAAAACTAGTGTCTTGCATCTATGGTGGTCGAATAGGAAAAGTGATGATACAGTTTTGGATGAAATATTCAGAAATGGAATGTACAGTTGATGTAAAGTGGTAGATGAAACAAAGGATGTACATTTTGGTAATAAAATCGTTTCAAATGAATTGTATTAATGTTATGATGAAAAGATATGTTGCAAAAGTTTTATTTGTATTTATAAACTGTAAGCAACTTCTTAAATAAAAAGCAAAAAAGGACTTCAACAGACGTCACACAGCATAGTCTCCACACTTTTCATTAAAAAAACATTCTTCTATCACAGAAATTCGTCATTTGTGACATCATACTATGTGGCAAACTAAGAAAACCTGCATGGGGTTATGGCTGGTTAAAGGGGAACATCTAAGTATAATTTCCACTAGGGAGTGGATTGTGATTGGGTCTCTACAGTCAGGTGGACAACGTATGCCCTCCTCTAGTGCAAGTTATCTTCAACAGTTATTAAGTACACAGCATATCATTGGCTCTCAAAATATAAGGCCCTTCACTATATGGCCTCATACAATTGGTTGGCATGCCTGTACCCTCCTGGAACATTTGATTCACTAGCAGCACGTAAGCTGGTACCCCAGGTGCTGGTGGGTGGACTTGACCGTACCTCCCCTCCCAATTAGCCCATTATCTCTCATTGCTCATGCCTTCTACCATTACGATTGTCTTTGAACTTGGCCTCATAGTAGCTTTTCTTCTCTAGTAATATAAGGGAGTGTGCGCATGTTCTTATCAAGGTTCAGGTCTGAATGCCCACTTCTATTTCAATCCTGGACTTGTGTGAAAGGAGACTGAGAATAGGCACATTTTATATCATTTAATTGTCTTGAATAAAAAAACTTGGCACTCATGGTGTTATCTCTTTGCATCTTAACAAAGGATGCATCAGCGTCTCGTATTCACTGTTCTTCAAGGACTGATAACCAGTTTTGGCTGCCTTAGCCTTTGACACCAGGCCGAACAGCCTTCCTTTGGTCCATCTTCGAGCCTCAGCTTATTTATTTGCTTTGACACACATATAGCTAGCAATCCTCCTTTCTCCATGGGTTGAGCTTACTACGGTTGTGACATTGAATATCCAGATTCTATATATATAATGGCGGCACCGTCTGCAGTCTACTAACTATGTATAGCCAACCTTTATGATTACTTAGTCTTTGTTAGATAGAATACACTGACGACCGTCAGTGGAACTTAGAGTTTATAGAACGTTCCCTTAAGGAGCATTGAAAGTCATTCCTGTCCCGGTGGCTTCACTCTTCGGGGGCCTACAATAGAGCTTATGTTCAAAGCTTATGCTGGTACGCCTATTTACTACAAATGGCGACGAGGAGTACCTGACAAGGCCCCCGGAGTTAGCCCCACTGCGCCCCGCAGGGTGTGGAACCGATAACGAAACTAATAATGAGCATCTGACAATGTTTCAGCTCCCACTGCAGTCTTCCCTGCCCGCACCAGAAGGATTGTTGGTGGCAACGCAGGTATGAAGAAATTTACAAATATCACGAACCTGCTGACGCGCTGTATGAGAGAGCATCTTTCGAATCGCTAGCCAGAGGTTAGAGCGTCAGATTGCGTGCAACCATTTTAATGATGTGATCCTGTTACCATGACAACGGGGATACGGAGAGAGCACGGAGCGAAGTGCGAGTTCCATCTGTTTAGAAGCAGTATGAAAAGACTCTGGGGATACATTATAAAGCTTGTGAAAGTTATAAAGAGGCTGCCAAGCGGAAGGGGAAACATCCATTATATAAACATCTGTGAAAACACAATTCAAACCAAAACACTATACGACCCACGTCGTGTGCAATTATATTTATTCTGCATACAATTTGAATTGAAGACACATATCATTCCCTTCTCAAGCCTCGCATTGTGCACAGCACAAGTAAAGACATTGGGCCTTATTATGACCCGGGCAGTAACCATGGCGCTATTAGCACCATAGTTGCACCGGTAAACTACCGATTCCGCCATGGTGAATGGTGGAATTACCGCCCCATTCCAAGGTTGGTGGGGGTGGTAATTCCCCATTCACCATGGTCCTTCCCCATTACCATTTGAGCCCCCACAGGGCTCAATGGGAATGGGGAAGGTGGTAATTACAGTACTGCAAATTGTGGTACCGTAATTACCTCCAAAGTACCTTTGCGGGTCCCGTCCTTAATGGCTGGTAAAACCAGCCGTTAAGGGAGGACCCACAAAGGGACCTCGGAATTGGGCGATAGGGGATTATCGGTACCAGTGCCCTTACCGGTACCGGTAATCCCTTACCGCCCAGGTCGTAATAAGGCCCATTGCCAGCCAAAGTTGTGTGCGATTATGCTCATTCTGCATACACTCCGGATCAAAGACACATGCCATTTCATGTCCAATCCTCATATTGTGCACGAGTAAGGACTTTGCCAAACTAACTGTTCTAACTAGACATCCTCTAGTACTTCTGGTGCAGAACACTCTGAGAGTTGCTATGAAGCCCACCTACAGAACCACATACAGCCATGCAGAATGTCCCGCCTTTGACAAAATTCCTTCCATGTTCCGGAAACCCTACATGCCCGTGGGAGCAATGGATAGACAGCTTCCAAGTATATCTGAGGGTCATTGGTGGTAACAAATTTAACGACGATCTCAAGGAAGCAACCTTGCTAAATTGTGCTGGAGCTGAGGCCCTGAGGATATTCAGGGCGCTTCCTGAATCCGACGATGCAGGAGGAGATGGCAACTGCAAATTTGAGAGTGCACTAGCCAAACTTAGCAAACACTTTGGAAATAAGGCCAATGTGGTTCTAGATAGATACAGGTTCTTCTCTAGGAAAACAATTGAAGGGCGAGTCAATCGACACCTACATAGCATCCCTTAGGACGCTCATGTCAACTTGCAGTTTCACTGGCGTCGGAGACGAAAATCTAAGAGACCAACTGGTACTGAATGTTGCCGATCCACAGATCCAACAAAGGTTATGGCAGACAAAAAACCCATAGTTGGAACAAGCCACTGAAATAGCAAGAAGCATGGAGGTGGGGGATCGCTGCATGAAGCAAAGAATTGACCAAGTGGGGAATGCAGAGGTGAAATCCATTGAAGAAAACATAGGTGAACCTTTAGTAGCACTCGTGAGAGGAACGTCCACACATGCCTCGAGTACCATTTCCAGGAGAGGAAGAAATCTGGAGTATACCTATCCGAATCAAGGGCGTTGCCAAAAGTGAAGCTAGTACAGACACAATGATGCCAACAGAGAATGCCCCGCGGCAGCCGTTGAGTGCTACAGATGTAACCAAATTGGTAATTTCGCAAAAATCTGTAGGAATACACGAGGAAGATCTAGCAGGTTTGGCAGATTCACTAGAAGACCATTCGCCAGGTCAATGAGAGGCACTGTGCGAGTAGTTGAAGCTGACCAAGGTCTTGATGATATGTTAACCATTAATCAGAGAAGTCCACCAATACAAATACTCACCGTCACATCCCTACAACAATCCAAAGGTCCCTGGGTCAACATGCAAATCAATGGCATATCCTTGCCCATAATGGTGGACACCAGATCCCCATATACCATGGTGGATGTAAAGATCTTCCTTGAAGATTGAAGATGTATGGAACACTGTAGTACAAGCAACAGGATATGGAAAAACCCCCATATACATCATTGGCTGTACATGGGTAAAGCTCAAGTTTCGCGATAGAGAAATGTACTGCAAACTTTTCATAGCGAGAAATGGCTCATCTGTAGTTGGTAGGGAGGAGCAAGCTGCTCTCCGTGTGAGAATTCACCCTGGAGAAGAGACCCCCATATTGACTGTATTGAACGATAATACTGATATCAAGGCAACACTGGCAAAACAATTTCCCAAAGTGTTTAGTGGAAAAATTGGACTCCTGGGGCCTCATCACGACTTGGGCGGTAACGGTAACGCTATTAGCACGGGCGGTATTAGCCCTACCGCCGAACTCCCAGGCGCTAATAGTGCCGGATCACGAGTTCTGCGGTAATGTAAGTCCCCATTCCCCACTGAACCCATTCGGGAATACCCCATTCCCCATTGGGCTCAATAGGGAATCTTCGCGCTAATACCGCCGGTGGATTTCCCGCCGGCGGTGATAGCACGAATATTCGGTGGATTTCCCCCCAGCTCAGAGCTGGGGCGAAATCCGCTGAAGCCCTGATTCGGCGGACCCCTACGCCGGATCTAAGGGTTACCGCCGAAGTCGTGATGAGGCCTCTGGAGGGTTTCCAACATAGAATCATCTTGAAGAAGGGTGCCATTCCAATAGCTCACAGAGTTTGTGGAGTTCCTGTGGGAACTAAAGAAGCACTAAAAAATGAACTCACGCGGCTATGCGAGCAGAACATCATACAACCCATTGAAAGTTCAGAATGGCTTGCTCCGATAGTGCTAGTGAAGAAACCTGATAACTCCATAAGAATGTGTGTCGATCTGAGTGACCTGAACAAAAACATCTGGATTGATAGGCATCCCCTTCTGAACATATCGGAACTATTAACAAACATGAAACCGGCCAAGTACTTCAGCACACTGGACCTATCCTCGGCCTACCATCAAATTGCCTTGGAAGAAAACTCGAAAAGCCTCACCTCATTCGTCACTCCTTGGGGGGCGTTCATGTTCAGGAGAATGCCTTTCAGACTCGCATCAGTTGCAGCAGTGTTTCAGATGTTAATGTCACATCTGTTTGGGTCCGGGAAGGTGTACATTGCTTCCAAGACGACATCCTCATCTCAGCAAACACAGAGGAAGAGCATGACGCAAAACTCATGGGTGTATTACAAGTGATCCAAAAAAGCGGCCTCACTTTAAAGTTAGACAAGTGTAACATCAAATGCAACAAAGTGTCCTATCTGGGTCATTCCATAGACGACAAGGGCATCAACCCCAAGAAAGAACTAATGGACACCATACTGAGTATTGCAGAGCCAGAAAACAATGATCAATTGAGGAGCTTCCTTGGTATGACGGAGTACTACTCCAAATTCATAGGTGATTATGCCAACAAGACCAGAAACATGAACAGCCTCATGAAGAAAGTGAATAGGTTTGTGTGGTCTGAAGAATGTAGAGAGGAGTTCGAAGAAATAAAGTCCAATATCAATCAAGCGCCAGCTTTAGGAATGTTTGACTGCAAGGCCAAAACAATCATATCAGTGGATGCCAGTAAGATCGGTCTAGGAGGGGTCCTGGAACAACTACAAAACAAGAACAAAGTGACAATCGCCTTTGCGCCTAGAGTATTGAAAGGAGCAGAATTGAATTATTCCAGAATAGAAAGGGAGGCGCTTGGAGTGAAGTGGATCCTACAACACTTCAGGAACTTAATTTGGGGACTACCTGTCCTGCTCAGAACAGACAACAAACCATTAGTGCATGTCATCCAGTCCAAAACACCCCACCTCATATCACCAAGAATCAGAAGATGGATCCTTGATATCATGCAATATAACCTCCAAATATGTTACACTCCAGGGGCACAGAATCAAGTGGATGACTGCTTCTCCAGATTATCGACCAACCAAGATACTGAGATGGAATGCCTAGAAGGAGACATAGTTGCTGCCATAAATCCGGCCATTCCCATAGATGAATGGAAAAACATATCCGGCACTGATCCTGAACAACAAGAGATTAGGAGAGCAATAGTCAATGGCCCTCATTACGACCCTGGCGGAAATCGAAAAACGATGGCGGAAATGCAATACCGCCATCGAATAGCGCTCGGTGCGATTACGACCCGTCACCGTAAAGTACGATGCCATTAGCGACACCGTAGCGAACGCCAACGCTAACTGCACCAAGTACGCGCACGCGCGCCATGCCAAACCGTAATTACCACCATGGCGCAACGGTACGCGAATTCCGACCCTAGCGGACATGTACCTAACGCCATCAAGCATGGCGGAAAGTACCATTCCGCCATGGTGAGAAGTACGGCATCGCGAATCAACCGTAAACGGCCCTACTGAGTGCCTGTACACCACTCCCTGGCCACATTGCACAACTCCTCGTAGGTGCAATGAAGTCACACTATGCAACCAGTGAAATGAACAAGTCACCCATGCATGCCAACAAACAAATGAATCCAGGGGCTCCAAGTACCTTGTGAGTGGGCATCCATATCTGCCATGGCACCATTGCCGCACTGATGCAGCACAGGCATTTTAAGGTCCAAGTACAGCAACATGAGCAGAAAAATGAGACAAACAAAAACAGAATAGAAATTTAATGCACCACAAAACCACCAAGGGCCATACAGCCATTAGGTCATGAACTCCTAAATACATTCCAGTATTGTGGGCTGCATCCGCAAGAAATGACCAGCTTCTGCTTGTGTGACGCCCTGTTCCATCATGGTACACAGGGGCTACATTCACGTCCAAAAAGGCAACACGGAAGCGCCTAGAACCGCAGGGCCGTCCCATCAGGTAGGCACTAGTCCAGCAGAAAGGACGATATGTTGCTCCTAGCCACTAGCACTGCGTAAGGGCATGTGGCCCATTGGCGATCGTCCAATAAGATCGTAATGGTGCTCCACTGATTGACACGAAGCAGCAGGTGTCGGGAGTAAAAGCCATCTGCAGGAGTGGCGTACAGATGGCAGCGGCAAAAGGGGAGGAGCTACCTGTCACCAAAATGAAATGAAAAAGAATAGTATGGGCATCAGAACTACAATTGTATAACTCACTTCAATGATCACACTAAATCTACAGCCATATGCATGCTAGCCCACTCAAAAGGAATATACCCACCCAAAAATCACTTGCGAATCACAACCATAAAAATCGAGGTGAAAACAGCATTACAAATGAGTGTTTGTGTGCATGCGTCTGTGAAGACAGAATCCATCAGATGGGATTAGTAACGTGCATAGACACAAGTGCCTGAAGGCGCGTCGAGACAGGGAGGCTTCAACAAGGGCAGAAAGACGATGGTCCCACTATGGCAGCTCTGCATGACATAGCGCAGGGGAGGTGGATAGATTCCAAAAAGCCCTGTACATGGCAAACTCTCCATCAAATCATCTGTCCATGCATCCATACATCATTCCCTCATCCCGGTATGAAAACGCCTGATTATTTACTCACATCACATTTGAAACTTCCATTGAGTCTGTGCGTAATGCAGTCTGCAAAATCCACTGTTCTCCAGCCCGGAATTCTAGTGTTGTGAAGTAACATGTATTTGGGAACGTCCTGCCTTTTTGTCCACTACGCTATTGCGCATCCCATACTATCCATATCAATCATAGCATACTCGCCATGGCCCCTGTCCCAAGGACATTAAACAATAGAACGTTATATTTGCAGTCAGACCTGTGGTCGTCTCCTCGCCGCTAGCTGAAAACCGAAAGCGCTGTCCTTCGAATTCCTCATTTGCAACATCACGTCGAAAAGGCATCTGTGACCGCTTGAAATCACAAATTCATCCATGTAGTGCGGCAGTGTGTGTAAATGGCAACTGGCTTCACTCACAAATGGGACGCCCCGCCCGTCGGTGAACCTCGGTACGGTGCTCGCCCAAAGGGGATTGCAGCTGGCACAGGTGGAATGAATCACCACAGGTGGAGGCTATACAGCCTGAAAACACATAAATTGCACACCCAACCCCCTCCCACAACCACACCCACTCCAAAATGCTACCGGCAGGACTAGCGATGTTGGCCCTGGGGGACCTGATAGCACTGCAAGTACTCCAACTTCAAGAAGAAGACGAACACCAACTACTACAACAACCGGCCGCACAGAGGAGACGCAGGAGGAGGAGGAGGGCAAGGCAGGGCCAGCAAGGCCCACCAGCACAGCCACTACCACCACGCAGGCAGCCCGCAATCCCACGCCTCCGAGCTCATCCGTTCAACCTCACTACTGAGCAGATCCACACCCTCTACCGTTTGGACCGGGACACCATAACCGCCATTGTGGACATGACATAGGCTGACCTTGTCAGCATGATAGATAGCCCAACCGCCATCCCACCCCTACTGAAGGTGGTGTCTGTACTCCACTTCCTGGCCACAGGCACCTACCAGCACACAGTCGGACAGTTGCATGGCATTTCACAGCCACTGTTCTCACGGACACTATTGCAAGTGCTCGATGCCCTCCTGAAGCACGCAGACGACTACATCTCTCTACCACGCTCGGAGCAGGAAATTACGAACACAAAAGTGGGATTCCATGCACTTGGCGGCATACCGGGTTGCATTGGTGCCATCGACTGCACCCATGTGGAATTGGTCGTCCCACATGCCATGGAGGCCCAGTACCGCAACCGAAAACAATTTCATTCTCTTAATGTACAAATGGTGTCTGACTCCAACAGGATCATTACACATTGTTGTGCCCGATTTCCTGGATCAACCCATGATTCTATGGTCTTGAGGAACTCTACAATACCACGCTACATGGAGCGACACGCAGGGAACAGATCCTGGCTACTCGGTGAGTCTCATTTCATGCATGATAATGTGGGGTATGTGATGCGGCAATGACCTGGCAGGAAGGGGGGGGGTGCGTACGTAGCAATGTCATTCCACAAACGTCCTTTATTGTCCACATACAGGTGATGCCGGGTATCCACTGAAGGGATGGCTCCTTACACCACTCCGGAACCCACAGAACCAGCATGAGGAGGACTACAACCATGCCCACTCACGTACCCGTGTAGTCATAGAACAGGCATTCGGCCTACTGAAGACTCGTTTCCGCTGCCTCAGCAGGTCTGGCGGGGCACTCCTGTACCGCCATGAGAAGGTTGCAAAGATGGTCATGGCATGTGTCATGCTACACAACATGTGGTACGTAGAAATGTGCCCATGCCCCCTGACGCAGAACTGCAAGCACCTGAAGATGGTCATGATGAGGGTGGGGATGTGGCAGCACCTCAAGGAGTCCGCGAGGCACAGGAGGGCCGTGAAATTCGTCAGATTATCATAGATTCATGCTTCTAGCACTCACGCCTGGTGGCTGATACATGGACACGGGACTTGTGGCACTGTGTGTGTCTGGAACATGCACAATATGGACTGTACGCCTATGAAGGCCTCGTACACAAAGATCAATGTCCACACGTCTCATTGGATGATTGTGAAATGTTTATAGCATATGTGAAATTATGTTACACACCCCATCGACCCGCCACCCAAGTAAGCCCAACACACCCCCTCCACCCTCCTACCTCCCCCCCGAACACCAGTGTCCGCAGATGCTCATTGTCAGTGGGCAGACGCTATTGCAAGCCCCCTCTCCGGGTATCAGGGGCACCCCTGCCTGTGGAGCGCAGGTTCCTCACAGATCTACGTTGGGGGCTGCCCTGGACGGAACTTGCAACGGATGATGTCTCTGCCTGCTCACGTCCATGCATGTCCCTAAGGGTTTGTGAGAGCTCAGTGAGCACACGGCGCACAGCGGCAAGTTCAGCACATACGTCTTTGGACGTCGCATGCAGTTCCCCCCTCAGGCTCTCGGTGCTTCTCTCCATTTGTACTCTCAGGCTCTCGGTGCTTCTCTCCATTTCTGCCCTAAGCGTCTCAGTTGATGTTTCTATGGCTGCCTTAGTACCCCCACATTCATCAGCATGGTCCTTGAGGAGCGTGGCCAGTTGCTGCTGTTGCACGATCACCTGGTCGAGGGACTGTTGCCTCTGCTGTGCCATGGCCATTTGCGGTGGTTTCACAGAGGGGCTGGTCACCTCATGTTGCCTTGCCACAGGGCTTGTGGGGGATGGCCAGTCGTCGTCTTGTGGGTGCCCCTGCGTGGTATCCTCATGGTGTACGGGATGAAACAAACAGGGGGATTGAGACAGGTCATGGTTGGATCTTACTTCCACATCCCCGTCTTCTGTGTCGGAGCATGCTGCCATTAATGGGGTGTCACCTATGGTGCTGCTGCCACCAGAGGCAGTGCCTTCTGTGGCATCCATTGGGGGGACCTGTGGTGGTGCTGTTGTGGGCATGCTGGCTGCTGGGGTGCCTGTTGATGTTCCCTCCTGTGTGCTGCCACTTGATTTGTGCTGCTGCCGTGTCTTGATGCGTGCAGCTGAGGTGGAGGGTCTTTGGCCGTTGGTCTTGGCCCTCTTTGCAGGTGTGCTGGTAGGGGTGTCCTGAAGCTCGTCGTTTGAATCGGACCCTGTGGTGGAGTAAAGGAGGGCGAGCGTTATTTATGGGTCTGTGGAAATTGGAATGGCAATGTATCACATGCATTGGGGTGGTACCTGAGGGTGATTTGGGTCGGGGCCTTGGAGGTGGTTTCATTTTTGTGTGGATTGAGGATGCAGTTGTTTTGCAGCCTGCAGTTAGGGTGTGCCTGCTGCACGTGTAGAGGGTGTTTTTAGGGTTTTTAATTATTTATGTATTTAATGTGAGTTTTAAAGTGCGCTGTCAGGCCAATGTATGTGGACGTTCTCCTGGACATGTGTTACTGTTGCACTATGTGGACACATGGTACTTCACATGATTGGACATTGTGGATTTGGCATTGTATTAGTTGGCCCACCTACCGGATTCTTCGGATGTCTGCACTCCTTTCTCCATCCCTCCGACTCCCTCTATACTCTCCATTCCAATGGTGGAGGCACAGATTTCTTCCCAGGGGGTCAACTTGATGGGTGATTCCGATCCTCCCCCGGTAGCTGTGGCAATGTTGCGATTGGCGGATAGTATGCTCCGTACGCGTATCCGCAGGTCGTCCCATCGCTTTCTGCATTGCAGTGGGTTGCGGGGTGCGGTCCCCACCGCACTTACCGGCTGTGCCACCAGGGCCCATATGGCCTTCTTGTTCGCAAGTGCCGTCCTGGTCATTTGCGTGGAGAAGACGACGGCAGCATTCTCCTGGAGGGTCTCTGTAAGCACGGTGAGTTCCTCACGGGAGAAGTGGACCTGCCGCTTGCGGTCGCACGCTTTTTTTCGCTACTTTTCCCATTTCTATTGCTTTCACTGGGGTGGATGACGGGTTGGGATGTGTCTCAGGGTAGTATTTTTAATGGTTGTGTGGGAATTCTGATTTTATAGGTGTACGGCGTGCAGTTTCCCGTTCCGGGCCCATGTTTTTACTTCAGTTTCCGTATGTTTACGGTCACCGTACTTTCCGGTTGCCGCTCATTACGGTGACCGCTAAGATGGGTGGCGGAATTGCACCTAGGGAGCCGTACGACGGCGGTGAGGCGCGTTTTGGGGACATTTCCGCCATCGCGGACTTTGCACTTCCGCCATGGCGTAGTGCTCGTGCCCGATGGGTCGGAATTGGCCGCACTTTGCTCCGTCGTGCGATGGCGGAAACGCTATTTACGCTATGGCGGTCAGGTCAGTCACTTTCCGCCAGGGTCGTAATGAGGGCCAATGACTGGAGAGGATCGTGTAAAATCTGACAAATTTCATACCCTTATCTGTGGTATTGGATGATGGGAAGAGATGGTCTGGTGATGAACTAGTGAAAATAGAGGAAGATTTCAACAGACCAAGCACAAGTAAAGACACACAGTTGGAAGACAATACTGAGACAAAAGAAGTACTCCACCAAGGGTATGAAGGAGATGACAAGTTCCTTGATGCGAGTGATAAAGGCTCAGTTGGTGGACTGTCCAGAAGGAACTGGAGGGCCATCAGAAACTTCAACAGTGACTATGTAAATTATTCGAAACAATTACCACAAAATCCTTTGTTTTAGGAACCTTTGCAAAAGTTATTTTGTCACAGTTAATTCTACCCACTCTTAGATTTCAAATGTACCTTCTTTTCTTTTCTTCTTTTGCTTTCTTCCTTCTTCTTTTTTCCCTCTAGTTCACATCTCCCATCCCCTGATTCATATAAGAAGGGAGATGTTAGAATACACTGACATCCGTCAGTGGAACTTAGAGGTTACAGAACGTTCCCTTAAGGAGCGTTGAAAGTCATTCCTGTCCCGGATGCTTCGCTCTCCGGGGGGCCTACAATAAAGCTTATGTTCAAAGCTTATACTGGTACACCTATTTACTACAGTCTTCTTGCGTTACAGCATCTATACAGTTATAAAATGTCTTGCATTTTCTGCAGTGCTTCTTCACATGTGCAATTTTCATTCTGCTCATGAAAGTCTTCTCGATTCTTTACTTCACCATCAGATTCTATAAGGTTATGCATTCTCTTCTTCAGTCATCCTTCTTAGTGCGTCACGCTCATTTCTTGTGACGTCACTAGCCTCTTCTTTTCACATATTCACGCTTCTTCGGAGATCTCCCTCAGGAGATCTCTTTTGGGGATACATCATATAGGGTTTTCTCAGAGGATAGCTTGTCTCAAAGGCTCTTCATGGGATTGGTACAATTGCTGCCACTGCACATGTCACAATTTCCGGTTTCCAACATATAAGCAGAATACGGGCAGGACTTCCTGCAGAGGCATTCAGCTGCTCCTCTACACTATTGGCTTGAGTTCTGTAGTGACAATGTCATTTCCCATTCATGGAGTCTTAAAGGACCCCATGGGGGATTTTCCATCATTATCGGCACTGGAAATACCAGTTCCAGTAATGATAGCCTTTTATGCTGGAAAGGCACATGCCTTACCTCCAGCTTTTAGCCCGAGGTAACACAAGTACCACATCGGCAAACTTGTAGTTGGCCAGTCCGGTAGAGTGATGGTATATGTTTATACTGGCACTGTAAAGCCAGACTGGGCAACTTATAAAGAGGCCGATTGTCTGCTGTGAAACTATGTGCATTTACTAATGGGTCTATATCACCATCATCATCATTATTTATGAAATCAATGTCAACATTTCGTCTTGATCTCAATAATATGTCCTCAAATATCATGAGACTGGATGCATTTAAACTATTCTCATCCATATTGGTTGTCATCTCTGAACATGATGACAAAAGAACCACAGAATATATATACCCAATCATCCCAATAAACATTGCAAATTCACAGTTTTATTTCAGCTTTCTTTTAAAACACAAAAATTATACTCCTGGATTTCTATCCACAATCCCTTCTCCACTGACATGAAATGCAAATCCTTAGGGCATACTTAACTTTGAGCCTGACCCTGCTCCTGTGCTGGTGGAGGGGTACCGGTATCTCTTTGTGTATTGCTAATGTGCACCAAACTCTTGTTGCTCTCCACCTTCACAGCAGTTGGTGTTGCGAATATCACCCGGTGCAGCCCATGGAAATGTCACTCATTCCATCAGCAAATGAAAATCTGTATGTTCATACAGTCTCCCGGGAGTAGCGGTTGCTTGTGCTGATCGATGGTGTCTTTGCCACTTTCTCCTGTAGACCGTTGGTGAAAATACACAACCTGTGAAGAAATAATCTTGACACTTTTGGTTAAAGCCTTAAGGTACTGCCTAAACTCCTCACCTTAGACCTCTGTGGTCTTATGTGTGTCTGATGCAGTGCATGCAGGTGAGAGAGAGGTGTGTAATCTATGCCCCATTACAATTTCATGAGGGCTGAGGTGATGTTCTTTCCCTGGCTTATTTCTCAAATGAAACACTGCTAAGGACAGGCAGTGCTACCTGGGCTTTTTAAAATCATTGCACATCTTGTCCAGCTGGACCTAATGGACCCTGTTTAGCCACTCTACAATCCTTTTGACATGTGGGTGGTACACAGAACATAACATGTGCTGATTCCCAAATGCAAATACATTTCTATGAACAAGCCATTAACAAAGTGGGTTCCATAGCCAGATATCAAGACCTCACAAATTCCCCACCATGGAAATACATCTCTCACCAGAAATGTTGCTGTAGACTTAGCATCAGGATGTACGCTGGGACCAACCGGAAGGCACCGGGAGAATGGACAAACAACCACAAAAAAAGGTACCAGTAATTATTACATCTTGTGAGCATATCAAAGAAATCTATGTGGAGCTCCATAAATGGCCAAGAGGTTAATTCCCCTTACTGACTACATGGTGTTTCCAGGATTTAATTCATTACAAATTATACAGTTCCCTATGAATCTAATTACCTATTCCTGGAAGTTTGATATAAACCATTCTTCCTGGAATTCTGCTGCAATTTGCCGTCGAGAAATGTGCAAAAGGAAATATAGTTGCTCTAAAGCCACAAGGAGCAGTTCTACAGGCCTTACCACCTTCCCCATCAGCTCCTTTCTCCACAGTAAATCCATGGGTGAGAGGGCACATCCTCTCTTTGCCCAAATCGCTTATTCCTCTGTAGGTGCTTTTCCTTGCATTTCTATGATTTTAAGCACCAGGACTGCAGTATATGAGCCTGACAACTGTACCTTGTGGGACTCGGGTTCCATTTCCTGGGAATCTGACAATGGCAAATATGTCTGCGGCATCATTTCCAAGTGCTATGAAATTAGTATGATTATTAAGCACAGTGCACTTTATTAGACCTACCTCTGTGGACAAGGTTAATGCTTCAATTAGTCTGCATAGCATGCAGAATGCTGGATAGCGGTCACGTCAGATCTCCTGAAGCCTCTTTACTGCCACCTCGATAACCATGAATGTACAGTGGAGCTTACACATGCAGAGTCACAATAAATAGTGACTGCCTTCCCCTTACTAATTTCTAGTGCCTCTATAAGTGTCACTAGTTCTGCTGATTGCACGGAGTAATGCAAAGGCAACCGTCTCTTCAGTCCGACCTGGTATTCTTCTTCCACAAGGCCACTACGGGTGCACCCGTATGCCTCTCACCAGTGCCCTGATTAATTATTAAAGACCCATCACCAAAATATAGCTCATCTCCTTCCAAGGCATCCTCTTTGACATTTATCCTCTTTTCCTCTTCCCTCTCATAAGTTGCACAATCATGAACAATATTTTCAGGTTTCACTGGATCGGCTACAAATGTCACAGGATTGACTAGGTGACACTGTATGGAATTTATTGATGCATTTGATAGAGAATACCCTCATACCCCGAAACTCTTTGGCTCATCAAAGACAATTTTTCCAAGGTCGCAAAGACTGCATGCTCCACGTACAATATCACCAGGCAACCCATGGTAATGGTTGAAGACTTTTGAATTGCAAACTCCTGATCACAGGGGAACTGTCACTGCATCACTGGGTCCAGGAGTCTGCTATAATATGCTAAAGGTGTATGGCCCAGCAGTGTTTGCTGGGTCAGGACTGCTGCCATCACCTGCATGTTTGAGTGAGAAAACAGATAAAATGGTTTCTTATAATTCGGGGTCACTAAGACCGGAGCATTGCTGATCACAGCCTTGAGTACCCAGAAGCAAGTCACCATTTCTTCAGACCATTCTATCAGATCCTATCCGACCATTCACCATTTGTGGTTCCTTGAGTCCCTGCAGTAAGGGTCTCACATAACTAGAGTAGTCAAAGATCCATGATCTACAATAGTTACAGAGCCCCAGAAACTGTTGCATTGGTTTCACTTGACTGGCTGAGGTATATTCTGAATGGTGGTGGCTCTTTATGGCATTACCTTCCTTCCTGCAGGAGATATCACTAGCCCCAAATATACTATCTCTGTCTAGCAGTACTGTAATTTTTCTTTGTCCATGTTCTACCCATTTTCCTTAAGCAGAGTGATGAGCGTTATTGAATCTCCTTGGTGCTGCTCTTTTGATGTGCTACGCACTAGCAAATTGTTCTTGTACTGGGTTACTGTACTGGACACATGTAAATTCCCCATATCCATCTGAACCACCCTCTCAAAAACATTCAGAGATTCACAGTAGCCTTGGGGCAACCTTGTGTTGATCACGATATGTAAACGCTGTGAGGTACTGAGAATCGGGGTACAAGGAGACTGAGAAAAAATCATTTTTTATATCAGTCACCATGGGTTGACCCAGTACAGATATAACAGAGAATGGTAGCAGGTTTTGGTACCACCAGAAATTCCACGTCAACATCATTATTGAGGAGGCACAAATCCTGGACCATCCTCCAACTGGACGCCTTCGCTTTCTTCACATGGTAGATGGCTGTGCTACATGGAGATACAGAAGGTTGTATTATGCCTTACATTATGCTATTATGTTGCCATTAACGCCATAATGGTCTCGTAAATCCCTTTTCCCACCTCTCTAGACATGGGGCACTGCTTAACCCATGGTAATATCGCACCAGGTTTCAATTGTATTTGCATTGCTCCAGCATTCTTTAGCAGTCCCACATTATGAGGATCGCTGGTCCATAAATGGGCATGCACCTTTTCCAAATCCTTCTTCCAATGTAGCAATGTATTTCTAATGGTGAGCATGGTCTGTGGTACTTCACTTTGGTCTATCGCTATCTGGCAAGGCACCCAAATCTCAAAAACCATCTCTCCCGTGTCTTTGGCGTCTTCAAACAATTGCTCGTCGGACACATCCCTTAGGGATAAAGTTGAATAGATCCACACAACTGTGCATCACTATTTGCCTTCATGATCAGTTCCTGAGAGTAAAACCCTGTTCTTATTGATCATTATTGCCTCTTGGAGAATTATAACAATGGTCTCCGGTTTGACCCCATGCAGCACTACCGCTGAAACAAAAACTCATTTGGTACCTGCAATGTCTGCTCTCGAATTACCTGGGACCTAACTGAACAAAACCATTAACCCATAAAGAAACAAAGTTGAATGTACAGGCACCCCCTCTTGTCACGCTGTCACTATAGTATGCATGCAAAGGTGCTGCTTCTCTTACCAGATACAAACCTGGAGTAGAGCATACTATACCTTCCTGTGTGAAAGCAATCGACTTTTGACATTCAAAGTTTACTCAAGAATATTCTGTCCAAATGAGTTGCTGGGGTATCTGTGCAACACAACAAAGGAGCAGATACATTTTGTGTACCTAACTTGATACCTAGATCTTCAGTATAAGGACTGACAGGATAGGCCCATAGAATCTCTCTGTGTCCATAGTTTTGCCTGACAAGGGAAACTCACCTTCCTTGATCTAATATTTTGTAGCCCCTGTATCGACCATGATTGAAAACATTCAGTTACTACCTTGAGACATACTCAGGTTTCCTCTTCTGGATCAGTGGTAAGGGAGAGGATTGAACACATCAGAGCTCCCTGTGGACTGTCCTACTCTTGGCACATATTAGCACTGGGGAGCGAAAAAGGACTCACTAAAAAACACTTTCCAGTGTAATGAGCAGCCATTCCGTGGGGAAAAGGACGTTTCTTCCATGTCTGTACCGATGCTTGTACTGGCATAGTCATTGGGATCCCACAGTTCTGTTTAACCCGTACCTGCTGCATTTTCACAGAGCTTAGGGCATATGACATGGCAAAGGATTGCATTTGCTGCACTGCCACATTAAAATACTGTGACCGATCCCGACAATCTTGTCACACAGGTTAAATCCTTATGTATGACAAACACTGAATCCCATACAATCCTCCATAGTTATTACCCATTGGCCCATTAAACTGAGGCCCCATTCCTCCGAGCCCACCAAATTACCAACTTCCCAGTGAAAATCCTCCCCGACCCCTAGGAAACCCTCTCATTTGCCTTGGACTGGGGCATACCCATTCACCCCTGTGTCATACCCGATTTACCATGTCCCTGTTGTCCCTATTGTTCCTGCTGTCCCTTCATGCAGTTGGTAATCATTGCCCTTCCAATTTTCACTAGATTTTTCTGAACAAGCTTGGCCTCTGCCTTTTGTGCCTGCTTTACATATACCTTTTCCGTCTCTTATCTCCTTTTACAAAAATGCAAAATGTATGCCTGACTCTCCATCCAACTCTTACCCTCCATTCCAACCCCTTTATCTAAATCATGCTGACTTTCTTGCAGAGTACCTTATTTAGTATGTGGTAATACATTGCCACATTCTTGTCTTACGCTTCTCCCATCTCTGCACTCCACATCTCCTGAATTAACTGTATGTGTTTTGAATCAAATTTATATCACCCATATCGAAATATATAATCCGCAGGAACACCCACACCTGTGCCCTCCAATAGTTAAAAACTGCTCCATTGTGAGCATTTGAATCCAACTTAACTCCCAAATACCCTGCTCTCTTCCCATGCTCATCTGACAGTTTCCCCATTAGAGCCATGAATATGCGTTTCTTGTCCCCTATTGCCAATGTGACACTGGTGGTATGTTTCTCTAATGCATAAATCTACGTTCCTGCCCCTACAGTAAGTGAAGGGAGTGTCATCAAATTATTCTGGGCCATGTGTGACCACAGGACATAATACACCCTTCCCAGACCAATCTGGAACAACAGTCTGAGTTTCACCCACTTTTACTAGGCTTCCCCCATCTCGCCCTTGCTACTTACTACAGCCGTGCAAGTACCCTAGCGTGTCCTAAGACTACATCAGGGATTGAAATTCAGATTGGATAAGTAGGAGCTAAATGCAGCTCCTGGGTATCCAGCATTATCCAGGGAACACAAGCTACCACTGGGGTACATGGAGCTAGTACATAGTATGCTGCAAATCTAACATCCATATAAGAGGCACACCTACAATAGTGTCCATTATTTACAACCCCATATGCTTTAAATGACATACAGAAGTGTTCTAATGTTTATTTATAGATTGTCGCAAATGCACAGTTACAATTTACATTGGTGTGTTTGTTTGGCATCAGTTGACCTGGGGAGCCAAAAGTAGCTCCTGGTAACTCTTGGTGTCAGCTAACCAGACTCTACCAGGGTACAAGAAGGAGCTAAATACCTCTCAGCTCCTCTCAATTTCGAACCCTGCTCCATGGTGTATTCTCTGTCACTACTCCTGGAGCGGGAGGTAGGGAGGCTACATCCAACTCTCCCTGCTTGTCATCCGATTCACATTCTCCATCATCTCCTACTCCTGTTACTACTTCCCCTGACAATTCTACAGGCACAGAAACATACTCGGCACTACCATAGGGTTCTGGCTCCCATTCTCCCTTCTCAAACCCCTGTAACCATGGCAAGATGTCTGTTGTCCAGGTCCACATTGACCTCTTTGATAATCAATTTATCTAACCTAACAAGAACTTTTCCATGCCTCCACCTTCCTTCCTCTACATCTTTACCTGCCTATTCACTTCTTCCCGCTCTTCATTCCTCTGCTGCCGTAACAGTATCACCTCTTCCTCTTCCTGTGCTAGCCTAAGCACATCTTCCATTTTTTCCTGCTTCTGTGCCTCTACTACCCTTCTCAACCTATTCCCTATCCTAGCAGAAAAAGGTTTAATCGCCTCCTTCTTCCTCATTTCCAAACCTTCATCCGTTTTTCTAGCAGCGAGCCTCACTCTTTCTCATTCTTACACCCTTAATCTCTCTGCTAACCAAGCAGTTGGGGAGTTATTCCCTTTCCGCTCTCCATTTTCATCTTTTCTTCAAGCCTAACCATTGAAGGAGTTTTTCTTCCACTTTCCTCGCTATCCCATTTCTTAGTCATCATAGATGATGTAGGTGTTACCTGTGTCTGTCTCACAACCACTGGAGTGTCCACAGAAGAAAATGAAGGTTCAAACTCAGGATCTGTATACTCTTCTGTGGGTGATGAAGAATAACACCCATATGGGGGTGGTGCGGAAAGAATTCCTGAATTCTACTTTTTCTGTGTCTCCTCAAAGTTTTTAACATTATGGCCCTTCCCACATTTTTCATACATACTCCATAGCTCTAAGATGTTCAACCATTTATCTAACTTTGAGCCCTTGTGTCTTGTAGTTAAAAGAAGTATGCACGTTCTCCAATATCCCCTTATGGTCACCTCAATAGGCCCAGTGTTGAGCATTTTACACTTAGTTTCCCACAGCCATTCCCAATGGTATTTTAGGATCTTCACCTTATACCCAGAAAGTACCTGACACAAATGATTCAGTTGAGTCTTCATACTCCAAACCAATTTACCCCAAAATATTTCCACAAAAAATAACACCAAAGCCAAACCTGCGGCACAAAATCTGCTCTCAAGGAGCATCCTTTTCACCCCTTCCCGGTTTCCTAGTCTTCCACCATAATCACTCACCTTACTCGCTTTCACCACAATCACCTCGCTTAGCTATTTACTTTAATTATACTTCTCACTCTTACACAAAAGGCAGCATCTTATCCAAAAAAACACATGCCAGCAAATATCTCTGAGATAGCTCCTTCACTGGAGCATAGAAGGAGTACAATTTTTCCAATACAACACTGCTGCTCTCGCTCTATTCATCACTAGTACTGTCTTCTCTACAAAAATACTGTCTTTCCCTGACTACAGGAAGTTTCATTTTCACTACTTCGACTAATCAAGAAAAGCGACATGAGGGCTCCACCCGCACAGTCAATACAAAATGAATGGTATCAAGGGTATACTTCGAGAAGGTATCAAGGGTGGACATACCATAAGATGTCGCATCACCTCTAGGTGAGGGCTCCAGTCAACCAGACAATCAAACTGAAGGGTATCAGAACAAACCTCACAAATAGGACCACCTCACACCTCTGAAATAACAAACTAGATAAATATATATATATATATATATATATATACACAGAGGACTTGCAAAATAAAACAGTTCACTCACTCTATCAAAGCATTCACCAGTTTGATCCCCGTAACCTGGACTAACTCCACACTCTGATTCTACCCTTACCAAACCCCTTAAATCCAACAAACAAATCTCTTTTTCCCCTATTTCTCTTCTTGTTTTACCCCCAAAGGTGCCCTTACATGAACCCGAAGCGCTCCAATGTGGTGCTCTGTCAAGTCCCCCTGCACAGCTGGACCACTTTACCAATCTTCTGGGGAACAGATAGGGCTTTAATCAATATGGCACCAGTAAACCTCTCTTTTTCACAGTTTAGGGAAGACTGCTCCCCTCAGAGAGGTGCTGCAGTTAAGTTGTACGGACAGGAGACCTCCAATGTCTCGGAAAGCCTGGGGCCCATCCAGGAATGCCAAATGTGAGGATGGGTCTTTAATTACCTTAAACAAAAACAGGCCCACCAGTTAAGAAGCAAATGCACATTTATACATAAAGCACGTTTATTGTACAATCGTCCAGGGAGGAGCAAGATGAATCTGCAGAATCAAACTAACCGAGGTCTCGCCGAACCACATACGTTGACACATTATATACATTTTTCCAACAGTTAAAACACTGCCATACATTTTATTACAATACAAGCCTCACAAGTGATTGAACAAAACATATAGAAAGAAATCCCATCTTTCTCCAATTCTTCCATTCTTATTGGCCACGGATATCTTAAATACTATCTTCAGATTGTATTCATAGCACACCCCTCTTTGGGATTTGACCGTGGTAGGTCATGACATCAGCACATGGTTACTCATTCATACACAAAGGTAATTAATTACAGGTCACAGCTGGCCTGAACCCTTTAACCCTGAAGCTAAATTGCATATGGTTTGCATGGATATTTTAACAACATGAGGAACGCAGAATAAACATGTTCCCTTTGAACTGGTGATAACTATCTCATCCACCCCAACTTTACTGACGTCCTAGAATACTGTAATTTAAATGACTAACATTTCAGCATGCACAGCACATCCTGAGAATACAAACAAAACCCAAGGAGTATCGGTCACTTAGGCCTAAAGCATCACTTCACCCCATATTTATTGCTGGTCAAAGCTAATGGCTGTACCCCTCTGCATGCTAAAAGAGATTACATCTGCCTTTTGCAATACCGATGGACCATAAAGTGTTGGCCAGTGGTTTAGTTACTCATTTACCCTTCCTCTGGCCTCTGAAACGTCTGCCAAACCAGATTCTCTAAGTCACTTAAAATGAATCTTGTGAAACCCTGACTGCCGAGTTTAAACCATTTATAAAAAAGCCCACACATATAGAGTTATAATTCCTTGTGTATGTAGATCACTGTTTATGCATGTTTAATAACTGTCATGTTTCTTCACAGTGGGTTCTCTATGACCCGTCCCCTGCCTCACATGCACATTATAAAACTCCTCGCTGCCCAGCCTCTAGGTACTTCATCGCACAATATATCTGGATTGTGTTATTTATTTCATTTGGTGGTTTTTGCATTTATCTTTCTTTGTGTGTGCACATCTAATATGTATCAATCTTAAACACAAAGTAACACTAAAGTAACATATGCCTTTCACATTTAAATACACTTCATACATATGAAATTGTAACATTGCGTCAACTTTGCTGCGCCCCAGTCACAATATGGCTCGCGCAACATAAGCCCCTCTTCATCGTTGGGACCTTTGCTGACAACAGCAGCAAAATGACATCCCATTGTCCATGTGACAGGCCTAGCTAAGAAACTAAATTCACTTTCCCTGCTTCCCCACTTCAGCGCATATGAGCATATTGCATCATTAATGCTACTACTTGGGTTGCTGATCATACTGGTAGGGCTTTAAACAGCATCCTCATTCCAGCTGCTTCGTATACTGTAAGAAGCCCCATACTTTAACACTATAATAATGTAACCTTATACACCTTGATCAAGGGCAGAATTTGGGATGAACCAGATTCTATTGCATTCCAAAAACCAAAGCTCAATTTCCAGCCATCAATACATTAGATGTATCATCACCGTCACAAATTAGGTATAAAGGTAAACCTAGGTATTTGAAACTCTTTACTAGGTCAATTATTATGTGCAATTTAAAAATCCATACCTGTCTGGCAAAAACTGAAATTGAGCTATCAAACCCCGGTTTGTAGCAGAGAAGTGATCTAACTTTGATGCTTTGGGAGCTTGAGAAATGAGCATCACATCATGTGCAACTATGCACTGTAATGTGTTCTCCTGGTTTTTAAGCATTGTTTTGATGGAGGTCATGGGTAGACCTTCTTTTGGTTAAATCTTTCAGCAGACCGTGTAATAATAAAATGAATAATGGACGGCAGGTGCATGGCTTAAACCTTGCTTTAGACTGAACCTTATCACATTATCAGGAGTTAATGAGCCCTAAATATGGCACTTTTTTGTACATTTTATGTATTGTGGATTAATAATGATTTGTAAGAGATCGATTGATTTAAGTGTTTAATGTCAAAACCCGTCCTCGCTCATTCAGAAAAAGTGATTTTGCTTATTTCATCTATACTTGTCTCAAGCTAGGAAAGTATTTCAAGGCCACGCACTGATACACGAATGACTGACTCCCGCAAAATTCTGCGTGAGCCTCAATAATCAAGTTTTACGTTCAGACCCATGCTTCTAGGTGCCATAGAATTTTTTTTTAGCAAAAACGATGCTCTTGGTGTCTAACAATACATTAAATCCAAAGTATGAACGGTTGGGGGAACATTAGTCCAACTTTAAACATCCAATTACACTGCCCAGCTAAGTTAATGGGATGCTGCCAGTATGTGGGATGTAAGGCAATTATGATCTATGCCTCAATGTCCATTTTTCTAAATGAGCGATTTTAAAGACATTGGCCACTCAGTTGGGCCTAGCATCCTCCACGGGTGTCATGCTCTCTGACTTTACATATGCTTCACTATTGTTTGTACCTCTCACCCTCCAGAACTGGTGGCGGAAATATAGGTAAACATATACCTGCTGCATGGACATGAGCATTTGGAATGCAGTTACTATTCTAACAGCATTATGGTTTACTGGGGGCGACATTTCTTAATCATTCCGCAAAAGCAGACATTGGGCCTCATCACAAGTGTGGCGGTCTGGAAACCAAGGTGCCGGTAAGCTTACGGGCAGCCTTGTTACTGGACCGCAACACTGCGAGTTCCGGTAGGCAGAGTCGTTAGCAACTGTGCCGGTGCTTCCATCTCCTCACTCCCATGGAGTCCTATATGGGACTGCATGGGAATGGGGATTTACAAAATCCAGTGCCTGACTTCCTGCGCTGCCGGGACTTGCAATGTCCCGGTGGCCACGGGAAGTCAGGCGCCGGATTCAGTGTTAAAGGGTTGGCGGAAACATCATAATGAGGCCCTGAGCTTGCCGGTCCGGATACAACGGTACCGGTAAGCTTGCCGGTACCGTTGTATCCGGTCCGGCAAACTGTGAGTTGTGCTCGCAGGTGCCTTTAATTCCTCCAGGTCTGACCTGGCAGAATGAAAGGCACCCGCAAGCACAGCATGCCTGTATCACGTTATGAAGAGTGCCAGTGCTCCAGGCATCCCTATTCCCATTGAGCCCTATAGGACTCAAATTTGAATGGGGATCACCCGATTATGGCACTCGTGGAAGGGCAATTACCGGGTCTCGCGGGGCCAGAATACCCTGGTAATTGCCCATTCACAGGTGCCAGGCTGTCTTGCAAGTTTGAGGGTAGCCTTGACGGTTTTACCGGCAAGGCTACCTCCAACCTTGTAATGAGGCCCATTGTCTTTAATTTCCTGTATTATAACCGGCACGCTTTTCCACCAGTTCTTGTAGAAAATAAGTGTCTTCTTTTTCAATATAATTCTATAGATAGTATCCTGATATCTTGTCCTTTCCCGTCTGGGAACATGCGGGCACTTTTGAAAGCAAATCTAATTTCATGCCTCATGTCCTTTTAAGATTAGCATATTCTGCATTGCACCAGGGCACCACCATTCAGATTTGTTAAGCGGGAACTTGGGTCCTTGCTTGCAGCACCTGCAGTACACGGGTTCCATAGATTATTGTATATTTCACAATAGGACAAGATATAATTTGCAGAGTGCCCATATTTTACCATTGATTGAAGCAGTTTTTCTCTAGATGAGTATTTCTAAGTCATGTGTTAGCATTATCAATCTTTGGGACATCAATCCTTGTCTCAGGACATCAAAATGCAATGGTCTTTCGAGGATAGCTCAGGGGCAACACGCTCGCCTTGGAAGCTTGATGACATGGAGCAACACAGGTTCGATCCCCGGGTCCGTGCTTAGAAATCTCTAGGTATTAGGCAAATAACCAATCATAACGCATTCTTCTCTCTGTGTTACCATTTGAGCTAAACAAAAATAGTACAACATGGCTAAAGTGGTCACCCCCTGACCTAATTGTGATGCTTTAATCGACCAACTAGTTGCAGTGCTTACCATTTATGGTTTTGACCATCAATTAAGCATCACAAGGAAAACGTTCCAGGAGAAAACGTGTTGGGCAGTCTGATGTGGAGCACACATTAGCTGCTGATATGTCTGTCAAGAGCAACCAGAAATCCGTTCACATTCCTTTGAAAGATCTGTCAATGCCATTCCACTGCGCAAACATCCTCCCCTTCCTATGATCAGTAGCTATGAAATCTGATGTTAAAAATGCGTCCAGCCATCTCTTCACAAAGGGTTAAACTAGTGCAACTCAATCCCCTGCATGCTTCCAATATTCATCATAGGAGTAAAACACACTCATTGTTATCATCATGAAGCTAGACATCGGCTAACAGGCAAACAGTTTGACTCCTTTGAACTCTCCCTCCCCTTCCCTCCTCCTGCTTGGATGAAATAAGGCATGACACTTTGGGGATCTTTTCACCCCATCTGCTCCTTTTCCATGTTTAGGCATCTCCAATAGCTACACTTTCATGCCTCTCTTTACACCATTATGACAAACACAATATAAATAAAAGGAATCCCTGCCTTTACAAAAGCCACCCAACCCCAATAGTGCAGTAGGCAGATGGCAAGGTTTCCCCAGTCAATCCCAGTGTCATAGAGGGTGAGCATTGTGATGCTGGATGATGGTTCACAGTTTCAGAAGCTGCTGTTGCCTCTTTACTCTCCCTCATATGCCACGGCTCGTTGGCTGAGGTAACCCATGGGGTATCTGTGACACCTTTTGCTGGCTGAACATCCTTTCGCTTCTTAGCAAATGTGTGCTAAACAGGTTGAACATGTGTTTGGATCAGTCGCATGTCACGTCACAGTTCATGAAGATCCGTCATGGGAAACCGAAATTATATTGGAGGGATAATCTAGAGCCAGTTTAGGAGGGCCATCATCGGAAACTCCTTGTCCACCACATACATATTAATGTAAGTAGATAATGGGGTTACAAAGGATGAAAAGCCTTCATGATTTTCAGTCTAGCTGCCAAAGCAACTGTAACTCCAAACTGGGCACAACACAAACAACAAAGACAAGCGTTTGCCATCTATGCATAATCCCATTTTAGCGATCATAAGGGGGGCGGTTAATTTGCACAGATTCCTTACATTGGGAATGTGGTGTCCTTTGAGACAGACAGTTAGAGAGAAACGTAATGAGGGGGTGTGGGGGGGCAGAGAGAGAGAGAGAGAGAGAGAGAGAGAGAGAGAGAGAGATTTAATGACACAGACAGTGACATGTCAAAATCCATAGTTTGCAGGACCAATGACACACGTGTGAATTATGATTATGATTGATTTGACAATGTGATGCCCTTTCACACTGGCAGAGCGAGGGAGACCGAGAGATAGGCGGAGAGGGAGGGCATGTCGAAATCCAAAGTTCGTATGCCTAATGCCACAAGCATGATTCATTTTCGTTAATGAGTGCACATCTATTACCCCCACAGTAAAGACAAGGATTAGGACATGTAACTTGAGTGCTACCACCTGATTCCTGTCTAGCATCACACAGTGAAGAAAGAGGAGGTGTGCTGTTAGTTTCTTTTTAGGTCTTTTGGAAATTGACAAAAAGAAATAAACCAACCGCAGGTCATTTTGCCGAGGCAACCGACCTCATTACGGGACGAAGGGTGATATTGTGTGTTGGATGACATTTCTATTCTCAATGACGTGTACTGTATCTCAAAGAGCAGCAGGAGTCAGAGAGCAGGAAGATGAAACCAGCGAATGTTGACTGGAGGCTCTTGCCCATGAGGGCGGGTTGGTGGGTGCAAGATTATTTCTGTTAAAGTAAACTGTCCAAAAGGGTATGAGATACCCACTGGTTAACAGTGAATGCCTAGAAAGGTGACCCGTGTGTAAGAGTGTCTGTGCCAAGATGTTCAAAGGAAGACTTAACAGTCAACTAAGCCAAAAAGAGTGATGAGTGTACTATTCCAGAGTGTGGGAGTTTGATTCAAGACGAAATCAAATGGCGCCTTGAAACACTATTTGCTGTATTGGCGCTTTATACAGGAAGCTGGCTGCAAAAACCCAGAGACTATTATATTAGGGAAAACGTGGCTCAAGACATGGATCACTTTAGATAGGCCGTCACACCTTTTAAGAACAGTTATCCCTTTCTTTTATAGTAGGATTAAGACTTTAATGCTCAATAGACCTTCATCCAACCCAAGCTGTGCGTGGCGTGTATCAGTAGAGGTGTTGAAATGTATCCAGTCCAATTATTCTGTTGTTTCCATCATCAAAGGAAATAAAAACAAATATAGATGAGAACTGCCAGAAAGTTAAATGCATTCAGATTTGCAAGGGTGGTGCCAGGACATGCCAGGTCTATTCAAAAGTATAGCTGAGGAATGCGTATTGGGATCCGTCAATAATACATTATCTGGGTTACACTAATAATTGATTGTTCAATGTATGATATGAAGGTTATTTATAACGCGCTTAATACCCAGAGGTTTCTAAGCGTGGACCCGAGGATCGAACTTGTGCTGCTCCTTGTCGTCTTGCTCCCAAGAGGAGCACATTGTCCGTGAGCTATCCTCCCGAGACTGTATGCTGCTCAAACCCACGATGGTACAGGGAACATGCTAGAATTCCACTCACTGTGTCGGCTTGTCAGTTTAAACATGTTCATGCCAATTTCTATATTGCTAACCCAGTTTCAGACCGTCTCACATAATAGCCTATTCCAAGGATGTCCCAACTGTGACATTAAATATGTCATTTTCAACAGTATCGTGTTATGCTAATGTTTACACTGTCACAGCAACGTATATGTTAGTTTCATGATTCCTCCATAAAACCAGTGTGGCGTGCCCTTTGAGTACCTGATTGTGTTCATTGAACATTTGGGCAATTTTTTTATTTATTTTATTTTATTCAAATTTGTAGAGCGCACGTCAGCCCGGGGGCATCGTGGCGCTTGTTACAGGCATATCTTAGTTGCAATAATACAATAATAACAAGGAATACATTATTTTAAAAGGCAATATGATATTTATACAAATAGCAATGCAGAGTATTTACATGGCATGGCGGGGGTCACAGATTATTGAGCAAGGAAGGAGGTCTTCAGTTTCCTACGAAAAATCGGGAGTGAGTTTTCCGCTCTAATGTCTGCAGGAAGAGCGTTCCATGTCTTTGCTGCAATGTAGGGGAAGCTTAGGCCACCGGCTTTGGCTTTTTTGATGCGTGGGATGCAGAGTAAATTGGTGTATTGCGTCCTGGTGGGTCGGGCGGAGGAGGGTTTGGAGATGGTCTGTGACAGATAGGACGGGGCGGAGAAGGAGAGGCATTTGTGCGTGAGGGTGAGGATTTTGAGTGCAATCCGTTCTTTGACCGGGAGCCATTGGGCTGAGAGTCTGGCATGAGAGATGTGCTCTCTTCTTGGGATGCTAAGGGCGGCCCTTAGAGCATTATTCTGTGTGACTTGGAGTCTGTTTAGTTTTTTTGCTGAAGTGCCCACTAGCAGGGCATTGCAATAGTCCAGTTTGGCTCCAATGGTTGCTCTGGCTATGGAGAGGCAGTTGGGTTTGGAGAGGTATGGCTTGATGGCGTTTATGAGTTTAGTGGTATGCACAGAAGAGGAGGTGATTGCGCTGACTTGTATGTTCATGAATAGAGAGGAGTCTATGTATACTCCCAGTGTCTTTATCGCTGTGGAGATGGAGATGATAGAGTTGTCAATGGAGAAGTTAGCTTACAGTATGTCCAGTTTGTCTAGGGTGTTCTGTTGACCTAATATCATGATTTCAGTCTTGTCTCCGTTAAGGCAGAGGTCATTTGTAGGCATCCAGGCCTGGATGATGGCATAGATCGAGTGGAGTGCCTTTGCATCGTCGTGGCATGAACCTGAGAGGGGTAGACGTACTTGTGTGTCGTCCATGTAGTTAGTGTATGTAATGCCGTATGAGTCGAGTTTGTCAAAAAGGGGTTTAGTGAACAGGTTGTAGAGTGTGGGTGAGTGTGGGTTCATTGATAGCTTTACTGACAACAGTGCAGGATCCTTGAGGGACCCCACAGTGGATTGTTGTGGGAGTGGCACTGGCTATGTCCGAGAACACTTTCATGGCTCTACCTTCTAGGAAGGATGTGACCCATCGCGCTGATTCTTTGGAAAAGTTAGCAGAGAGAGTGAGGTGTGAGGTGAGGGTCTTGTGGTCAAATAGATCAATCGCGGCTGAGAGATCTAGGCGGAGCAGGAGAGCTGGCTTGCCCTTGTCCATGACTAAGGTGATCTGATACTTCAAATCCACCAGAGCTGTTTCTGTGCCGTGTCCTTTACGGAAGCCTGATTGCCTCGACCCAAGGATGGAGTGGGTTTCCAGAAAGTGCTGGATTTGGCAATGTGCAGCTTTGTCCAGTAGTTTCAGGAGGAATGGCACTGTGGTTATTGGTCTGTAGTTGTTAGGTTGTAAGGCGTCGAGGGTATTTTTTTTTAGGAGGGGCCGGACCCAGGCCTCTTTGAGGCTAGCAGGGATAATGCCTGTTTTAAAAGACGCGTTAATGAAAGCCGTAAAGAGTGGCGCAAAGCAGTCTGCGCAGTCCTTGATGAGTTTTGGTGGGCAAATATCGCCTTTACAAGGGGAGGGTTTGAGATTTTTTAGTAGATTGACTACTTCTGTCTTAGTGACGTCCCTGAAAGAGAAGTCAGGTATGGTGGGCTTGGAGGTGGAGGATGGGGCGTTAGAAGGCTTGGAACCTGTCTGTTGAGGTAGTGCTTTGCAATGGTCTTTGATTTTCTTTTAGAGGAGGTCAATTTTGTGTAGCATGGCAGTTTGAATGCTGGCACACCACGCTTCATCTTTAGTTATTTCATCCGGTTTATTGGGATGGAGATGAGCTCGTTGAAGATGGCAAAGATCTCTTTAGAGTGCGATTTGGCATTGGAGATTCGTGTGTTGAAAGCGTTGGCTTTGGCAGCAGTGATTGCTGTTTTGTATTGCTTGGAGATTAAATTAAAATCGTTTTTTGGTGCTGCTGGATGAGTTAGATTGCCAGTTTTTAAAGCTGCTCTTTTGAGGGATCGCATTGAGTGCAGTTCTTCAGTGAACCAGGAGTTGGTGTGTAGTGATTTCTTTTCTTTTTTCCATTCAAGTGGTGCTATTTCATTGATAGCTTTAGTGACAACATCTTTGTAGATGTCTGCCAGAATGTTGGGGTCATTAGCGAAAGGTGGTGCAAGTTTGGGGGTGTTGAGGAAGGGGCGCAGGTTATCTTCTTTGAGTTTTTTGGAACTTCTGACTTGTGCAGCGACCGCCGGGGTCAGAGTTTTTTGATTTTTGGTGATAGGAATTGAGAATTCTATGCAGTTTTGGTCAGTCCATGGCAGTGCTGAGATCAAGGTGATTGTGGAGAGACAATTATGGTCTGCGATCCAGTCTAGGATACAGCCTTTAGTGTGAGTGGGACTTTATACTTTTTGGGTGAAGCCTAGGTCACTAAGATCTTTGGAGAAGGCGACTGCAGATTTGTCTTTAGCATCATTAAATCCCAGGTTGAGGTCTCCTAGAAGAAGGGTTTTGGTGGAGCTTTTGATATTGTTGCTCAGGATGTGGGTGATGTTTTCCTGAGAGTCAGGGGTGGAGCCTGGGGGCGATATAGTAGGTGATTGTTGATAGTGCTGTTGGGTGACAGTGTGAGTTTGGTCAATAAGAGGTCAAAGTTGTTGGACGAGGAGTGGCTAACAGGTCGGAGCTGGAGGTTTTCCTTGTAGATGAGGGCTACTCCGCCTCCTGTTCGTTCAGGTCTGTCTTGTCTGAGTATAGTGAAGCCAGGTGGTAGTGTAAGTGTGACAACTGGGCCTGATGCTTCATGTAACCATGTTTCTGTGATGGCTAGTAGGTCAATATTGTTATTGGTTATGAGGTCATGAATGTCAGATGCATGGGCTGGGAGGGAGCGTACATTGAGGAGGGCACATTTGATGTGAGGTGCGTGGGGTTTGTTTGTGGAGATGCGGGTGGTGGACGTGACTGATGTATTATGCGCGGTGATATTGTGGGGTGTGGTTTGGTTAGTGGGTGGTTGTTTGTGGGTGAAAGGGTGTCCAGTGTGGGGGATGTGTTTGGAGAGGGTGCGGGAGCTCAGTCTGTAGTTTCTAAATTCAATGGGGGGGTTTGTGTGCTGAGTTTAGTGGTCTGTGTGCGAGCTCTGAGTCTATCCAGTCTGTACATTCTAGCAATACAGGGTGCAGGGGGTGCGTCTGTGCGATGTGAGTGGGTTTGAGAGGTATCTGGAGCAGCAGGTTGTGTGGGATAGGGGGGTGGGCTGTGAAGCGTGAGTGCGAGGGGGCGGATAGTAGTGTAGGGTTGGATAGTAGTGAGTGTTGCAAGGAGGGTGAGCAGTGTGGTGGTGGTGGCAGAGAGCTTGCAGATGACTATAGGCATGATTGTGTGCTGAGGATGGCACAGTCAGGTTAGGTGGCCTAGGCCTGAGGTAGGCGGGCGTGGAAAGGTTCAGGCTGGGCTAGAAGAGCATCCTAGGGTACTGAGAGGAGTCAATGTATCTAGCGATCGTTAGGCGGTAGGTCGTAAATGATCGACCATAAGGCACAACACAATTGCACAGAGGTCAGTGAGCGACCATAGGTATAACACAATTGCACAGTGGTCTCTAAGCGACCATAAGGCACAGCACAATTGTACAGTGGTCTCTAAACGACCATAAGGCACAACACAATTGCACAGTGGTCTCTAAATGACAATAAGGCACAATACAATTGCTCAGTGGTCTCTAAGCGACCCTGAGCTATAACACAATTGCACAGTTGTCTCTGAGCGAACATGAAGCACAACACAATTGCACAGTGGTCTCTAAGCGACCAGAAGGCACAGCACAAGTGCACAGTGCTCCCGAGATGACCATAAGGCACAACACAATTGCACAGTGGTCTCCAAATGACCATAAGGCACAGCACAATTGTACAGTGGTCTCTAAACGACCATAAGGCACAACACAATTGTACAGGGGTCTCTAAACGACCATAAGGCACAATACAATTGCTCAGTGGTCTCTAAGCGACCATGAGGCACAACACAATTGCACAGTGGTCTCTAAGCGACCATAAGGCACAACACAATTGCACAGTGGTCTCTAAGCAACCATAAGGCACAACACAATACCAGAGTGGTCTCTAGGCGACCGTAATGCACTGGCCAGTGCATTTGCAGTATGGGGATCATCTAGAATCGAATGTTCACAGTGAGGGCATCTATTGCATTTTTTAAAGTAATGCCTCAGAGCCATAGGCCATCTAAATTCGAGATTTCACAGAGAGGGTTTGAATGGCATTTTTCAGAGTGCGTCAAATTCAGATAGGTAGAGGACGCGTAGCATGGTGGGCAAGTCTAGTTTAGCTAGTGCCAGGTAGGCAGAATCGAATTTTGCTCAAATAGTACAATATGGCTGGGGTGCATAGCATGGCAGTAGGCACAAACACATTAACTAGTGCCAGGTAAGCAGATATGGATTTGCACAAATAGGACAAAATGGGCTGGTGCAGTATGGGTGTGATATCCTGAGTGAGCAGCGCCGCATATGGGAGGTCGTTGCAGATGTAATATTTTAGCAGAAAGACCAGAGTTTTACATTGCCTTAATATTGTCGGATCAAGTCTAGTCAAAATAAAGAGGTCTTGAGAACACAGTCAGGCTGGAGGTTGCAGTCTTACCAGCATTAGTTGGTGTGCTGGAGTTCCTGGAGGGGTTATGCATGGGGGGGCAGCGTTTCTGGCCCAGGCTCCAGCGGCTCACAAACAGGCAAAGAAACAGGCCTTTACCCGTCAGGCCTTAACCCGGGTAGGCCGGCTTCCGCCTCGCCGGCGAATGCTGGTTGTTAATAAACAAAACATGGCATGACAATGGCAGCAACGATTGACTGCCACATTGCCCTCATACATTATTCAGGCAAGTTAAAACTGTTCCATGCTAGATGTGCTCTTGTTAAGCATATCAATATATTAGTTCAAACATAATCAAAAGCAAATTTGCAGCAGAAAATCACCAGGCCAGTTTCAACCGTTCATGCCAGTGTTGCCACAGTTGTGCCGATTGACATGCTAATTTCTACTTTATAATGACCCCAGAATGTTGCAAAGTCAGTTTCAGATGTCTTCCAAATATTTGTCACTTCAGTTTCAAAAGGGACATGCCAGAGCAGAATGTGTTAAAGACATTTCCACGTTAGCTTTCAGATTGCCATTGAAAATGACAGCACGTTCCTTATTGCATACTGCCCGTAGAAAAAGACCCCATGCTATTTTCACTTTGCCTCAGACCATGCTCATATTGTCCACAGACAACCATGTCATTTTCACATTGCTCACAATTTGGTATCATGAAAAATTGACATTGTCTCATTCTACTTTCAAATCATCTCAATAACCTGCCTCAGAACTTGCACCTTCATACTGTCCACAACATGTTGCCCCTTGAACCTCATTCCCACTTGCTTATTTTATTTTCATATTGCCACATGATCTCTTTGTGCTTAGAACATTCAAAGTGATCACAGGCAACTCTCACAGTGCCACATAACATTGTGTTGTGCTCTTTTGACATTACCCACAGAACATTGTGCCAGTTCATTTTGATGTTGCTTCAGATTATTGCTCATGCCACTTTTACATTGCCTCCAAATATGGCACCATGGCACTATCTACATTCCTCCAGAAGATCGCCTCATACCGCTTTTCCATTTTGCCGAAGAAGGTTGTCCCATATCACTTTCACATTATTACATATTCTTTTCTCATTGTCCACAAACATTGGCAAATGCCACTTTCACCGTCACTGAACAACCCTGTGCCATGGTCACAATATTCACACACAACATTGCCCATGCTCTTTGTCGTTACAACCTAAACATTGCAGATGGCACTTTTACAATGGCCTCATGCGATTTAATCATGCCACATTCACATTGCTGTCATAAAATGTCCTCTCAATTTCAATAGTACCATGCCAGAGTTGCCCTCGTCCAGCACACTGCCTTGCTCGTTTCTACATTGTGCCATCTTTTGCACATTGCCTAAGAGATCAAGCACATGCTATTTTCTCCAGGAAATTACCAAGTTCAATTCACATTGCCTTCACAAAAGTCTCATGCCCATTTCAACCGTGCCTTGGCATTATTACCCACCTTAAAAACACGAATGTGATAATTTTCTCATTGCTAAAACAATATCTGCAGCAAATTCCTTGCCATTGATGAACTGTAAAGTCCATTGTTATCCAAATTTCCCTCGGAAATGGGCCATGCCAGTTCCACTGGTGTACAAGAAAATAACCATGCTGGTTTCAAACGTGTCTTGCAAGAGGTGTTCCAGTTAAGCAAAATGACAGGTTAGTTTCAAGTGTCCCTCAAGCTGGTCACAATTCTCACAATGGGTAGCACGGCTGAGCAGTCAGGCTTTACTCGTATAAGGGTGAAGGGCTGGTACCAAAGTACAGTGAGGCCCAGCTGTGCACACATTCATTTCACCACACAGAATATATACAGCTAAACTATATGCAAGCACATTTATTTAGAATTGCATTGAGGTTAACAAGACAAACAAAGAAGCACTAAGAAAATGGACCAACAAAGCAAGTATACAGGAAAAAGAAAGTAATTGGTTAAATATTGATTCCACCTCACTCCATAAAATACGTAATAGAGAACTACCAGTACGTGAAAGTACTTGGCCTATATGTTCCTAGACTGGAGGCAAGAAAAGAATGAACCAGTGTTGGAAACAGGCACAGCGAGGCAACAAACAGCTTCAAAATTAAGAATCCCTGCACTGGGCTTGAGCAGGTTCCATTTCATCCCACATCAGCAGATGCAAACATGTATCCAACATCTGGTACTGTATCACCATTACATCCTACGGCACAGATAAAACAACAGGGACCTCTGAAGTGTCAGGAAAAATCTCTAAATCAAGGTAAGTCCCCTATGAAGTCACTTTTCAGGTGTTCACAAAGCTTCCGAAGGTTTATTCCATAGGAATCTACAGGGCAAACGCAATAGGCCGACTGTGGCTATGGAGAAATAGTAGTTATGCTCTTCGTTTACACTACGGACGCAACAGGATCGGCAACCTATCATCAGGAAGCCAAAAGAAGCCCCCAAAGAAGAGGTCCAGCCCAAGATTCAAGAGCCAATAGGTCTGGAGAAGAAGGCCAAAGAAGATGCCCATGGCCCAGTCTCTACGATGGAGTCAAAGGTGAGGGGACTGCAATTACCAATTAATCCCAAATGCATGGGACCCCCGGAAAATGAGTCACACTTTAAAATCAGGAACTAGGCATCCCTGCACAGGAACACATGGCACATTTGGTATGTCTCTAACACATGTGACAGTGCTGCTGATGCAACCTTATCACGGTTGGGAGGGAGCCTGACCCCAACAACCCTGGGTGCCAGAAAATGTGTAGACTGGCCTCCTCCCATCATCTCCTTTCCTGCCAGGATGGTAATATGGGAGGATGTGGCATCACAATCAACAACAACCTCACAAGAAAGATCACAGACCAGCAAAGGGGAAGAGTCAGCTCACCAGGAGAAACACCATAATGCAGCAAAGTCACATAGAACAGGGGGCAGGGCTTAAAGCCCTTATGCAACATCCTAAGCCCACACCTGTCACCCTCCTCGAGAGTAAGGTAAACCATGGGTAAGGTAAGCGGCCATTCTAGAGAGGGGGTATATATAAGAGGGATCTTGGGAGTTGTTAGGCTGCAGTTGTGTGAGGAGCGGTGGTAGAGATGGAGGAGGACGTCCGAGATACCAGAGGAGGCGAGAACAACTGGAGTGTGGAGGCTATTGTTAAGGAGGAGGTCTGTGGAGTGGTTTTGTGAGAGAGGTGCGAGTGTGAGTAGTAGTGGTAGAGTGGGAGTAGTGGTGGAATGGAGTAGTGGTATTGAGAATAAGTAAAGTAGGCAGTAGGAGTAGAGAGTGCAGGAGATAAGAGACAGCATGCTAATTATTAGTTGAAGGGTGAGCAACTCACCATATCCCTGGGTATCTTCAAGGAGTAAAGTCAGATTCATAGTAGTGGAATAGGAACAGTCGGAGAGGTAGAGTGGGTAGAGCAACAGTGCATGGGGAAATAGGATTGGTATAGAGGGAGAGAAAGGAGGGAATAGACGATAACAGAGGGGTTGTTGGAGGTACACATTTGCGTAAGAGCAGGAGTATGAAAGAAACTAAGATTGAAGGGTGGAGGTGGAAAGGTAGAGTGAGAGATTGGAGGGACAGGGTCATGGTGGCTGAAGAACAGCATAAGAGACCGGTATAGCAAAGGTTCAGGTAGAGGGGGTCTGAAAAGAGTGAGTGTGATGCTGAGTCGGAAGAAGGCACCATATATTACTCCCTGAGACTACTAAGCGGGGATAGGCGAGGGACACTTGGAGGAATGACCCATATGAGGTAACACCGCCCTCGAGAGATGAACCTGGATGTTAGGAACCCAGCAGCAGCAACAACAGCAACTGGATCTCCCTGAAGGACCAAGCAATTGTCACAGGTTAGCCAAGGGAGCAGAAGGGTACAGCCAGCCAGGTAGGAACTGGCCCAATGAAGAAGACAATAGCTGGGAGCAACCCAGACTGTCGAATAATAGAGCTGAGTTGGAACAGCTAGTAGCCAGTCAAGAGGAGATCCCCAACCTTTTGGCACTTTAGCAAACTGATGTTACCTGGGATATAGAAACTGCAGGTGAGGAAAAGTCGAGTACTGACAGTCATATCAGCAAGGAGGACTTTACGAGGCAAAGAAAGAACCCACCAAGGTATTCCAAGAGCAGAGAGAAGCCAGATGCAAAGGAAGAAAAACCATAGGCTCCGCCAGTATGGCCACGCTAGGACCATCACAAACAGAAGTCTTCAGATGAATTCAGGAATGGATCTGAAGAATGATCAGAGTCTACCACAGATGAACACATTCACTCAAGGCTTGCCTAAGCATGACCACTAATCACACGCCACAAAGCACACACTTATTTGGATGGATTGCTGTTAGGATGGATTTCTAAACTCTGACCTGGTAGGCAGAGGTTTAGGAGGCCATCCTCTGTTTAGTGAAACAGGGGGACCTTCTGGACAAGACAGACCAATCTAGGTAGCTTGGCAGGCGGCCAAGACTAAGTCTTAGGAGGACGGGTGAGAGTGACCAGAAGCCCACAAAGAGCACACACAGTAACAAACCACAAATGACTCTTAGACAAGTGTAAATGAAAAATAAATATACATGTATTGTCAGCCAGACCAATTGACACAAGTAAACATCAGTAATATATATATATATATATATAAATATGTTTCCTAATGTGACAAGGGAGTAAAACACAGCCACAACCTGCAAAGAGAAGGGTGTGAGTTAACACCCTAGGAGCATTAGACAATTCTTCGGAGTTCTTTCCTAACTTTCGAGTCCAGCCCTAAGAAGTGGGGAGCCTTGTGTGCTCAACAGTACAGTTGTGCGTAAAAATTGCCCGATCTCGCAGGCAGACCAAAAAGTGTGTTTTCTTGGGAGAGCTGTAGCAAGTCAGGAAGGCGCTTGAGGTGATGAAGAATTGGTTCCCACTATTCAAGCAGGATCTGCCCTTGACAGCAGAGCAGTTTTCAAAAGGTGAGAATAGCTAGGGAACGCAGACTAAACCAGCCAAAAGTGAATACTTTTTAGAGATATTTGTGTGTAAAAGAGATTGGTTGTGTCAGGGGGCGCACCGGTAAGTGATGCAAGTACTCACGACACTCGGTACAGTCCAGACCAAACTTTGTACGTTTGGTCGAGGTCGATATTAGGTTTGATATGAAAACAAGCCTAAGTTAAGTCAGCTTTTCACATATCATGTGGCGTGTAGCCAGTGAAACAATGAAAAATGTAGATGGCATCTGTTTTCACATCATGCAGGCCTGCAGCCATTGATTGACGAATAATGGTCGGCAAACATACAGCACACGTTTTAAATGGAATGCTAGTGTGCACGCTGGCTGGAAGAATATTTCTTGTCCTAACCAAAGTCCAGTAAGTGGTGCTTTCCTGTTCTGGCAGATGAGCAAACCACAAAACGGCAGAGAGCTGCCTGTTTCAGTAGGTGCGAGTGTTGACTTCCCACCATTGAGTGTTATATCTGATAAGGATTCAAGGACAGGAAATAGGGAGACACAAATAGAAGTGTGGTACACGTCTGCAAGGTTACAAAGTAACAAGTGACAGAATTGTCTCTTTGGTAAGCCAAGGCCCATGGAATACAGTGGAAGAAGTCACTGAATGAGCACACAACTCTCACTGAGAGGTACTAAAACCCACTTAATGGGTATATAATAGGAGACTGTATTCAATGAGCACGGTGACATACTGAGCTCTAGGCCTTACTCTTCCAGATAGTGTATATGATGCATGCATACCTTGTTTATTCACACATATAAGGTGCAAGCAAAAAGAGGAACAGGAGATCAGCAGACTTGCCTGTCCATCGAGGCCAGCGGGGCTGGGGAAGTGTACAGAGCAGAGGAGTCCTGAGCAGAGTAGCAGCAGAAGGGAGGCAGCCAGTCCCAGCTAAGCAGAACTCACCATCTCACATACTCCAGAAGGCACTATATCATTTGAAGCATATTCTTCTCTAAGCGTGAGTGAAGGGTGGGGTCTTGCTGAGTGCATTTAGACTGATAGTGTGTTGTATAGTGTAGCATAGCTCCAAGGTTACACATGTTAAACTACAACTACCACTTCTATTATTTATCTATTAAAACATGCTCTTTGCCCACTTGGCAATCTTGTTCATTGGTCTGATGTTACGTTATATTATATTTGCGTTTGCATTAGCTTGTGTAATGAGAATAAGAGACCTCAGAAGATATGGTATCATATTAAATACAATAAAATGATGACTCCTGTGTCAAGTGTATGATTCAGAGTAATGTGTCAGTGTGGTAGCTCTTTGAGTCCAAGAACTTTACAATTCCTGGCTGTATATGTTTAATTATGTTGGGTAGCACACACACCTAGGCAGGCCTGTCTTTTAGTGCTGAGACACAGCCTAGGGTAATGTCGGCATGAAACGACTCATGATCATAGGTCTAT
Organism: Ambystoma mexicanum; assembly: GCF_040938575.1. Classification (NCBI taxonomy): domain Eukaryota; kingdom Metazoa; phylum Chordata; class Amphibia; order Caudata; family Ambystomatidae; genus Ambystoma; species Ambystoma mexicanum. The sequence continues at coordinate 363,659,404 of NC_090926.1, read as the reverse complement.
TTTTACAGCCTCAAATGAGGTGGGGATAAATGGCTCATGGTTATGTCAGGTGGTTAGGTGTCAGGTTAAGTAAGGTGGCACCCGCACAAATGGGACATCTTAGAGGTGACCATAGCATTACTAATAGTAAAATAACCTCATGCCCCAGTCACGATAAACAGACCAGGCAAAAATATATTTTCTAAAAAGCTTTTTAATCAAAAGAGGTTAGGAGGGTACAGAGGATGGCCCATCAGGAAATGAATATTCTCATCCATTCAGGACGGTGCTGTTTGAGTGGCTTAGAACATCTCACTGTCAGGGAGTTATTACCAACTTCACAGTAGCGGGGCTACCCACCAAATTGCTCTTTACTTACTTAAAAACCCTAACTAACAAGGTCAATAACGTGTATGCAGCTCTCATGATAAGGGGAGATTTAAACACCAACCAATATCCCCCCTAACAGTTCCCTGAATTGGCTTTAATACATACAAATCATGTCAATTGGTTTGGGGGTAATCTATGTTATCCATAAACAAATGCTAGACATGAACCGTTAGCCACACCCGACCTGTCACTTGAAGTTTTAGCCTGATTTCTTCCAAACCACAAAGGACCCTTTTTACAAACATAATATCAATTACTGGCTACACATTTCAACACTGTGCGCAACCTTGCATTCCAATATGCTGCACAACAAGGATTAGAGCCGGCCCAGCAGCCACAATGACAGATAGGAACAGGGCTGCAGCTACAGACATTGAGAATTATAATAGGTCTTGCCCTTCCAGAAATGAGGACATACCCAAGTGGTATTCAGAAAAGCTTGGACAGCTGCAAGCCGCCTATCCCCAGGTTACATCTCTGCATAGGCATAGGACACTAAGCCATGTTCCTTCTCTATGGGTGCACACCACATTTAGCAAACTGTGACAGATGGATCTAAATGTATAGCTGGCTTTATTTACAGCTGATAGACACGCCATCTAACACATCACTAGCATTAATATTGGCAGACATTATGGGAACACAGGGCACTTCAGCCACCATGAACTTAGGCTTGTCCATAGCATCCAATAATTATCAAATGGATGAGAGCATAATTCTACCCTTATTTAAAGGAGAGCCTACAAGTTTAGAAGTTCATATACAATTGTCCCAATTAAATGAACAGGAAAAAGGGTCGCAATTTGGACACATATTTACATTTACCTATCAATCACTAGGCAGGGATCACCTAGGCAGGAAAGCTGCAGAGGCACGGAAAAAGGCTAACAAAGATAGCAAGCCAGACAAGGAGACACACCACAAAGGGGAACCCTCAAAATGATGGGGATTGTTTCAAGGTAAAAAGGGTGGTAAGTCAAATAGACAACAGCTTTCACCAACAGAGGAAGAAAAATACCCAGAGCATGACCCAAAGAATGGGAAAGCTGCAGGAGATAGGGATGCCCTGCAGTGGCAAGGCATTCACAGGGGTAGGCTATCTTGGGGTGAATCTAGGGGGCAGTCACATTTTAGACCAACTGACTGTACATGTGAAAGCATCAGAGACAGAAAACACATGAAAAGTCCACAAAAGTATGGCACTGATGAGGGTTCAGCTCATTCCGCATAGGCAAAGACGCCAGATCATTCTAAAAGTGAGGGGAAGGATGTGAATGTTGGGAAAAAACACACTGTAGCCCTACGAGTTTTACAGAATGCAGAGCCCACACACTCAGCAAGTCACTCACAAGAATAGCTGATCGTGAGGTTACCTACTTAGGGCAGAGACTTGTCAGCAGATTTTCTTGAGAAGTGTGCCAGGTTTTGCAGCCTTACACACTTAGACAATTTCAGGCAATTATAGGGCTTTTGAATTTTGGCAGACTTTATGTGTTGTGCCATATTTACATGCATGTGTGTCACCTTCAAGTCCCGAACTGACACTGTACTATGACACTGTACTCATTACGTGAATGCAGAGGCTCTAAGTGCATAGTTTACGTGAATGCAGCACCAGTAAATTCATGTGACAGTAACACTAAATGCACACTTCATGTCGCACCAATTACATTTTTTCACAGTCAAGTACAAAGCTTATCTAATGGCGCATATCTGGTGCAATTAAATGAGTCCCGTTGTCATGTTTCAATGGGGTTCCAACCCTGGTTACTGTGAGTACACAAGTTAAGTTCTGTGGGTTTATTTTATTCGGAATCCACCTAGGCCATCTCAATTGAGATTCCTACACTGGCCAAGTTCCAAATTAAGACAATTAGAATATCCAAAATTGATCCTGAATATGGCATGACTGCAAAACATGTGTCTAAAAGTGTACAGCAGTGAAGAGTCTTGGTTTTTTGTGGTTGCAACGGCTGCCACAAAAGCTCTTCGAAGAGGGCTCACCACACTAGACACGTTCATTAGAGCACTGACTTATTAGCCAAGTGCTTGGGTTTATGGGATGCTGCTAATATTTGGAACCTGTCTTTTGTGTTGCTGTATCTAAACCATGAGTGGTCGCAACATGAAGAGCCTTGAAGCAACTTGTTATTGGTTCAGAGATGAGCTATGCAGGCGCCTTGAGTACCAGCAATGTGCTCAATTTCTAAAACATTTCATTTTCTCATTTAGCAGGGAGAAGTCAACGGTATGGAAGAAAGAGAAAAGCACCCCCATTCAAGTCCTGATCCAGAAAATAAGGGAGTTATACGGGAATCCAGATGTTCCAGGCCCAAAGACACGTCCCAGGCACACTCGTACAATTACTAAAAAATCCTGAAGGGTGTCTAGGGCCATAAAACAAAAAGGACCCCAGCGCACAGTACTGGAAGGTACATTGTGCACTGTTAAAAGCTTACCAAGGCATGGCAACATAGTCGAAAATAAGGGAAACATAGTTTCCCAGTACTGACAATCTGAAGGACATGTCAGTTTCCCCATAACAAGTAAGCAAAAGCCCAAAGAAGTGCAGCTTAAGGCTGTGTCCCACTGGCAAAAGTCCGGATAGGATAGCCAAAGAAAAGCAAAATGGTTGGGGGTCCACACATTGAGGGAAAGTTTCACATAGATTAAATGTTTCCTAAAAATTGCCAATAAGAGCATGCCTTTATAACCACCAAAGATACATGTGCTCACACACAGGATGTAGATTGGGGTGTCTGGGAACATTTAAACAAATTTTACAGGCTAAAACCTAAACAGAGGATAGCATTGTGGTCTTAGGATATGGCAATGCCGGAAAAAAAACGGCATTTTGGCTATTTATGATAGTCGACACAGTAAAGTCAAGACAAACAAGCAGAATTACTGGATCAAAATTTTAAAAACAGATATGAATATTCCAAAGACTGCCATATACGTGCATTGTGCTACTAACACTAATAGTGGCTGCCACACAAATAAAACCAAACCTGAATTATATCTTCCAGCAGCCTCTGCCACAGCACACTTTTGGGGTGATAGAATCACCATGTGACCAAAAATGGAAAATCAAAATGGGGGTGTCTGTGCTTTTAACCACGCCGGTGCTGCTAAGGACAGTACATCAGAAAAAGGGTTGCACTTATAGGCGACCTACAGTACAGGTTTTTGTAGTGACAGAAAAAAAATGCAAAATACATTTAGGAGATTCACATATTTAGGCGAAACAGAACCCCGAATATGTAATTCTGCCATAATAGCATCCAAAAGTCTCCTCAGCTAAGGACACTCTTATGCTACAATATGAGCGTGCCCATACCCAATTGCTAGGGAAAACTATGATGGTATTTTTAAAAGTGCCATACCACATGCCAAAGTTCGGCAATGTTACTTTACACTGCCCTCCTAAAAAATACAATGCCAGTTTCACTTGCTTGCCAAAGTAACCATGCTATATTCACACTGCCCACCAAAAATGACTGAGCCAATGTCAACAGTAAGCACATTACCCGTACTAGTTTTCCACTTTGCGCCCAGAACATTATTATGTTAGATACCCCTCTAGCCGTAGCCATGGTCATGCCAGTTTTAAAAGTTGATTGTTACTAGTGCCACCGTTAAGCACATGCTGCTTTCCACATTCTGACCCCTCCCCTCTTAATACACGGTATGTTTTTCTTTTTAATATACATGGTCACCAACCAAGTACAGGACAGATACAATCATATAAGTAAAGGTACCAAACTTGATAGAAAGCAACCCATCTTCAAAGGCATCTCATCCAGTACCTAATGAAGGATTTAAGAGAACAGATCAAAGAAAGAAATGCTGCATTACCCTCATAAAATGTTCATGGCAGCGTCAGCCTTCTCATGCCCATCTAGTCCCTGTTTAATGCATTAATCACATATTCTTGAAGGTACTAGTTTTTACATTGCCCTAGAAAGGTGTCACGCCATTTTCACATATAAGTGGCCTTGAATATTTCCATAATGCAATTACATTGTGGACGCAATTAAGCACATTTGCATGCACGTTTCCACATTACACCAACAGCATTGCCATGCCTTTTCCATGGTGTTGCCATGAGTGCTTCTTTTCAACATGTTGGAGACAATCACTTTGCCAGGGTTGGTAAGTTCTCGGTAGGTTCTACATTTGTATTAGAACACTGTCCCAGACAAGTTTCAAGTTGCACCAAATGATTTCCTCATGCCAATTTCACAATTGCTCAGAAGATTATTTGATGTTACCTCTACATTCTCTATACTACTTCCACATTGCCCTGATAACATTTCTCCATGCTAGTTTCACAAAACCTCTTAATATTTGTTAGGATACTTTCTTATTGCCCCACAACACTACCTCTGCAGCTTGCACGAGAACATGTCCCCAACATAAAGACTTGTGTCACTTCCATTTTTCCCCAGAAAAGATTGTTCCATCCCACTTTTATATTTCCTTATTACCTTTTACATTGTCCCATAGCACTTTCACATTTCCCCATGTTACATTCACATTCCCCCGAACAATGCCTGTTTTAATTTCAGATTCGCCCAGAACATTGCCCAATGCCAGAATGCCCCACACTATTCACTTACCCGAACCACTTACGTATTATCTCCTGAACATTGGCCCATGCCACTGTCACATGTTGCCATGACATTTTCACATGCTGTACAATGCAACTGTTACATTGACCCAAAACATTGCTCTACCACTTCCACATGTCTCTAAATATGTTACATTTTCCAATGGCACATACACCTTGACCCTTCGACAATACACCATGCCACTTCCAGATTAATGCTGACAATTGTCCTATTATACTTTGACATTTCAACAGAAGTTTTTGCTACTTTGACATGGCACCATGCCACATTCACATTGTCACGGAAGATTTCCCCATGCCATGCTTCTATTGGGATCAGAGCATTTCCTAAGGTCATGTTCACGATGCCTCCACAACACTGCCTGATATCACATACCCAATTTCACACAATATTCAGATTTGCCACTTGTAATTTTCCACCAGAATATTCCCAGGAGGGTCTGACAGGACTTTCAGGCTAGAAGCAGAAAACGTCTGCCCTATTCAAACACAACTGTTACCTACTCTACCACTCTCATCCACCTTAGCTGGTTTCTAATTACAATCTGCCGATGTCATCATGACTACCTACAACAGACAGCTCGCAGTGGCATACATTCATGATAGTGACAGGAACTGCAATTTACAAAACGTAAGTAAAACAACATTTAGCTTAGCATTCAGTAGTAGTCTGGTCTGCAGTGGTGGTCTTCATATCACAGATGAAGATGAAATCGGTAACATTAAAGGCAGCTGGATCGAATGGTGCTTGGTTGCTGCATGAGAGGTAATTGTGATTACTCATTCCTAGATTGTTGCTTTATTTATCACACAGTTTCATTTGCAAGCATTCAATATTGTTGTATGTTGATGCAGTACGGGGATGTTTACTTCTTTTCCTTATGGGGTTTTATTTCACTATAAAGAGATTACCAGTGAGGAGAGGAAGATGTGTCCAAACTCTTCTTATTTCTGTCTCCCATTTGCACATAGAAATCTGCCTTAAATGTGTTGTTTGCAACAGAACCACGACTCAAATCTCTTGTCATTCTAGAGACTCGGTATAGTGAATTCAGAGATGGGCTATCAGCATCTAAGCCTCAAGGAGGACCAAATGCCATGACCCTTTGCTGCTATTCACATCTGTCTGCACAGTAAAAGCTGGGATGAAAGAGCGAGTCCCTGCTTGTGTGCAGTCATGCTAGGAACCCACGCGAGGTGAGCCCCATCATGCACGTATGTGCAGTGTGAGGATCAGCAGTGTGAGCTGCACTCAGACCAATGGCTACCACGATTGATTTAGCTGGATTGCACCTGATTTTCGCAGGCACATACAAACCTGGAAAAATTGAAGTCATTGAGTCTGCCAGATGGAAAATACCTGTGCTTCATGGCATAAAGAGTTTGTCTATGGGTGTGGAATAAATGTGCCCATGTAGAAACAATCCATGCTGCCTGCCAAGGAATTTACATATAAAATTGCCAGTGTCCGATTAATTGGAGGAACTGGTTTTGGAACGCAGGTAACAAATGCATAGTGTCCCTCTTGTATGGCTCGAGTCCCGCTTGCTAGTGCGCTGAAAGTTGCTCCGCCCTCAGATGCAATTCCTCAGGACTTATGCCCACCTCTGCTGCTTTTCAAACTTTTTTCAGCCTCTGTGGGATGCTGAATGGCACCGCAGGAAAACAAGGAGATTGTTGTAAAATCAGATGATGGAGATTGTAGGATTAACAACCGTAATTAAAGAGCTCGATTGGATAATGGTTGTTCTCTATTTTTCTGGAATGTTCAGCTATCTAGTGGGGCAGTCCAAAGTTTTTTGAGGTTGGGGTTGGTGCACATATACTTGTCAATGCCCTAAGCAGCATATATTTGACCAGCATGCTCTGAAAGATGTACTGCCTATCGGTCAAGCATAGCATTTTCTGCATACATTAGGCACTAGCCAATAAGTAATTGTAAAAAAGGAATGTGAACTTCCCTCACAGAAATCTGTGATAAAGTAACATACGGCTGTGATTGAACTAAACCCCAATAAAAGATTGTGATAAATTAACTTCTGGGTCACCATTGGTCCAGGGATGAATATCAGTTTCTAAACCATCAATCAACCTCACACCTCTAGTACACCAGAAGGGATCCGAGCATATTGGAATATAAACAAATTATAAGACCTCCATGTCCAATTTGGGAATGTGGATGTAATGGCAGGCTTATCTACGCAAGGTCGTGGATCGTTGGTTAGTTGCAACACAGCAAAAATACAATTATTACCCAATGATTAAAGGGACTGTCCAGTCAAGGTTGTATAAAAATATGTACTTTATTACTACAACAGACAGTTCTAGCACACTACAAAATACAACCCCCACCGTAAATAATCACAGAGGACCGACCATTTCACAGAGGAAAGGAATGCACTCTGGATACTTACAGGAGGGTATTTGGTAAAGTAATCAGTCTTATAGTCAAGATTATTTGGTTCCAGCACCAAAGGGGCAAAGGGTCATAACTGTATCTAGAGGCCTTCAAAGAAGGACCAGGGGGGCAGAAACACAATGTACCTGGTGCTGAAGAATTTCTTGATGCACGACAGCGTTAAGGCGGTACCAGGGTGCTTTTCAGCCTGTGAGACAGAGTTAGTGGTGAGAGACAGCTTTGGGTACTAGGCTGCATTCAGTTTTGCAAGCGAGGCTGGACATCGTCTGCAGGCTGCCCGGCATGGCGGCTCAGGGCCAAGAATCGTTGTCTCATTGCTGATTGGTGGATCTGGAATGCTGGTTGAGGTGCCTCAGACCGCTCTGGTGACTGCGGCGTGACAACAGTCAGCTATGCAGCAGGATGCGGTTGGTGGACACGATTGTCTTGAAATTGTCCTTAAAAATATGTACACTGGATGATGCTCGTGTATCACTCCTCTTAGCTTCTTCACAGGGCTCGTGTCCTTTCAAGGCAGATGGCCCAAAGATCAGGAGGGTGTTAGCAGACAGCCTTTTCCTTTGTCCAGAGACTCTCCAGCACATCCCACCTAGGAAACCTGCTGTCAGAACCTAGCAGGGCATGCATAGTGCTGGGTGGATACCAGTTCTGCAGCTGCTGGATGGGTCTTCTGAGTCCGGTAGCTCCCTCTGTTCCCTGAAAGATGTTTAGGGTAGGGATCTTGCTTCTCTTTTGGAGCTCCTGGCCTTCCTTCACTGGCAGAAGATGTAAGGTAGACTGTACCTTCAGCTCAGGTCCAAATGAGTCCTTCTACTTACTCCTTGCAAAGTCTTCAGATGATCTGATCAGTGCGGGTCTCGGCCCTCTTTTAAAGCCAAACGGGCCCCAGTGATTGGTGCAGGCTAAGCCCACCTTAATGAACCAATCCTGGGACCCCACCAACAATCTTCAGTGATGCTTCAGGTCAGAATCAGAGCACTTGGCAACAGACAGGGGAAGGATGACAACAAATACTTCTAATTCCCACCCATTTTCCTGTCTGCTGTACATCAGAGTGTCTCCCCAATTAACTGAGCCCTGTGCGGTACTTGGTCACAACATGGGCCTCCTTTGAAGGAGGGGTTTGCATATTTAAGTAACTTTGGATCTCACCCTAAGTTACTAGGGGAATCCAGACGTGTACCCCGTGCTCACTATTCTTAGAGAGGCACAGCTTCATCCTACTGATGAGGTCCAACCAGACCAAAACAGGTGTCTGGGGTTGCTGTTGGTACTCTTGTTCAGAGGAGAATTGCCTAACATTTCGGTGCTGGACTGCCCCAGGGCAGGACAGAGACTGATATGTTTGGGATATTTCTTCTCTATGGAAGATAGTGAGCTAAAGACTCTGGGTAAGTCTCTCGTAACCAGGACTAATGTCTGGCAGAGGGACTCCCAGGACCCCCCTTGTTAATTTGCATGTTTAAGTAACTTTGGGTCTCACCCTAAGTTACTAGGGGAATCCAGATGTGGATCCCTTGTTCACTATTCTTAGAGAGGCACATCTCCACCCTACTGATGAGGTCCAACAAGACCGAAACACGTGTCTGGGGTTGCTGTTGGTACTCTTGTTGAGTGGAGAATTGCCTAACATTTCGGTGCTGGACTGGCCCAGGGCAGGACAAAGACTGATATGTTTGGGATATTTCTTCTCTGTGAAAGATAGTGAGCTAAAGACTCAGGGTAAGTCTCTCGTAACCAGGATTAATGTCTGGCAGAGGGACTCCCAGGACACCCTTTGTTAATTTTGATGATCCTTTGAGCCAGGTTGGGAGGGACAAGATCATGGAGACATTTTTGTGTCAAGGCGAGGGTTTTAAAGACAATCCTTTCCTTGACAGGGAGCCAATTAATGTGCCTCCTGACCCCAGAAATGTGGTCCCTACGTGAGATACCCGTTGCAGCCCTAAGGGCATTATTCTGAGCTAGTTGAAGTCTGGCAAGATTGTTATGGGAGGTCCCAACAAAACAGGCATTACAGTAGTCAAACCTCAAGCCCATAATTGCCCTAGCGGTGGTGAGGCAATTCTCTTGGGGGAGGAAGGGTCTGGCTCCATCGAGCAGTTTGGAGTGATAGGCTGTGGACAATGCAATAGCATTGACCTGTCTATCCATGGTCAGGTTAGGTTCAAGGTAGACACCCAAAGTCTTGATGACTTTTGAGACGTTGATGGGGATGTTATCAATGGTGAAGGAGCAGTATTGCTTATCCAATTTACCCAGCGTGGAGGGGGAATCAATCAGCAAAAGTTCACTTTTCTCACTGTTGAGACATACCCAGTTTTCAGCCATCCAGGATTGGATCGTGGAGTAAATGGAGTTGAGGGTGTTCATGTCCGTTGAATAGTCTCCCGAAATGGCGGATGAGCACCTGAGTGTCATCTGCATAGTTGGTGTATGATATGCCCAGGGCGTCCAATATTGTGAACAGAGGCCTCTTGAAGAGGTTGTAGAGGGTGGAAGCTATGCAAGAACCCTGTGGGACCCCATATTTAATGAGACTATGGGCACTTGAGGTTTTGGAGAAGACCTTCATCACTCTTTCCTGTAGGAATTAAGTTATCCATGCACATGCCCTCGGGGAGAAGTTGGCTGCAGGTGAGAGGTGATGGCAGAGGGTTTTGTGATCCACCAGATCAAAAGCAGTGGAGAGGTCTAAAAGAAGGAGGAACACAGGTTTTCCTGTATCTCTGAGGTCATCCATTTGATTTTTTAGGTCAAGTAGTGCTGTTTCATTGCCATGTCGAGGCCGGAACCCAGACTGGTGAAGACCAAGAAGGTTGTTGTCTTCAATTAATTCTGGACTTGCAGGTAGGCTGCTTTGTCCAAAATTTTTAGTAGGAAGGAGACAGTGGTAATGGGCTGATAGTTCCCTGGGACCGATGGGTCGAGGCAGTTTTTTTTTAGGAGTGGTCAGACCCACGCTTCCTTGAGTCCAGTCGGGACATGGCCGGACTGGATGGATGAATTAATGAAGGCAGTGATAAATGGGGCAAGGGAGGAGGCAGAGTCTTTGATGACCGGATCCGGGCAGGCATCGCCTTTACAGTTCGAAGGCTTGATGGAAGGCTTGATGGAATTGATGAGAGCGTTCACTCATGTCAGTGAATTCGAAAACTGTTGTCTGCTTGGGAGTAGAGACTGGGGCGGGAGAAATGGGACTGTTGGCAAAGAGATTAGGGGAAACCAGGAGGTAGGGCGATATAGCCTGTTTGTTGAGATTTTGTGAGCTCCTTGAGAATGCAGCCGGTAGAGAGACGGTAGACTTAGTTGACCCTTTAGATGTTGTGATGTCAAACTTAATGCAGTAGTGGTCGGACCAGGGAATGGGAGACATTTCTTAGATGAAGAGGGAACAGTTGTGGGAGGAAACCCAGTCAAATGCACTTTTTACAGCCAAGAATTTAATATATAATTTGCAAAATATCAATGATTTCCTGATATTCCAGATCTAAACTTCTTGAACTTTTAAGAGATTTGGATAAGGAGTTCAGCCAAGCAGATTTGTGTGGCTAACTGTAGGAAGGCTGCTACAGCACTGCAGCAGTAAAAGGGATTATTTCAGAGAGGGAGAAGTGTAGTGTGGATTGATTAATGCTTCTGTTTAAGAACGCGACTTTTTAACATTTTATTTTCTAGGTCGGTCATTTTAGGCCTCCGTATTCAATACATTTTAGGTTGAAAGAGAAAGAACAGCATTTAAAAGCAAACAAAGCTCTAGGTGTCCATTGCTGTTTGAGATCCTTATCGTAATACATTCGTTTTTAGGTAGGGCTGTTTGGTCTTTAAAACAAAACATCAATGCATGTTGTGCATTCAATATTAAAGGAGATAATTTGAGTTGGGTGATATTAGGCAGTGCTCCACAAAATATAATCATATTATTTATTTTGGAAAAATACAATAATAATGTGAATTTCACAGAAAGGCAGGTGAAACTTTGGGATTGGTTGAGATAATTCACATCATCTGCTAGCATACTGAACAATGTACTTTGCATATATGCATTGGGCTTGTTTCACTGAGCACATGCTCACACACAAGCATATTCATTTCCTTCTATTACTATGTAGGATCTGAAGGAATTTGAGGTGCCAAAAGACTGTTGGTGGCAGTGGTGGGCAATTAGTGGCAGGCTGATTGACTGTGTGAGGTAGCTCACCAGCTATTTGAGAACACTTTGAGCCGAAGGTCAGAGGAGGATTTTGTGCAGGGCCAGCTAGTTTGAAGGGGTGCATTAACACATAAAATAAGCAGTTGAATTATTTATTAAAAAGAGAACATTTTGGGGGTGCTGGACATTTTTTGGTGTGAGGCGGTGGACATTAATGGCAGGCTGATTGGTTGTTTGACACAACACACCACCTGCCTGAGCACACTGTGAGAAGTAGGACCAGGTCCAATCAGTTTGAATGGGCACACTCATACACAAAACAACCAGTTGAATTATTTTGGGGAAGAGGACATTTTGGCGCATGGCAAAAAAAATGTGCACGCTATATTGGTTGTGGGTGATAACAGGTAGTGGGCATATAACTGTTCCTCCTTTTGCAAAAGGGGCTGGCAGCGTATGTTGTGTTTGAGGTAAAAAGTAACACCAACTAAGGTGTCCTCCTAGCCAAAGTTTAGACGTGAGATGGGGAGAGAAAAGCACTGTGGAAATGGTGCACTGTTCATTGCCAAAACAATAGCTTCTGCAATTGCTGGTGATGCACGAATCACAGGTAGTATAATAGTACAACATCAGAAAATAACCACAAGTTGTACTCCCATCAATGCTATAGCAAATCATCTCTTTGTGAAGGTGGCAAATAGTCCTTCTTTTGTCATTTCTGGCTTAGTTGTTTCTGACACTTCAATGCGGTCAGGTCAATTCTCAAGTTCCTAAGATCAACTCTGGTACAAGTGGGGCTGTATTTCATGCTCCCTTGTTGCAACAGACCAGTGTACATAGCCACATTCTGCAGGGGTCTCCTGAGATGCCAACAGAATGGACTGCCACCGAAATTGTTGCAGAAGGAGCAGATATTCTTAAGGGGTGGTTGGATTTGAAACTCTCAGTAGAAGTTCAGGGACTGAAGAGTCATGCCAGGCCCCCATGTCAGAGGAGCAGGATATTTCTTAGCCTAACATACCAACAGCATCTCCCACCCCTTCCACTCCTTTGGTCTATAATAATGATAATGGCAATGACGGTGGTGGTAATGATGAAGGTGATGATGATGTTAACCAGGATGATAATCTAGTTCCCTTCATCACCAACTACCCTTCATCACCAACTTCATAAATGATACATTTACCTCAGGAGTGGTACCATCTAGACTCAAGGAAGCATGGGTATGTCCACTTCTCAAAAAATAAAAAAACACTGGGCCCAATGGTCCCCAACAACTACAGACCCATACTGACAGTCCCCTTCCTACTAAACATTTTAGACAAACCCCTCATATACTATGACTACGCCAATCTGGATTCTGTGCCGGTCATGATACCGAATCTGCGCTGCTTGACTAAAAAAAACAGGTGGACGAGATCAGGGACAGTGGTAAACCAGCCCTGCTCCTCCTTTTGGATGTCAGCCTCCTTCGAGCTAGTAGATCACAAAATCTGATGTCATCACTGCACCACATTTCTCTCAAGAAGCTACAAATTGGATTGCCTCATTCCTTGAAAGAAGAGTCATGAGAGCATGAGAGTGTTTGCTGAACAGGCAAGTGTGGCCCCTACCCCATGCCCTTCCGGGCACCTCAAGGCTCCTCCATCCCCCGTACTCTCCATAAAATATTCAAGAGACCGCTATTTGATTCCTGGACTCCTTTGACATAGCCTACACCAATTATGACGATGATACTCAAGTCCTCCTCCCACTCTCAGGCACTATGCAGAAGACTCTAAAACCCGCAATGTTGTCTATTCGACGATCCAGGTCTGGATGGCAGTCAACTGTCTCTGCCTAAACGGGGATAAGACAGTACTCCTGCTAGTTGGCTCTCCCTCGGAACTAACAAAGCTCAATGACCAATATTCAGCCTTCAACTTTAACAACATCTGAATACCCATCTCATCCTAAGTCAAGACCCCAGGAGTGCACCTAGACTCCACTCTCTCGCTGTCTCGCCAGGTGAACTCCATAGCATCCACTGCAGCCTATGTGACTAAATTACTAAACGTAGCAAAATCATTCCTCTCCAGGACAGCTGCCTCACCATAGCCAGGGTGATTATAGGCTCAAAGCTGGATTACTGCAATGTCCTCTTTGACGGTACCTCTGCCAAAAACATCCAGAAGCTCCAAATCATTCAAAACAATGTGCTAAGAACTGCCCTTAATATCCCCAAAAGAGAACACATATCTGCAGCTAGAAGAGCAGCCCACTGGTTGCCCATCAAAGAGCATGTTCACTTCAAACCACTGTCTATCACCCACAAGTGTCTCTCCAGCACAGCTCCCCTATACCTTTCCCAAAAGATCATGAAAGCCTGTTTTTCCAGACCCACTAGAACCCCCTATGCCCATTGTCTCATACAACCTAATGACAGGAGGGCTAAAGCAGGATGTGCTAGCTTTCCCTTGATTGCCGCCAAACAGTGGAACTCATTTCCGCCCTCCCTGAGAGCGTAACCATCCTACTTGGCTTTCTGCAAAGCTCTAAAAACCTGGCTATTCAAATTAGCCATATCCATTTGGTTCATATGCCAGCCACCCTGGAATGGTTCTATCACCTATACTCACTCTGCATTTATACCACAACTTCTGTAAACTGTATGGAATTACTATGAAATGACACTCTGCAATAGCACCAGGATGCCTTTGGGCTGCTGTGCACTTTATAAATGAAATAAATAAATAAATACATACATACATAAATAAACAAACAAACAAACAAACAAATAAATAAATAAATAAATGGATAAATGGATAAATAAATAAATAAATAAATAAGGATGATGATGACCAGGATTATTTTATTTTCTCATCAGAGAATAGTGAGAGATGTTTTACTACTACAAGCACTGATCCTGAATCCAACCACATCAGTGGCCAAGGGTGAGGGTTTGATGAACAAACACAGCCTGAAAGGGTAACCACTAGCACCACAACCCCTATGTGGGTTCATAGTTTTTATTTATCACCACAAACACTAGTTTACACTCTCTTTATAACACCTCAGAGAATCCCAAATGGTGTATGTCAATCAGCGGTGGCATTTACCAGACCATCACAGCAACCAGTACAACCTCTGGCACCAGTGCACCTTGCAGAGCACATGTTCCATCTTCTTCTGCCACTGCTCAACAATTAATGACAACTATTGTGAGTCCACAGTACATAGCTTCTGTGTGGACTTTGCTTGTGGCAGGGAGAGGCCATCAACCATATCTGTTGATACTTTCCAATCCGCAGATCAGATGCCTCTTCGCCCTCGCTCGAGCTGCCATTCTATCTCTACCACCATTAAATGGAACTGTTAGTCAAATCCAAATTGCTAAATGTGTCTGCCAGTGGGGGAAGACCTGCCTCATCTTCTTCTGTGGCCTGTTTATGATTTCTTTAGGGCACAACACATCATCCTCTTCTTAAGAAGCAAAGGACTCCTGGAGAGCCCTACTGTCACCCTGTCATTTCTTTTTTGAGACTTTGATAACACCAATGCCAAATCAAACACAAGTTTCGTTTATGGAGCTTGGTGTTATAGGGAGGAGTCTTGTAACCCCTGAGTTCAGAGCCTCTGAATTATAGGGATTTTGGTTTTGCAAGTGAGGGTGTGTGATAAAGTCTGGGTTAGTAACTCTTGAGTGGGCATACATGAGGACTAGATTCCCTTAATTCCAGTGTATGCTGCGGTTTGATACAAGGAAGCCCTGCAGGAGGTCCTTTAATCTAATATGGAGGCTGCTTTGTCTGGTTGCTAGGTGACCACTGTGGAGGGGAGCGAAGCAGAAGGTGACGGTTGAGCGATTTTCAGAGTGGGTTCAGGAAGAATCGGTCAGTGGCAGATCCGTTAGTGAGGTTGGTGACTGGAGTGGAGGAGGCTTTGTGTGATGGGGAGATGGTGGGGGCGTTCTTATTGGATTTAGAGAAGGCGTATGATATGGTGTGGAAGAATGGGTTGCTGGTGAGATTGTTGGAGATGGGTGTGAAGGGGAGGATGTTTCGGTGGATTAAGGCGTTTTTTGGCTGACAGGACCTGTCAGGTGAGAGTGAGGGGGGTGTTGTCTGAGGTTTGGAAGATTGAGAATGGGACACCGCAGGGGAGTGTGATTAGTGCGATGCTGTTTAATGTGATGGTGGACGGGTTGATTCGAGCTTTGGAGGGTTTCGGGTGTCAGGTGGATTTCTTTGCAGATGATGGTGTGATATGGGTAAGAGGGCGAAGTTTTTTGTTGATGCAGAATCAGTTGCAAGCTGCGATAGTGCGTATGGAGGAGTGGTGTGGGAAATGGGGCTTTTTGATATCTGTGGATAAAAGCGTGAGTATGGTTTTCTCAAGGAGAAGAGTGCAGCAAGGGTTGGACTTGGTTTTGAAAGGTGAGAGGGTGAAAAGCGTGGAAGAGTTTCGGTATTTGGGGGTGATTTTGGATAGGAAGTTAAACTGGAATTTGCAGGTGAATGGAATGGTGGATAAGAGCAAACAAAGGTTGAATTTGTTGCGGGCGGTGACTGGGAAAGAGTGGGGTGCTCAACAGAAGTGTCTACGAATGTTGTATAAGGGGTTAATTGTGAGTGTGATGGATTTCGGATGTCAAGTATCAGTGGGTTTCACAGCAAGTCAGAAGTTGTCGTTGGACAGGGTTCAGGCAAGGGCATTGAGGGTGTGTTCGGGTGTGATGAGGTCCTCTCCAGCGAATGCGGTTCAGGTGCTTGTGGGGGAGATGCCTTTAGGGTTGAGGAGAGATGCGTTGAATATGAGATGGTGGGTGAAATGCAGTGCGAAGAGTGTGGCTCATCTGGTGCGTGAATGTTTGAAGTATAATTGGAGGTTTGATTATTATAGAGACCGGTGGAGGAGGAAAGGAAGCACTTTTGGGTTTCACATGTGGGAAAAGGGAGTGCAGTGGGGTGTGGGCGATTTGATGACTATAACAGATACGGATTTGGAGAGATGGCCGAGGTGGATGATGGGGTCTCCAAAGGTGTGTTTGGAGTTAGCGAATGTGGTGTCGAAGAAAAGAGGATTGCGGAGCGAGATCAAAGCTTTGGGCCAGACGAATGTGGCAGGAAAGGAAGGATGCAAGGTGTTTACGGATGGTTCGAAGGATCCTGTGTCTGGGAGAGTGGGTATGGCGTATTATCTGGAAAGCACTGGGGAGTATAAAGTGGGACGATTGACGAATGATGTGTCAATTTGTACGGCTGAGTTGGTGGCGATTGCATTGGCGATCGATAGGGTATGCGAGTTGGGGTTAGATAAGGTGGTGATATTTTCAGATTCATTGAGTCGGTTGCAGGCGATTATGGCAGGGGATGGTGATAGGAAGGACGTGTTTATGGACATCAGGAGGAAGATTGATCGGTGCGTACATGGGGGAATGGATTTGGAGTTGGCATGGGTCCCCAGTCACAGTGGTATTTTGGGTAATGAGTTAGTGGATCTGGTGGCGGGTGAGGGTATGAGAAGGGGAGCGGTTGATGTGAGATTACCTTTGAGTGTGGATGAGGTGAAGGCGGTGGTGGTGAGACGGTTCATAGATGAGTGGCAGGAGAGGTGGGTGAGTGGGGTGAAAGGCAGGTGGATGTTTGGTGTTCGTGGGAAAGTGTTGGTGAAGGTGGATGCGGGGAGTCTGGAATGGAGGAGGGGGGAGGAGTTGATGCTGAATCGGTTGAGTATAGGACATGCGGGATTGAATGATTGTCTGTTTCAAGTGGGGAAACGTGAGTCGAGAGATTGTGCGGTGTGGTGTGCCTGAGACTGTGGGACATTTTCTGTTTAGGTGTGAGAGACATGTTGAGGAGAGAGAATTGATGAGGGTTCGATTGTCTGCGCTGGGTGTGGCTGAGCTGAGTGGGAAGACTTTGCTGGGAGGTGAAGGGGAGAGAGGCAGGAGGAGGAATAGTGTGACGTTGGATTTTGTGAGGCAAACGGGGCGGTGGGAGGAGTTGTGAGTTTATGTAAGCTAAGTATTGATTGGTGGGTCTGGTGCACATCATCCTTTAGGATGGGGAAGCGCCTGCGTGGGTCCACCCATGCATCCGATAATTAAGAAGAAGAAGAAGAAGAAGTTGACGGTTACATCTGGGCGTACAAAAAAGAAGAGGAATGTGAGCTTATGGGCGGTTTCCCTGATTGTTGCGCTGTTGTGCTGAAGAAACTTTGTTTCGTGTCCTTTGATAAGCGCTGTTGCGCTGAGGAAACCTAGGTTCCTGGGGTTGTAGTGAAAGCGCCGTTGCGCTGAAGAAATCGAGTTGCTGTTAAAGTAATAAAGGCACCGTTGCGCTGAGGAAGGTGAGGCCCGTATTGAGAGCCGACAGCCGTCGGTGGGTCACGTACAAGTGACAGAGCACAACAGCTGAATAAAACGCAGCCTTGAACCTGAGTTCGGAGTCGGAGGCGTGGCTACCGATTCTCCGACTTGGAAAGAGAGGATCGCCTTTGCTATCAGCTGGCTTCCTACGGAGACTGACGGAGCTGGGTTGCATATGCCAGGAGAAGGTGTGGCAAGAAGCAGAGGCAGCGATTTGCTGTCTGAAAGGAAGCTATGACCAGTGAATTTAACAAGGAAGAGAGAGAGAGCTCCGAGCGTATACGGCGCAACGTATGAAAGATACGTGAGCCTGTGAAGAGAAGGAGAGAGAGGGAGAGTTTCTTATCGAGCTGCCCAGTGGGAAGAGGAAAATTGTAAAGAAGCAGAGAGAGTTTCTTTTCTTCCTATTGCTACTATAACTTGGCACCGAGAGCAGAGGCTCCAGTATAAGGAAGGATTGGGCTTCCAATATTAGGTTGCTCTGCAAGACCTGGTAACCTTTTATAAACAGTGACTAGATTTTTACTTGAAAGGAAAACAAGAGAGTAGGTAAATAATAAGAAAAGAAATGTGCCAAAAAGAAAGCAGAAAAGCAAGAAGAGGAGGGGAAAACCCATAATAGACAGTCTTGAGTTGAAAGAAGGAACGTGATTATACAAAGTACTGAGCAAGAGACTGATTCAGAAAGTAAAATGTGGCTGCTTCACCATTGAGACACTAAAAGATCACTTACCTGTACAGATCTGCTGTTACGGAACTCGGGTGGAGAAGCTTTCTGAAGGTTCTACAGAAAAGACGTATCCTTTTCTTATAAAAGAAAGAAAGAAATTACCATGTTAACAAAGAAAACTGTTGGACAGAAAGAATTCCCACGAAAACGACTCCTTGGCTTCGTGTCTTTACTATTTCATAGAAGCGGCTTGTCACAGGGTTTTAAACTCTGTCTTAAGCTGCCCCTTCCTTGCTGTCAACACTTGTGAAGAGAAACATTTGGGCTTTTTTTTTATCTCTAAGAGTGTCCAACTTATTTGTATGCAATTTCACAATTAACCTTTGACTTTTAAGTGGAGGTCTCATAGCATGTTCTTATTTAATTATTTGAAGACTACTGTGGTGTTTTTACGATATTGTATTGTTTATATATAGCATGTGTTTTTACTGCTTGTATTTTATTTTGCTGTCATTAGCGGCTGAAAGTGTAAATATAATCTAATCCTGTTTGGACAAATAAGAAAAAGCCGCATCTTGGAAACTGCTCTCTATGCAGAAAAGTTGGTTCCAGTTGGAAGGCAAATCTGGGCAAGTCTTAATTACTGTGGCATTTTGAATAACACCATGCACAACAGTCGGACCAACATATTACACAGTATACCCAAAGAACCAACACACACTCAGCAGCATGTTAACACTTCCTCATTTGTTGAATCCATCACTGGAAGGTTTGGCATTGCTGCAGCAAAATATGTGTCTGCCAGGTCCATCAGTAGCACCCAAACAAAAAGTAGCAGTAGCAGAACAGTGTCTATGCACCAGACAAGCCTCAGTGAGTCGTTTGACGGCAGTCAGCATCATCATCATAACCATCCATGAGTACAGCTTCTCACTGCTTGACAGTAGACCTTCTGCCATGCACCTTTGTTGGTTTCAGAGAGCTGATTGCAATTGCTGATGCCATCTGTAAAATGTCCCAGATGGACTTATTTTTCATTAAAGGCAGAACCAACAGTAGTTATTGCAGTCTTGTATAGGCTAGAAAGTGGGAAAGTCCACTTCACCATGGATATGTGCACAAGCAGGCAAAGCACTGATTAATGGTTGTTGGATGTGGGGAGCAAGGAATGATATTTGAGCAGCAGCATGCTGCCGAATAACAAGCCACTATGTGAATGCAATGTTTTGATTGTAAGAGTTTCGCAGAAGCAGGCATCTGGGATAAAGTGGAATAGGTGGTGGCACAGTGTTTATCTCCTTGGAAAATAGCATTGGGCTTTGTGGCAGCAAATACATGCTTCCATGTCATTGCTGCACTAAGGCTGGGGCACGCATTGCCCGTGGTGAGATATTTTGTCAGAAATTGCTCCCTTCTTTCTGTGGCACAGAAAATCTGGTCACATTTCAGATTGCCAAAACAGTGTTAGCAATGCTTTGACTATGCTAGAGTGTAGTACAATCTCACTGACCACCAGCTGAAAATGTCTCTTGGAATGCAGTGGAATTCAGCTTTGCATATGATGGACTGGCAGGGTGAGTAAAGCAATGCTGTTAGTGATTGCAGCTACTTCGCCCCAACTCAGTGCCAGCTCATGTGCAGTGTCTGCTGTTTGCTAGGGCCCTTTTAGGAAGTCATAACGCTTATGAGCCCACATCTCATTGCCAATGAGTAGGGCACTTACAATGATCCACTTGCTCAAAAAGGACCTATCTTGAAGAGCAACGGCGCATGAAAACATGAGCAAGTGTGACATTTTGTAGCTGGTAAGAGGACCTCTGGCCATTTATTCAGATTGGGCCACTTAAAATGCACAAAACACGGTGTGGCAAAAGAATGACACATACAGAAACCACTGTTGGAATATGCAAGACTGCACTTGAGATGTGTTTGCAAGATCAACTGCTTGCAGAGCAGAGGCTTGAGGACAGGCAAACACATCTAAAACAACAATATCAATTGGGCTCTCCGAACAGCCAGTAAGAAGTCCATCTTCATTGTGCAGCACCCTTTCTAATGCAACTTTATCTAGTGCAGCACTACTCCATCTAGGTTGCACAACTCCCAAACATGTACCACTGTGAGAATCGTTCAAGATTCTGCATTCGGCAATGTGTCTGGGCCTTTGAAGAGTAAGAGGTAGTGTTAATAGGCCTACATCCACACTGATGATTTATGCATGTTTGAGTGCCACTTGTCAGCATGGCAAGGAAGATGACCACTGCAGTATTGGATTTCCAAGCAGTTTGTGTAGCCAGCAGTTCTTGTAGATGTGTGCATTGACATTATAAGCTTCTCCCCATTACAGTCAGAACACATTTTCAGTGCTGTGCATGCTTTTGTCTCTGGCCACAGCTGAATCCTTACCTCATGCAGAATAACTGACATTCCTTAAAATGAATGAGCACCATGTTCCAGTCGACTATGGCAAGATTATGTTGCTTGTGCAAGCACAGCAACTGAATCTTCAAAGTTAGTAGCAGATCAGAATCTACATGATCACGTCAGAAAAAAAAAATACTGAAGCCCAAAATGCCAAATGTATTTTTTCTTTAAACCAGCCTATATTTGCAGGGGGAGACCTCCCCATAGACCGCCATGTTTATTATCACCCTAACTCACTCCCCGCATATATATGAAGTGAAATGCATCATTTTAAAAATTCTGTATTTTGGGCTTCAGTATTTTCGGCCGTGCAGTAATGGGGTGATACTGCCAATCATAAATGAGATAGATAATTAATGACCTGCTGAATCCCGATGAACAGGTAGCCTTAGCGGCGCAGTGGTCGCGGTGGCGGCTCCAGTGGTTTCCTTTGATACTACAGGATGAGACCTGGGAGATTGAATGGTCTCGGGTTGGTGATGGGTAGTGCTGAATGAGGTGATGATGAACAACCATTTTAATGATGAACCAACCCATGCAAATTGGAGACGAAAATTGGAGACATGTATTGACTGAATCCACAATTTTCCTGAGAAAAAGCTATTAGAACTGGGATGGTCAATCGCTGTCCAGGGTGCTAATTGCCGAAATACCTGCATTCACAGGTGACCCTAGCACCTATATGCTTTGTTGCCTCTCCCAGTATCTAGTGAGGTTGTCAAGTCGTTCGCGGTCACGACCACTTAGGAACACGATATTTGCACTGCGTTAACATCATCCACTAATCATGTTCCCAAAGTAGTTATTTGTATCAAACAATTGAAATGCTTTTACTTTAAATGTCAATATCAGAAATTAGAACCTTGATTAAAATAGAATACTTGTGTATTACACAAAATATCAAAACATTCTTACTGCAGTGTCACAAATAACCTTCTATTAACTAAAATAACTTCTTAAGGAAAAGACAATGCAAGGGAATCTCGTCCACATACCAAGAGTGAGAACCTAATACATGATAACACCTACTCCGAGGTCAGCAAATAATAAATTATAGTTATGCGAAATTCAAGTAAACACACAAAATCACAATGTTTAAACCCCTCTGAGTAATTGGCTTTAGACAAAGTATCTATTTGGATTCAGCTTGCTATAGCATGCATTCTATATGCCCAGCCGGCGCTGGGGGTGGGGGTAATCTTTTGAATATCAGAAAATGCATGTGTGCGTCACTGGAGGTGTTTGATTCTTCAAATGATTGTTAAAGAGGCTAACAGAAATCAATATTACTGTTAAATGGCACCTACTTCAGACTTCTTGTGCTTATTTAGATATACGTTATTGTAAGTTACATGAGCTGTTAACTATGAAAGACCACTGGGTCCCATCACCCAGGCTCAACTGACAGGGTTGGAACACTGGAGCTGAACTCACAACCACACATTCCAAACACTCTCACACCATGCCAGCTCACACCAATGCATGGAGTAACATCACAACACATCTCCTCCCTTTCTGATGACAAACCAAACATGCATCAAGTGCATCACAACGCATCTTCTCCCTTTCCGATGACAAACCAAACATGTACAAAGTGTGTCACAACACATCTCCTCCCTTTCCGATGACAAACAAAACATGTACAAGGTGTGTCACAACACATCTCCTCCCTTTCCGATGGCAAACCCAACATGAAATGTCCAACACACACACACCTCCTTGAATGACACCCCCATGAAAGCCACCCCCATAAACGGGTAAGCTTATAAATGGAAACTCACTCTGGAGTAATATATCAAACATCTTTTAGAGATGATGCAACTCTACAAAAAAACATATGGGTGACACACCGGCCACCATGGTGACAATCACCCACTCACACTTGGAGTCGCTGCCTCCCTATACTTTGTGGCACTCACCCACATACTCGGAGTTGCTAACTCCCTATACTTTGTGGCACTCACACACACACTCAAGAGTCACTACCTCCCTATATGTTGTGGCACTCACATACACTCTGGGGTCGCTACCACCCTATACTTTTCGTGGCACTCACCCACACACTCGGAGTCGCTACCTCCCTATGATTTGTGGCACTCACATACACCTTCGGAGTCGCTGCC
This sequence comes from Ambystoma mexicanum, assembly GCF_040938575.1. Classification (NCBI taxonomy): domain Eukaryota; kingdom Metazoa; phylum Chordata; class Amphibia; order Caudata; family Ambystomatidae; genus Ambystoma; species Ambystoma mexicanum. The sequence continues at coordinate 363,636,264 of NC_090926.1, read as the reverse complement.
TCCCTATACTTTGTGGCACACACCCACACTCTTGGAGTCGCTAACTCCCTATACTTTGTGGCACTCACCCACACACTCGGAGTCGCTATCTCCCTATTTTTGTGGCACTCACCCACTTACACTTGGAGTCGCTATCTCCCTACATTTTGTGGCACTCACCCACAAACACTTGGAGGCACTACCTCTCTACACTTAGTGGCATTCACCCATCACACGTGAACATTCAACTTTTAAATAGCAAACATGACACTGGCATTTTATGTTCCTAAAAGTCCATGTCGCTATTTGCAATGTACCCTGAAATGCCTCAAAGCGTTCCTCTAACCCACTCTCACTCTTTCCTTCTTACTCGCACACTTATGAACACTGAGTTAATTTCTAGGAAGTCTGTATGAGTCAATTTTAACCTAAAAAAATTACTTCAAATGGGTTAATTCTGATACAGTTTAACTCCTCAACCTCACTTCCTGCAAACTTCTTCTCCCACACAACTTCTCGACTTCTCGTGCAATTCTCATACACACACTGATCATTAAACTGTTACAATAGACACATGAGACTGCAAACAAAATCAAGAAATATTAAAGGATACACGGAGGCTGTTCAAAACTTCAATTTCTCCTATGAGTCCAATGTTCGTGGCAGCTGATTTGGAATCACACTGCCATCATACGCCTCCTGCTGTTCTTCTCCTTCCTCTGCTGTTGCAGTACCTGATGTACCACTTCCAGACTGCAGTATCCTTTCTTTTCAGAGTACTCGGAATGTCACACATGACGTTCACTCTTCCGTTCTCTGTACTTCCGCACGTGGTAAAAGATAAATCGGAGTTCATTCTGCACTCCGATATTCCGCTATTCTTCCGACTTACTTCTCATGACACCGCTACAGTGTAGACCTTGCCTTTGACATCATTCTTCACACTACCAAGGCGTTCTACACTTCCTTTCCACATGACTGCCTGTCACTTCCTTCTTCAAGGGAACGCTAAGGCACATTGCACGTTCCATTGCTCTGATGTTCGTTATGAATATGAATTACTCAGGAGGCCTTTGGCTGCTCATATATGCCGGGGAGTTCTGGAGGTAAGCGTCTTAATTACAGCACTCCACCGACTCACCCGCATCACACGCTGACGTCATCATATGATTACAGACTACGCAGCCTTGCGAAGCTCTGCCGGCCCAATGGTCATCTTCGTATCATGACACACCTTGCTACCCAACATCCATGCTGCATCACAAGCTAGGCGTTCAAACTCCCATGCAACATTTAAAAGCATAAACACCTTTTTCCATATTTTAGTGGGAACCCTGGTGACTCTTATGTTTAGTACGTAAATGGGCTCTGGTGCCCATCTCAGCCAACTTGGCCCTACTTCACGTCCAGCATTGGAACTACTGGGGCACACTTCAGCACACTATCCCTGCAGCACTCAAATACCGGAGGGCTCAAATACCAGCTTCTCCGTTTCTAGGGCCCTTCTTCACCCTGCTCGCATGGACGGCAAAAAAAACTGGTACACAGATCCATCTTCTTAGTAGTTACGCTTCCATACGGGAGCCTCACAACCTTCACAGAACCTCACAAGCTTCCCTAACTCCTGCTTCATGTTTTACCTGAGGGAATGCAATTCCTTTCTGGGGCTTCACAGCTCTCCCCAACTATTACTTCTTCAGACCCACTTTCTTGAGCCTTATGGGTCTTGCACTTTGCAATTTGGGGTTTCTATTATCTTTTGGGGGTTAACTTCTTCACTTCTTGCCCCTCTCTTCTCTTCCTAACCCCTTGCGCTCAGCGCCCCTGGGTGATGGGACTTACTTCTGGATAACTGGAGGCAGTGGTCTCTCTCCTTCTTCTGCTGCTCCCCCTCTACAGCTTTCTTCTTCTTTGCATGGGTTCTTAGTAATCCTCATCGCCGATGTTAAATGCTACCTTTTTCAGACTTCTTGTGCGTATTTAGACATACTTTACTGTGGCAATAAGACCCGAGGCGGTGGGCCAATACCGCCCCAGGTAATGCCCGGGTCCTTAACGAAGCCAATACCGTTAAGGTTAATTAACGGTATTGGCCCGCCGCCGAGGGTCTTATTGCCATTATACCCCGACCCGTTGGATCGGGGTGCTAATGGCATTTTTTTTCTGTTGAAACACGTTTCGGAACAGAAAAAAAAAAAAACTCAATAAAAATGGCCGCCGCCATGGAAAGGGAAAACGTAGTCCGTTTTCCCTTTCCATGGCGGCCATCGGGAGCGGACGTGCTGGGAACAGAAGTGTTCCCAGCGCGTTCGCTTCCAAGACCAGAAGAAAAAAGAAGGTCAGTGGGGTCAGGAGGGAGGAAGGGAGGGGATGGGGAGGAAGAAAAAAAAAATGTACCACGGTCTCCAGCGGGGGACGATGGAAGCCTCCAGCAGTGTGGAGGCTTGGAGCGGGGATGACCCTGCTACGAGTCTCCACACGGCTGTAGGTTTCCATCGTCCCCCACCGGAGACCGCGGGATAGAAGGTAACTGGGGTGGAGACAGAGGAGGGAGGAGGGAGGAAAGGCTTGGGGAAAAAAAATCTTACCTGCGTCCCCGGCGGGGGACGAAGGAAGCCTCCAGCCATGGGGAGGCTCGGAGCGGGGATTGCCCCATTTCGAGCCTCCTCATTGGCTGAGGGGCTCCCACGCCCCTCGCCGGGAACAGAGTAGCCGGCACGCACGGCGTGGACATGAATATCGTGTGGTATGGCTTGCAAATGAGCCAATCACCACACAGTATTCCTGTTCAGCCGCACATGCCGGATACTAAAGTAAATTACATGAGCTGTTAACTATGAAAGACCACTGGGTCCCATCACCCAGGCTCAACTGACAGGGTTGGAACACTGGAGCTGAGCTCACAACCAACCATTCCAAACACTCTCACAGTGTTCCATGCCAGCTCATACCAATGCATGGTGTAACATCATAACAATCACATAACCATGTATGTGTTCTTGTATGCATAATCGAATCCTCCTTCCTTTATTATGGGGTTCTTTCCTTCATCAAGCTCACATTGTGCTGTTTAATTCACAAATCAGTAGACCTACAATCTATCCTTCTCGGACATCGTTACCTATATTGTAGTACCAAATGTGTCTGAATGGTCCAAAATGTCAGCCACCTTTCCTTTACAGATTTCTTTCTATAAACCAAAACAATCTTTGGAGGTAAATAATATATTTCTAAGTCTATTGCTTTTTGCCATTGCACTGTTTTTATCATCTTACACAATATAATGTATTTGGACACGAAACGTTGCATGATCTTTTGATCAAACTACAATTGAGATTTGGTTGCCGGGAAGATGAACAAGCCCCTCCCTTACAACAACACTTAGAAACTGAAATCTAAAATCCGTTTTTTGTGGTGATTGCAATCTGCTGGTGAAGTCTCAGTCTCCAGTGGCGAGATCCCCCCACTGGAGGCAGCAGCAGCGACCCTCTCAATGTACTGGAACAAAAAGAAAACAAATCACTTCTCCAAGGGCCTCACTAGTAAGTATTTGTTTTTTCAATTTTTAAATGATCTCTGAGTGGGGGAGATGCTTTCTATTTTTTTTTTAAACTTTGCAGACCACCGACTCGTCTCGGCATACTCATTTAAACATGGATACGTTGTGGCTGTGAGTGACTGAAATGATGGTTCAGCTAGACATGTTTCCCTGATGTATTCTTATTCGGCTGGATGCAGGTGCATGCTTGTCTGAGTGCGATTGAGGCTCTGCACCTGTCCTTCCAGTGTGATGGTGAGTGTGATGGTGTTGTATCTGCAGAAGAGGAGTGCATGGCATTTGGACCGGTGCTCCGAGAAGAAGAATGTGTCCCATCTGAACATTCCCCTTCATCCTCAGGCGTTGATGAGCAGCAGCCTGTGGCGATGTTTCTTCATGCATGCACAGGAGGTACATCCTATAGCAGACCACGGAGCACACCATGAGCAAGAACGTGTTGACGACATGGAATTGGGTTTGCATCATGTTCACTGACTCTTCTCAATGTGAACATAATGCTTAAAGGCAGGAATCTGAGGGCATGGCACACATCTCCACCACCAGTTCACCAAAGAGCAGCCAGAGACATTGGGCAGGAACACCCAGGGGTGCCAGCAAAGACTGTGTTTCAAAAAACATGTGAGCGGTTTTTCACAGAACCTATTCTTAGGCATCATTTAATCCATAACATAAACATGCTAAGCATGCTCCCAAAGAATTGATGAGAGGATATGATAGGTTATTTATAACGCATTTAATACCTAGAGGTTTCTAAGCGCAAACTCGGGGATCTGTGTTACTCCATGTCGTCTTGCTTCCAAGGCGAGAACGTTGCCCCTGAGCTATCCTGAGCTAGGAGAGCAACCCTACCAAAATGGAGGTAACTTGATATTATAGATTTGAAGACCCACAATTTGCTAATGCTTCAGGTGGGGGCATATTGTGGATATCGATACGCCATGAAAGAACTTTGGGAGTCAACGTCCTAGGGCGCACCTTATTCAGAGTAACAAGGAGCCTTAGAAGGTCCTGAAACTTCACAAGGTCTCAGAGGTTTGATAATAAGGCAACGAGAGAGAATTACATTAAACCTAGAAAAAAACACATTAGTGCACATGGTACAAGGACAGCAAAAGTAATACATAATTCATGTAAAACAGTCAAGTACTTTGAACAACAAATAATTATAAATCCTTAAACAGATCTTCAAGAAATGGCAACAAACAAATAAATTCCTCATATTGCATGCAATTAAGTGTTTCTTGATGTCAGCGCACTATCAAGATAAAAGTGCCCATTTTACCACAGGCAAATGAACCTTCAATCGATAGCACATGGCGACATTGAGTAAACCTTAACTTGCATACTTGTTTATTTTCTAATCTGGCAAAATACAGGTCAAATAAATGCACTGAATCCTCAGAAGGGGCAGTGGCTAACAATCATTTCCTATTTATGTTTTTATTATTTTTCCATTTTACTATGTCAGCTCTCAGAGGTATCAATATAATTGTTGCTGTTAATCAATATTAGTTCTTATTTAGATTTTCTACAGAGAGACCTGGGGTGCTCAAATGTTGCCTAGTTAGTAATGTTCACAGGGTCATAACAGGCGACTGTGCACAATGTGGTGCAAATTGGGGAAACGGTGTGGAATTGTATAGGGAACATATGCAAAGCCACAAACCCACACCCACATTTGCACTTTTATTGAAATCTGGGGAAAAGGGTGGAGTTTTCCAATTGTCATGTAACCAGTAATGTCCGGAGGGTCGTACCATGTGACTGTGCGAAATTTGGTGCACATTGGTGAAATGATGAAGAATTGTATAGGGAACATACGTGAAGCTACAAACCCACACTGAAATTTGCACTTTTGCTGATATCCGGGGAAAGGGGTGGGGTTTCCAGATGGCATGTAGCCAGTAATGTCTGGAGGGTCCTAACAGGTGACTGTGCAAAATTTGGTGCAGATTGTTGAAACAGTGTGGAATTGTATAGGGAACATTTGCAAAGCCAGAAACCTACACATGTTCACTTTTATGTGTGATGCATATTTTAGCCTTGGGATTGATAAATGAGTAGCAAAAAGAAGTACATTCTTAATAATATGGTAAGTTATGCTATCCTTCTTGTTTCTTCTGGCTCTCGGTCAGTACTGCTTTTATTAATAATTTGTCCTCCATCAAAATAAATGGCATACCAATCTCATTATGTGCAGTGAAAGTCGGACATGATCTAGGTAGTCTTACCGAGTTTTTAAAAAGAAATCATTTTCCAGAGTTTGCAACATGGAAATACTTGAAAATGACAGATTCTTCCACCATTTTGGGCCATTGCTTTTTCCTTTACACCATGAACCCATTAAATATACCCAGCAGATATGCCTGCACATCCTTCCAAACCGGGATACACCCAAAAGAGCATGCCATTTATTATTTGAGTAGCACCATCACATGTTGGCAACACAGAAATGCCCAACATTTCAAAATCTGAAACAATCAAAATTGTATTATTATCTGCAGTAAAAGTAGGTGCTCTACACGTTTTCCTTTCAGGTTGACAAGGCATTACAGTTGATTTTGAAACATTCACTTTAAGATTTAACGTATATATAGATAATGTGTAAACACTGATAAAACATTGAAGGGATCTTGGTGTTCTTGCATTCTACAAAGTATTGTAAGCATAACCAAGACCTAGGATTGAATTTACATCTATGCTGGGTACATTAGTCCCACTGCTGACTACATTTTCATGCAGGCCCTTAACATATAATGGAAACAGCAATGACGTGGAAAGAACACAATCATATTACCCCACTTTTGACAGAGAAATAAGAAGGTCATCTTCCAACACTGCCGGATCTAATGCAAGCAATCCTTGATTGATGCACTGTACCCATTATATCCAATAAACTCACTGGTAATTCATGTTCTTTAGTCAAGAGCAACGTTTTTTCCAAATCACTTCATGAAATACTGCAGTTTGGTCCATAAAAGCTAGACATGCTTTTTTTATTTTTTATTTTTTTATTTATGAAGCATTCAATATTATGATTTATTAATTTAAGGCTTGCTCGTTTGTTCCTAGATGTTTGCGGAAGCCAGGTTCTATATTTAATAAAACATTTTTTTTACTTCAACCCAGTGTTGTTGTCTCACTAAAATTGCTCTACCAAAAATCTTAAATTGGGAATTAACTACTTAGATCTTTCTGTGACAATAGGAAATATAACAGTGTGTTTCAAGGACTCTGGGAACCTGCACATTTCCAATATAATGTTAGAAATATTTTACATTTCAGTTACATCAAATCATATATTGAAGCCATATATGATTTATAGTATTATCTTTCATATCAACAATATATTCATTCTGATTTAGATTATCAGTGCAAATATTCCTATAGAGCAGGAAAACTTGTGGAACACACACAAAATATTGAACATTAATTCCAATCTAATTTGATCCTGGATAAACTGACAGACATCATTCACTAGTTGTCAGAATCTGCTAGATTTACTTTTGAATTATGCTTCATTTGATTCATCCCAGGTTATAATGTTTAACTCAGGTTAATATGTCTAATTCTGCTTTGCATGTAGAAATCACATTTTATCGTTCACACATGTTTGTACGATGTTAAACATGTCTATGTCTGGATCTTTTAGCAAAGATAGCAGAGCAGTTAATGCCAATCTGCAATGAATGTCAAAACAACTGCTTTCTTTAATTGTATGCTTAGTTTAACATTGTATTGTACATCTTTTTGATCACAAGGTCATATGTTTCTCACACAGCCTTCTGGCCCTCCTCTACTTGCAGAGGTTTGCAGATAAGTGTTACGTTGGATTTGATTATTATTTCTTGTACAACAAGTTCTCTAGATGAATCACATGGTATAGCTCTTCTGGGCAGGGATAGTAGAGCTTTTTATATATTTGTCAATATCCTCTCAACTCCGCCATTTGCCTGCCTATTAATTCTAAAAACAATTGGATGATGATTACCAATTAATTCGAGCATTACTCCAAAATCCCCTACTAGATACCATTTGTGTTTAGAAATACAGAAGCAATCAATTGAAGAAGAACATTGATGACCCTTGAAAGTATATTTTCCATGTCTATCTGAAGCCAATGATTCTACAAAGACTCGATTCCGTTTAAAAAGAAACAAGTTTGCACATATCCAGAAATCAATTATTTAAGGCTAAAGAATGTTATTGACATGTTCTTTAGTCTCGTCAAAAAAATGGGCAAATGGCATGTTCGCTATCTTTAGATTAAATGTTCCCCCAATCATCCAAGGAACATTTTTTGCTATCATATTTGAAGGGTTCATTCATATTTAATTTCATGTCCATTAAAGTACAAATTCCATTAATCATGTATGGAATATTATAAAAGTCAATAAGATGCAATGCATCCCCAGTCCAATTAGATACTGACAAAATCTGCAAAAACTGAGATTCAGTCAAATGTTATCCTTGCAAAATCAGAATCCCTTTTTAAACACTTTTTGACGGTAAAGCCATCCAAATTGAAGTTTGGTTGTTAGTCAATCACTTCTAAAGTGGAAAGGACTTCCAGGTGATTCTTGCTAAGTATTGGACCTGGGCTAACCACAGAAGAAGCCTTTCCCCAACCTCCTATTGAAGTAATTGTTCTCCAATGATTATCTTTATTTCCATTGTGTATTGTACTTTTTGCATGTATCCTTGCACAATTAGGAGGGCAAAGCATCATTAGAATAGCCCAGGACATAAAACCCTTACTATTTTGGGTAGAAAAAGGATATTGCTGCTATTTTCATGTTCCTATGTTTAGAAATCCAGCCTATATTTGACGACACAATTGTCATGAAACCAGCTGTATCCGGTCCCTGTGGCAATGGTGGCGTCACAAGAGTCTTATCCCAGGATGGTGACCACACGTCAGACACTACCATGTGCGTAATGATGCCACCTCCATCATGGCAGACTTGATCTTATACGCCAGTATAACACACAGGGATATCTGAGGCTATCCACATCGCAAACTCTTTAGTAAGCCTTCCTGGTTATTTGGCAGACCTATGGCTCCTCCTGCTTCCTTGTCCTTGCCCCTCCCATTTGTCTCCTGACGGTCCTTCTGTCCTGGCTCCCGCTTCGTTTTGCTCATCATGCTCTTCTGTCCAAGTTCCTCCCATTGCCTGTTCCCCTCTAATCCTCAGTCTCCACAAACCTGCCTGCTACAACAATCAACTTTCTCCAGACTTCCTCCTGCTCAACTGCTTCAGCCTTCCTGTTCTGCAGTGCTTCCTGCTTCTGCAGCCACCCACGTGGTGCCAGTTTAGCCAGTTACTGCAACTACAGTCTATTTGCAACATCTAGACTAGGGACGTTTTTTAATCCAGTGGTTTTCCTCTCTTAGGGTTCGCCCCTCTGGCATTCCCCTTCCTGCCTGTTTCATCCAGGTGGAAACAGTTGCTGCTAGCGAAGGCTGGCCTTATCTCTTCTCCTCCCTGTGCCTGCATGCAGACCCTGGTAAGACCAATTGCTGACAGATTGCGATGCGAACACAATTGGGGGAGATGGATCAATTACAAGAACGTATGGCGGCTGTGCAGACGTTAATTATAGAGTTGCTAAGCCTAAAGGCAGAAAATGCAATGCTTTGCCAAGCCTTGACAGCCTGTGACACTCTCCATACTACACCTGGGGGATTCTCTTCTATTAAACGATTTAGCAGAGATCCAAAGAAACTGAAGGAGTTTCAAAGGCCTGTACCATACAGATTACTTTCAGACAAGCCTCATATAAGTCTGACCACTTTAAGGTGGGGTTATTGATTAGACATATGACTGGCAATGCCTTAATGTGGGCTACTGCCTTTGTTACATCCAATGACCCTTTACAGGATGGCTATGCAGGATTTTTGACCGCATTGAAAACAATGTTTGATTGCCCCAATAGGGTCTATACCTCTCAAGAATCATTACTGGATTTTACACAAGGCAATTTAATCACATGTGTAACCTGGTTCTAACAAATTTCCAAAGACTATAGTTGGCTCTTTTAGTTGGGGTTGAATGATGACATAAAAGATAAATTGGCCAAGTATGCAGTCCTCCTGATTTCAACGCATTGTTGACTTTGGTTTTCTAGATGAATTACAGAAAGCGAGAATGTAAACTAGAGCATAAGAAAGTATGGATCCCTGTCAGCTGTCTGTTACTACATTCTCCACCTCCAAACTTTAAAAGAACAGAAGGCACAGAGCCTATGCAGACTAGGGCTGCCCATGGCCGCTTATCAGAGGACGAACATAATCGATTTAGACTGCAAGGCCTCTATATGTACTGTGCCTCTCCTAGAATAAAGAGGGCTTCTGGCTCCGCCCTGATCTTCCCAGGTAGGTTTAGAACTATATAATAATAAAGTGATCAGTCACCCTGATCGCTTTATTATTATATAGTTCTGTGTCTCTCCTAGGCATTTAGTCGAGGAATGTCCTGCGGCTCCCCCACGTTGGTTGGGGAATGCCCGCTCCCGGGTCTAGAGAGGACCGAGAGCCAGGAGTTGATAGGACCTCCGTCCTCAAGGTAAATCAGATATTTTGATACAAGGCACTGGTCACCTTAGCACTGATCTTGCAGTATTATGCTTATGTCTTGATCTAACCTCTGGAAGTTCTTGGATAGTTCCAGTCTAGTTGATTGAGGTGCAGCAGAAATATTCTAAGGCTATGGTACAAACTATAAAAGGTTTAGATGGTTGGCACCTTGGCTTTAGGGCTGGTGAGACAACATACCAATAGTATTCAAATGAAGATTGCTTGTCATTCCGAACGCCTGCAGATCGATATAATCCAAGCAGTCTAATCCCTGTTTTTCTAGGACTACCTTTGCTAATACTGCATAATCCCTACATTAACTGGGCAGCGCATACTGTGTTTTGGGGATCTGAGTATCGCACCACTGACTGCTGTTCCCTTAAAATAGTATATGTACTGGAGGGTTATTCCCCTACTTTGTGAGGGACTGGGAAAAGATCAACAAAAAACAACAACATTTGTCCCCACAGGTTGTAATTTATTGGTGATACGGTATACCTATTACCTATATACACCTCATTTTCTCTGAACCAAGGATCACTACTATCTGACTGGACCAATCCATAGTTCCAGATGGTGTCCTGATTTATTTATCTGTTCAAACTAACATCTTACATGTATACAAAAATAAAATTAATATTTTTGTCAAAAATCATTTCCTTCAGTTTTATCACTTAACTAAACATAAGCTCTAACCAGAGGATTCAAAAATGCTTTTCATTGCTTAATATGAAACATAAAACAATCTTTTGTCCACGAGCCTCAAAAACATTTTGCAAAAATATTTGGCAATGTTCTTTTTAAAGTGGGCTCAACTTCAAATATATAACATATTACAGAAAAGCAAACAGCATCTGAATAAATCATGGACCTTAAAACACAATAATGGTTGAAAACAAATAAGACAAAAGGAAAAAAGAAAGAAACTGTACAATTGTAAAAAACAGAAAAGAGAGGTTCAATTCCTCTCCTATCTAAAGGGATGTTATAAGATTACTCAGTTTCCACCCTGCTTCAATTATGGAAATCCACAAATATATGTTTCAAGGGTGCCAAGAAAAAATGTCCAGTTATTATTCCTTTTGGGGATTGAAGATAGATGGCTAGTGTAGATTTAGTTCATATATTCACACTTGCCAGTCGTTTCTTAAATTTCTGCTGAGGTCTACGTATGTGGCCTGGCCTTACAAATACAGGCACAAGCACCAACCCTGGGCACTGAAGGGTCAGCCAGGCGTGGTCAAATACGTTTCGGCGCAGTGGTCTAAACAGAAAACGCCTTCCTCAGGACCAAAGGTCAGATGTGTAAGAAATTAACCCTTAAAAAATTAAAAAAGAGTCAAAAATAAAACAGATCCCAAAAATGGCTGATAAGTGTATAAAAACCATCCAATTCGATCTCAGTGTTATTACACACAGGGGACCAAGAAGTAGGAAAATAGACACAGCTTGTCAGTGTGATGACTAAAAGTGAAAGAAAAAGAAAGAAAGAGTAAACACCCAAGCCCAATGTGTGATCATTCAACATTCGCTGGAAGATCGTGCTACCAATGAACAGAATCAAAGATATACCTCATTATCCAAAATGAATAAGTAAATAAATAAGTTTTTAAGAATTTAAGGATTTAAGAAGCCACACTAAGATCTCCTCAGGGGAACAAGTCCCATATGCAGACAAAGTCGCCTGTGTGGAGTAAAGCGTGAGGAACCAAAAAATTAGTTGAATGGAGGGCAACAGGTCCACAAGGTGTGCCCAAATCTGAGAAAGATTCTTTACCTCAGGTGGGGCTGTGAGCAAATGGCTGGCAACTATGCCCAGCAGTCCACAATGGTAGTACTGAGATGTCAGCTCACTGGGAGGTACCAGACAGCACTACGCCAAATGTAGTCAGCACCCAGTCCGAGTGCCTAGAGGAGACAAAAATTAAGCCAGGGTATATATATGTCCCTCTAATAACCCTAAGTTCCTAAAATTCATTCAGTGTAATCAGATCAAAAGGTATGACACATGGAGAAAGGCTGTACCTGGTGCCGCAGGTTAAGGATACTGTAAAGGGCTGCGTGTTCTCATACCCACTCAAGCCCCGATTGCCGCTTCACGCTTACTTCAGTGCGGGCGTCTAAAGAGAAAGCGCATGCAGCGTGTTATCGAAGGTGCGCTATCACTATACGCTGCCCGCAGCTTTAGTAGAAGCTGTGGTCATATATGAACAACAAACATGTACTTACAGCGCTAGTGGAGTGAAATTAAATTGCTGTCTCTGCTGTAGTCAGAAAGGCAATCCTTCAAGTGTCCAAACATGGAGTGCAGGATCGCTGCGTTGTACACGAAAATCATCGAGTTGTATAACGTGCGCCAGAAGGTCCACGTTTCTATGGTGATTCGGAGCTAGATACACAGCCTGTATCGGAGGAAGTGCACCATAGATTGAATAGTGGCCGGACATGGAATGACACCCTGCCCGGGACTCGCTCTCTGTAATCGAATGGAGCGGCAGTTCAAATAAAGAGTTTAGTCGATGCTTCGACCTATTAAAGATATTACCAATTATGTATGTACCTTAGTGTTGCTGTGCTAGTGATCCCCATCTGCTGCTTATAGAGCAATGCAGTAGTCCAATAGAGTGAGGGGATAGAGATGTCACGGGATGTTGAACCTAGTCCAGTGTGGTTAAAATTGCATCCTAGTGTGGACAATATAGTCCTGATGACGTCCTGTAGCTCTAAAAGGCTAAATAAAAACAGTCTAAACAGCTGCCTACATAATGGAACAGAACAAGATGATGAATAGAAAACAGATGACAAGTAACCTCTACAGTCAAAGTGTCATGATAACAAGTAAACGGGTGCAAGTCCACCAGTCTACGTTCTCCACTAGTAAGGCTCAACAGCCTGAAAACCAGTGACAATGGAAAAGCGCTGAGTTGGCCAAGTTTGAAAAACGTGAACTAAATATCCTAACTGAAGAACGGTGGACTAAACAATAGTGACTCTACCTGTAATGGGTACAGTATATGCACTAGATACAGGGTAGGCTTACCCCATGGAGGGGGCTAGATTTTGGAGGGTGCCTGAGATCACGTCTGAGATTGGTGGGAGGGAGCTTCTTCATTCAGTCCTCTTGATTTATCAAGAGTTCGCAAATGGTGAATCCATCTGGATTCTTTGTTGTTCAATGCTCTTTGGGGGTTAGAGCTATTTTTCACAACATCTAACACCCACCATTGAATGTCCTCAGAGGAATGGGCAAATGCAACATAGTGGGATACCATTGGTGCTTGATGGTTCTTGCATCTAATCCTGGATCGGTGTTCATTGATTCTTGTGTGGACTGGTCTTGTGGTCTGACCCACATATCTCAGTTCACATGGACATTGGATGCAATATATCACATTCGCTGTTTTGCAATTGGATAAGAAACGTATCTCCCAGGTTCTCTCCTGAATTTTGAAATTGGACATTTTCTTTGTAAATTTGCAGGCACAACAATTTCCACAAGGGAAATGGCCTAACAATGGTCAAAGAGTTCTATGACTTGTGTTAGGTGTGCCATGGCTTGTGGAGCGCACCAGTTTGTCTCTCAAGTTTCTCGATCTTTTAAAGGCGAACAAAGGCTTGCCTTTGTCTTGGAGATAATTGCTCACCATTGGCCAATACTTCAGAAGTGTCTTTTTGATCGCAAATGATTGTGTGCTATAAATTGTAACACATGTTATGCGATTCTGAGTTTGACCCCTCGAGATGGGTTCCAGCAGATTTTCCCTGGGAGTAAATCTTGCTCTTTTGAGGGAGTGAGATACCAGTTTCTTCGGGTAGCCTCGTTCTTTTAAATCCCTGGCTAAATTGTTGGCGTGTGCATAATAATCAGCAGTCTCGGTACAGTTTCTTCTAAGTCTAAATTGACTAAACGGCAAGTTTTCTTTAAGAGATCATGGGTGAAAGCTCTTAAAGTGTAGAAAAGTATTTCTGTCGATTGTTTTTTTGTGCAGAGAAAAAACCAGATGTCCCACTTTGACGTTAATGCATAGGACCAGGAAGTTAATTGACGATTTTGAATGTTGCATCGTGAATTTGATGGTGTTATATTAACAATTCAAGTAAACAAAGAATTCCTGTAGGGACTCGATGTTTCCCCTCCATAAAAAAATAACATTGTCAATATATCTATACCACTTTCTAATGTGTGGTTTATAGATGTTGTTTTCCGAGTGGACATATCTCATCTCAAATGCAGCCATGAACAGAATTGCAAGGCTGGGAGCAAAGGCTGCTCCCATTGCTGTGCCTCTTGTTTGCAAGTAGAACTGTTCTGAATAGATGAAAACATTCATTTGGAGTGCAATAGTCATCAGTTCAACGATGAAAGCCGCTGGGACCCTGTGTTGGGTTGCCTGATGAGTGAGAAAATGATGGACTATCTCTATTGCCTCTTCATGAGGGATGTTAGAGGGCTGTCATGTCCATCGTAACTAAAAGGTCCTGATCTCCATCGAACGGTTCACCCAAAAAAATGTTTATGGTTGCTGTAGTGTCTTTCAGATATTTATCAGTTTGCTGGCTGATTGGTTGCAGGAAAAGATCTATAAACTTACACAGGGGTTCCAAGATGGAACCACAGCCCGACACACTCGGCCTCCCTGGGGGGTGTATTTGGTCTTTGTGAATCTTAAGTAGGCTATAAAAAGAGGGAGTCCTTTTCTCTGAATGATTTAAGTATTCAAGTTCTTCCTTGGTAATTCATGATCGGTCTGCTGCATATTGAGTGACATCCCCTATCTCTTTTTCTATGTCTAAAGAGGGGTCCTTTCTTAGGGGCAGTAGCTTTGGGTGTCTTCCAGAAGGTCTAGGGCCATACGGTTGTACCGTGCCCAAGAGAAGAGAACAATACCTCCCCCCTTATCTGCAGGTTTAATTATCACATTGGGATTGGATGTTAGTTCTTCCAATGCTTTCTCCTCTTTATTAGAGAGATTATTTCTGACCTGATCATTTGTATTCTGGAGTCTTTTTATATCATTCAGGACACATTTCTCAAATAAGAACATTTCCTCTGCTTCCTGATGATCTGTTGGAGTGAAGGCGGATGGAACCCTCAGCCCCATATCTGATACAGTTTCACGTTGCCCATGTTCACAAAAAAGTTTCTAAGTCTAACTTTTCTAAAAAATAGTTTCATCTCCATTTCTGTGGAGTACCAATCTGTCCTGTTGGTAGGGACGAAAGAGAGGCTCTTTGTGTGGAGCTGAGTTTGTTGGTCAGACAATTTTATCTCTGATAAATTGAAAACTGGAATTGTTTGAACTTCCATATTTGTTGCCCGGGGGGTGCCCATGGCTTCTATTGGTTGTATCCTCCCCTGCGTGGTCGTTGCCACCTTCTGCCACCCCATATGTCCCATGGTTGGCTGTAAAAATCCCCTTGGTAGCCTCGAAACTGGCCTCTTCCTAAAAAAGATATTTGACCACTAGGTCTAAAGGTTTGTTGGGGTCCCAGTTGGTGTTGATATTCTCCTGCCGAACCACTACTGGTGTCGGAGAATGTGACCCACCTCCTAGGTCCTCCCCTATTTCGTCCAGTCTGTTGTGATCTTTCTTGATTTTTTTGTTGCAAGTATTCTGCACTCAGGTATGGATATACTCTCTGAAGCCTAAATTCTTGAATATCTTTATCGAGTTTTTTCTTTTTTTAGATAATGTAGATGTTTTAAATTCTTTGAAGAGCTTTTCAATTTCTCTTAATGTGTCCTCTGGGTTGACAATCAAAGGGTTAGATTTAAATTTGAGTTTGTCTGCCTCAATTTCCTTTTGTAGTGTTACCGCTAGTCTCTGTGCTGGTGAGATCGTCAAGGCCATCAGATATCTACTACATTTAGTGTCAATTTTGCTAAAGCCCGTTTTATATTCCTCATCTTCCAGGAATAAACCTGGCTCATTGTGTATAACCAACCCAGCTGGTACGATGCTAGCTCTTAAGTACTCTCTTAAAAAATGACCATGCAGTTCTGTTCTAAATCCCTTCTTCTTCAATTTTAACAGTTCTTCAGTATTGTTTTGTGTTAGTATGGGAACTGTATTATCCCCTTGGTCGAAAAACAAAGGTCCTCCGATTATGTTCAATATTTGTTCCTCACTGAAACTGAGTGTGGCATTCTCTGCCATATCCTGGCTAGTAGATGTAAGGACAGAAAAGCGGTGTAGCAAAAGAAAAGTGAAGTAACACTAGATAATAGTGCAGAGAAATAACAATAAAAGGAAGACTTTTTTTTAAAAAAATCAGGACACCATCTGGAACTACGGATTGGTCCACTCAGATAGTAGTGATCCTTTATTTTGAAATATATTTTGCAAAAAATCTATGCTTTTTTGGTTCAGAGAAAATGAGGTGTATATAGGTAATAGGTATACCATATCACCGATAACTTACAACCTGTGGGGACATATTTTGTTGGTTTTTGTTCCCTTAAAATAGATCAAGATGAGGAAGGATGCAGTTTGCAGAATGTTTTATATTCTGCGGAACATAATATAAACTGTACCATACCTAGTCATTATGAGTCCTTTAAGGATGTATTTACCCAGGAACAAGCTAGAATCCTGCTTCCACATAGGAATGATGATTGTGCTATCACCTTATTGACTAATACCTCAGTTCCTTTTAGCTATATGTACATCATTTCCCAGTCATAAAAGGAGGTACAGCATTAGTATCTACAGACAAATATGGCCAATAGCCTCATATGGGAATCTAAGTCACCCAGAAGGGCGCTGTTATTCTTTTATGCCCAAGAAGGAGTCCTCAAAATTGTGCCCAATTATTGACTCTAGTGGGTTGAATAAAATAACTGTCAAGGACCGTGATCCTTTAGCCTTGATCAACAATATTTTGGAGGTGCATGTATTTTTATAAAATACCATTTTAGAGGGGCTTACCATCTTAGAGTATGTGCTGTAATGAATGGAAAACAGCCTTCCGTACTCTATTTCAACATTTTGAATACTGTCATGCCGTTTGGTCTTGCTAACGCCCCAGCTATTTTCATGTTCATGGACCACATATTCTCTGATCTACTTCTCCACATGGTCATTGTCTATCTGGATGATATTCTAATGTTCTCCACAAATCTGGATGAACACCATGAACATATCTGTGCGGTCCGTCAATGTCTACGCCATGACATAAGGGCAAAACCTGAAAATCGTTTATTTGACGTCTGCTCAGTATGTTATTTGGGCCAAGTGTTATCCGATCAAATCATATTTCTGGACAAGCGTAAGGTACAGGCCATTTTGGATTGGTGCACACCAGCATCAGTAATGCATATCCAGAGATTTCTAGGCCTTGCCAACTATTAGCGGAAATCTATTCCTTCCTTTTCGACACATGTTCTGCCCTTAATTAATTTACTAAAGAAAGTGCATAAGTTAGTTTGATCTTCAGCTAACAACAGTGTACTTCTCGCCCTAAAACGAGCATTTACCTCGTCTCCAGTTCTTCATCAGCCATATGTAAATAAGGCATTTGTTATTGAAGCTGACGCCTCCAACGGCTCCATATGAGCTGTCTTGGTGTTTCTTTCTAAAACACTTTCCACCAGTGAATGTAATTATTCTGTATTAGAAAAAGAGTTACTGGCCATTAAATAAGCATTTATGGAATGGCAACATCACCTCCTTGGAGCTAGACATACTACGGAGGTTTGTTTTGATCATCACAACCTGCAGGCCGTGCAAACGTTTCAATGTCACAATAGTCGACATGCACGCTGTGTGTATTTTCTTTCCCAGTATGATTTTGTTTTGACCTATATTCCTGGTTCCTGCAATACCATTGCTGATGCTTTATCGCACTTGCCCAAGGAAAAGATGTTACAGAATAAGACTTATCTATGAGATTCTTATCATTTTCCAGCATATCCGATTGGCTACTACTGCTCATCAGCAAGCACCATCCTTCATCGTGAAATGCTGCCTTCAGGAAGATGAAGGGTTGGACTTTCTTCATGATCAAGCTTTCCTACCTACTCCGGAGGAAATAATGACACTGCAGCAGATGGCCATTGTGGGATTGCTTTTAATAAAAAATCTTTTAACACGTCATTTTTGGTGGCCAAAACGGGAATGTGATTTTTTTTATTTTTAATAAACTTTATTTTTCAGCTGACAGGTACATTACATCTGGTAAAAACTGGTACAGGTCTATACATGTGATACAACAGGCGATAGTTACAGAAACACAATGCGATGTGTAGGTTGGTTCAGGGAGCGTGGAATCTAACATTTCTGAATATGTCACCACCTGTGCGGTGTGTTTACAGTCCAAGACTCCTAGTCATCATCCTTTTGGGAAACTTACTCAGCCTGTCTTGCCTGAAGTCCTTGGTCTACGATCTCTACAGATTTTATCGTAGAGTTACCCCTTTCTGCAGGCCATACCACTGTAATAGTCACTGTTGACGTCTTGACCAAGATTGCTAATTTCACCTCACTTAAACACCCTCCTTCGGCCACTGAAATGAGTTGAATCTCTTTGACTGATATTTTTCGTTTGCATGGTCTTCCTGATGTTCTTATCTCGGATAGAGGATCACAGTATACAATGACATTTTGGAAGGCTCTGTGTGCTTCTTTATGTGCAGGCAGGCTCTCTCCTCTGGTTGCCACCCGCAGAGTAATGGCAGTCCGAACAAGTGAAACAGAGCCTTGAACAATACCTTTGTTGTTTTACATCTGCAGCATTAGACGATTGGGTCTCATTGTTACCGTCAGCGGAATTCTCCTATACCAATGCCATTCATTCATCCATTAAAATGAGTCAATTTGACTGTTTTTATGTCTGTCAGCCACGTTTTCTTCCTTCCTTGCCCATCAAGTCCACAAATATACCTTCCGTGGATCATCTGCTCGCGGATTTGAAGAAAGTTCAAAAACGGACCCTGGCCAATCTCGAGACTGCCTGCTCTACGACCCAAAAATATGCCGATAAACAACGATTGAAAACTTTAGTCTTCCAAAAAGGTGACCAGTAAGCATGCCGGTACCGTAGTTCCCGGACCGGCAAACTACGAGATGTGCACGCGGGTGCCTTTCTGCCCGCCAGGTCGGACCTGGCAGGCAGAAAGGCACCCGCGAGCACAGCATGTCGGATGCACCGGCACCGTTATAAACGGTGCCGGTGCATCCGACCTCCCCATTCCCATTGAGCCCTTTGGGACTCAAATGGGAATGGGGAGTAATGGATTCCGGCCCCTGGCAATGGGGACATACAGGGTCCGCCAAAGTCGGAATGGCCCTGTACGTCCCCATTGCCAGGGGCTGGAAAAAATGCAACTCCGGTGGCACCCGTGCCTGTTTTACAGACACGGCAACCGCCAGGTTTGTAATGAGGCTCTTTGTCTGGCTTTCTGCACATTATCTTCATTCGCATATTGCACCATCCAAATTCCCACCTACATATTTTGGGCCCTTTCGTATAACAGACATCATTAATCCAGTGACATTTAAACTCCAAATACCACCTTCCTGAAAAGGGCACAAAAAGTCTTCCCTGTTTGCCTTTAAAGTGCCATGTAGTGAGCCAATGTTTTCAGCAGAACAAGGCCCCTCCACTTCCCGTTCCACAAGATGAAGGTACCAAGTATGAGGATCATCAGATATGTGATAGATGATACAGAAGGGGAACATTACAGTATTTGATAGACTAGGAAGGTTACTCGCCTTGTGAAAGGACGAGGGAGCCAGCGAGTCATGGTAATGCACCTAAATTGATATGGTATTCCTACGCAGAGGTATTCTTCCTTTTCTCACTTTCCCCCAGAAGCTCAGAGCCATGGTTCTCACCAGGCTGGACTACTGCAACAGCCTCTTTCTCAATCTGTCTTCCACTACTCGCCGCCCTCTGCAACTAATTCAGAACAGGACTGCAAGACTTACGCTTGGCCGCAAGCCCATGGACCGTATCTCTCCAGCCCTGAAATCTCTCCAGTGGCTCTGTGTGGCTGCAAGGCTCAAGCTAAAAACCCTGTGACTTGTCCACAAAGCTTTCTGGAGCTGGGGCCCACACTACATCGGACTCGCTCTTCCAAAATACCTTCCTTCTCGAGCACTTTGCTCAGCTACCTCCAACTCCCTGAGGATCAGAAACTTCTCCAGGCAGAGAGTGAGGGGTATATCCCTCTACTCTGCAGGTGCCTCCATCTGGAAGGGCTACCCTGCCCCTATCAAACTTGAGCCGGACCATCTGAAGTTCTGGAAACAGCTCAAGACCTTCCTTTTCTCCTTTGCTTTCTCTCTCTCCCTCTCCTGTTGACCTTGACCGGATGCTTGATATCTGCATAGTCTCAATTGGTATCAGGTTCCTCCATATTCAGTCTCCCCCACATGGCCTTCAGGCCTACCACACACTTAGGGGCTGTAACTGTAAACTCTACAGTCCCCTTCCTCCTTGCACTGACCCAGAGTTGCACTACCCTGGCTGAACTTACTCAGAGCAATGCTACCCTGATTGCACTTCCCCCTCCCTATCTCCGGCTCTGAACCCTCTCCCTTACCCCTGCACATCATGTTGTCGCACTTGCACGATCTGGATGACGCAAGGCCTAGTAAGATTGTTTGTCTTGTCCTCCCTCTGTCTTCCCTACTTGTCTTGTCACGCCTAGAAAGACATGTGTACAGGTGCGTTATAAATGACATATCATATCATATCATACTTGGCATTCGGGCAAGCCAGGTAACCTCGGTCTTGGCAGAGGGCATGGTATCATGAAACCAGCCAGACTCTATTTCTTTTGGCAATGGTGGCATCACTATAGTGTCATCACAAGATAGCAACCACACGTTGGACGCTACCGTGCGCATCGTGACACCACAACCATCATGGTGGACGCAAGCTAAAACCCGAGTATAACAAGCATAGGTACCTGAGAATCTCTGCACCGCAACACGACAGTAAGCCTACGTGTTGGCTTTGCGCTCCTGTGTTTCCTTCTGCTTCCTTTTCCTTGTCCCCTCAGTTTGACTCCTGGCGGTCCTTCTTTCCTGGCTCCCGCTCCATTTTGCTCATCACGCTGTTCTGTCCAAGCTAATCCTATTAAAAGTGCAGTTCACAAAAAAACAAACCTTGTTAATCTGATCTTGTAAGTATATATGTAAGCCTGTACAGAGAACTTGGGTGCAGGAGAGGTAACTCAAACCTGACAAATAATCGATACAAAGCAAATGGTGTTCAAAGTGTTTCGGACATTCCCATCCCCTCACACCTTATTGCTGAATATGACAGCTAAAATTACATACATGTTTTGGTTACATAACAAGTTGTATCACATTTAGTCTATATAATTCTCAAATATATATTCCAAAGAAATAATAGTAATGATGTAGGTAGAGAATATGTTTTGTGTTCCAATCTTCTTTTATATTCCAAATAAATCAACAAAGCGCGTTTCGGGAAAACGTTCCCTTCATCAGGTGCATTTCAACTATCTACAATAAAATGGACATACTGTCAGTACAGTTAATTCCTAAATACAGGTTATGTAAGAAAATCATTCTATTGAGAACATTAGTATAAGATGTACAATACATATATAGTACAAGCTTAATCACATGAGTGACTGGAAATTACTAGTCAAGATGTTCTAGATTGTTCATCCCACGTACTAAAATATTTGAGTGATATATAGGAGGAAAGTATAGCCAACAGTAGATCCCAGTTAGCTCAACTTAAAAGAAAGTTCATATAGGATGTATATTAAACCTGATGGTGTAACAAGACACTGGGCCTCATTACGATCATGGTGGTAGCCGTGATTTTCTGGCAAGCACGGCCACCGCCATGCTCGCTACTGGCACCACCTCCTGCGATTGGGCAATAACCGACCCATTACGAGATGGAGAGGCTGGTAATTGCCCATTCGCGGGAGGTGGTAATGCCGGGCTCCCGATCCCCATTCTGCCCCATAGTAGGGCGCAATGGGGGTCGGGAGCATGGTTGCACCGGCACTGTTGATAGCGTTGCCGTTGCAATCACGAGTTCTCCTCACGGGTGCCGCACATCCCACCAGGTAAGACCTGGCGGGTTGTCAGGGACCTGTGAGGGAAACTCAGAATAAGGCGGTGTGGTATGGACGGTGCTGGGCCTTACCGGCACCGTTCATACCGTACCACCAGGGTCGTAATGAGGCCCACTGTGTTCAATTATACATGCATATCAACTCAAGGATCACCAATAACCTGCAAATCTATGTCGCCAAACCAGTGTAGGGAGAAAATAGAAGCATGAAGCTAGAATATCTTAATAGAATCAATGAGAAGTCAAGGGGAGGTCCCTTGGGGTTGGCGTGCGAAAATAATTCCTGTCTGTAAACGAGAAAGAACAATGTGAATAAGAAGAGAGCCAAGGAGACCAAACCTCAACAGGAAGCGAGCTGTGGGTTAATAGACTGCCCCAACCTTTGCAACTGTATTCCAAGAACTGTCAGAATGCTGACCGAGAATGAACGTTAGCAGGACAAGGAAACAATCTATGTAGTTAGTATAGGAGTAGTTGTAATGATAGGATGGTGATCTGACCTGTTCACGTATGGGTACAAGATGCTATACTCTGCGAGAGTCACTGCCACAGCAAGCGTGAACAACTCTATTGCTTATAAGGTCGCCATAGCAACATAATATTGGAACAGGAAGACAGACTCGTGAAGGACACAAGTGAGATCCGTGTAGATACTAGGAACAGAAATGGCCAGTGAAAGAAGAATTCACAAATTTAATGGAAAATTTATTAAAAAATGGGTCATAAAAATGATAATGATGCATAAGGAAAAAGACTCAGAACAAAAGAAAAAAATATATATATAACCATGCAATAAACCTACATATGAAAGTAGAGGAAAGTAGACTAAAGATGTTGGTTTGGTAAGCGACATGGAAATGAAAAAAAGACAGTCATGAAGTGTGGGGGGAAGAGTCAGTAATGTATTGTGTCTCCCAGACCATACTAAAAATGAGGGAGAGCATCCAGAAGCACCAAGTGTGCCTGTTAGTATAAATTAGAACCTGTATAGACATAGAGTGAAAACAAATAGAGTACATAACATTTTGATGGAACATATCAGGTGATATAAATAGTACTGGAGTGTTGGTTGGACTACGAAATCATTGATATCTCAAATGAGATCAATATATCACAAGTTTAAGTGATAAGAAATGTAGCTAGTCTTAATGAACTTCTTGATAGTGTACAATCGAAAAATAAAGGCTATGCCATTATTCATACTGTATTAGTTTGACACTATTCCAACGGAAAAACATATATAAACAAATCTCATACAGTCGAAGTAAACACGTCCTTGGAGGAAAAACAGTAATGTATATTGAAGTGGATGATTCAAATACCATGTGGATCCATCAATATTTGTCTTCATCATTAACAAAATCGATACAGTCAAAACACATTCATCAACAATAGATGTAATATCAAAAGTAAATAAATAAATGATTATGTGATCATATTCCCAAAAGAATTACACATCCACTAAAATGATAAATTATCTACATGAAATTAATTCGAGATATACAGGAGCATAGGAATTGTGGATCTAAAGGGAATAGTAAAGTTGTGATCCTGATAAAAGAAAGGTTCTACTCTAAAATTAAATTACAGTAAGTCCCAATCATTGTCTATTTAGAAAAACAATTCAGGTTCATTCCTTTGGGATGAATTGTCTCCTATAGGTGGATCCAATACATCTCTCCCTGGAGGAGTTTCTTAATTGTGTTTCCCCATATGGATGAAGTGTGTACCACTTCCAAAACCAGGGGCCTCATTATAAGTTTTCCGGTCCAGAAACAAGGGTGTGGGTAAGCTTACTGGCAACCTTGCTTCTGGACCGGCAAACTACATGTCTGCCTTCCTTGGACACTGTGCCTTGCAGGTCTGAACCTGCCGGGCGCAGCGGCCATGGTAGGCACAATCCTCACGGAAGTGCCAGCACCGTTAACAGAAGTGCCAGCGGCTTCTGTGTCCCCACTCCCATGGGTAGTCTTATGGGACTCAATGGGAATGGGGACTTACATTTTACCAGCGCCTGACTTCCCAGACTGCCGGACTTGCAATCTCCCAGTGCCACCAGGAAGTCAGGCGACAGTAAAATATTACGAGTTTGCGCTGGTAGCACCGGCAGGGTTACCACTGGTCTCATAATGAGGCTGCATGAAACTTATCTGTGATAGATTGCGTTGATTTTCTTTAAAATGTCTTGCCACAGGTGATTTACCACAGGTGATTTACCATTCTGTGTGCGTAGGTTGGACTTGTGTTCTAGGCAATGGTCTATTGCTGATCTAATCATTTGGCCAACATATAGAAGGCCACATGGACATTTTATTGCATACACAACTCATGTTCGATTGCAGGTCGTAAAGTCTTTTAGATCAATCTTTTGTCCAGTATGCAGATGCTGAATTGTGTTGCCCTTGACGTTATTACAGTTACTGCATTGTAAACTGGGAAAGGTGCTTTCTGCCGTGTTGTCAAAGTTTACTGAGCATCAGGACGGATTCTTTCTTTATTTCTATCACTAAACGTTCTCCTATCTCTTGTAAGCCATACTGGGAGGTTTAGGGAGCAGTTTTACCAATTGTGAAGGTGTTTCCAACAGTTGCAGATGATTTTGCGCAAATGTACACGTTGTCAAGAGAAATGTAGAGAAGTAAAGGTCCCTTCCCTTTAGGTACGGGTGAAGTAGTGTCTTCCTGTCTATTGTATCAGCTTTCTGTATAGCTCCATCTACTATCTCCACTGGGTAGCGTCTCCTCACATATTCAGCCTTCTGGTCTGTATATTCCTTGTCTAGTAGTTTGGTATTTGTAGTGATTCTCGTAACACAAATAAACGGACTATTTGGTAGGCTCTGCATCATCTGGCTGAGATGGAAACTAGCATAGTGTAATATGTTATTAACATCAGTGGGTTTATGATGGTAACCTTAAGAAATGCCAATAAAAGAATTTGAAAATAAATAAATCAGTGGGTTTATGATAAACATTGGGATCTGCACTTTTCCCCTTCCCCAATCCCCTGCACTTGTGCAATCTCAATGTCAAAGATCGTTGTCTGTCTTCCCTTGTTCCCCCTCCCTTGCCTCGTCACGCCATGAAACACTTTTGTATAGGCACGTTATAAATGCCATATCAGATCATATCAATGCCATTATCTTTTTTTTAAACAGCTTTTATTGGTTTTAGGTTTATACATATACAGTGACAGCTTATTGTACATTTATATGCGTGATAGTAAACCATTGGATTGTTGGCTTAAAGAACTTAACATTCTACTCATACTCAACCACTATACTAAACTCCTTCCCCCAAACACCCCACACCCCTTTATTGCCTGTGGTATTAGCATCTAGTCTTTGTACTCTGTAGTTTCCATGGGTCGAGCTGTTTGTGTTGTCGGTGGAGTTGTGTGCTCTGTCTCTGTTTCCACAGTCACTGGTGCGAACGTCTGTATCGGCATATTGTCTTCAATATTCCACACCAATATGTCCTTATTAGTGTCTGATAGGCTTAAGTGTTCTGCACGCCGGCAGGCAGCTGTTTCAGCCAGTGCCCATTTTTTGAGGTCACGCCACCAATCTTCTACATTAGAAAATTTTGGAGACTTTCATGTCATTGCGATACTGCCTTTTGCTAGTATAACCGCTAAGTCTTTCATCTTGTAAATGTAACGTATATGTTGGGAGCGCATAAAGCGTCCAAGCATGCAGGCTGAAGGCGATTGTGGATACATGTAAAGGCCTCCACTGTTCACTCTGTCTGCCAGCTCCTCCCAATACATCTGTATTTCAGGGCAAGATCAAACCATATGTAGCATAACGGCTTCCGAGGATGCACATCTCGGGCAGTATTGTTGAGCTGTTCTGGGAATACTGGATTGTCTAAGAGGCGCTAAGTATCTCCTACGCATTACAAACAGTTGGATCAGTTGCAATCTCGTGTTTTGGGACAATTTCTTATGGTATCACAATATCTCTGTCCAGTGCATGTCTTGGACTCCGGTGGTGATAGTGCACGGTACAAATATCCTTTAACATTAACATCAACATAGTATTGTCTGTGTAGGGACAACTGGTTAGGAGAAACCCATGTAACCTAGAGATAATTTGTGCTCCTTCTGCAATGTCATACATGGTGTCAATTATAGAGCGTGATTCCACTATCTCTCTGTACATTGGCCATCTGCCTACAATCACGTTTTTTTATGGTGCAATGCAACTGGTATTGGCCTTGGTGGAGGCCTGTGGTGTCTGCTAACACCTGAAAGGGTGTGAAGGAGGTGTCTGTGAGCACGACCCCTACTGTGGCAATTCCTTTAGATTTCCAATATGCCCAAATCCCTAGATGAGCCTGGCTTGCCGCTGGGACCGTTGAAGCTATGGGAATCTTCACTGAGAATGGGTCTTTCAGTTTAATTGCTGTTAACGCCCTATCCCACAATTGGATTCCCAGTGTTACTAAGTATGGGTGTTGATCGGATTGAGGCCTTCATTCCACAACAATTCTTTCAGGAAGAAGCACAGCACCACAGTTTGAAGGAGCTCGATATCTAAGGTAGGTCCATCTGCCAACCAGCCCACTATGAATTGTAGCTGCCCTGCGATGTAATACAACTCGAAGTGAGGTACTCTAATGCTGCAATCTTCGTAGGGTCTTTTGTAGTGAAGCTAACGCTATTCTGCATCTACCATTCTGAAATAGGAACTCTCTGCATATGGAGTCTATCATTCTGAAGAATGCCTTATTTATGTAATATGGGACATTTACAAAGTAATGTAGGAGCCTCAGGAGGTTGATCATTTTTAACAGTGCAGCTCTGCCCATCAAAGAAAGAGGTAGTTTGGTCCAGAACTTCAATGAGATCTGTATACCCTCTAGGGCTTTTTGTGTGATGTTATTGTGTTCCTGAACGGGGTCATGATATATGTTGACTCCAAGGTATCTGAACGTGGTAGTGCTCTAGTGTAATGGGAGTCTATTTAGTTTAATTTTGCCTAGTCCAGCTAATGGGAACAAGGGTGATTTTTCCATGCTAATTGTTATGCCTGAGATCCGGGCAAAATGTACAAAGGCTTTGGTTATGATTTCTAAGTTTTCTTCTGGATTTTGGATATATATAAGCATGTTGTCAGCATACACAGATATCAATTGGTGTATTCTTTGAACTGGTATGCCTGCTTCTATATATTGTGACCTTAAGAATGCAGCCACCGGCTCCATAGATAGGATGTACATCAATGGGGAGAGTGGGCAGCCTTGTCTATTGCCTTGTTCTAGTACCCATGACTCTGAGAAGTAGTTGCCTGTCTTGGCTCTTGCTACAGGTCGGTGTATATTAGCCTCACCCACTGTAGATAGTACGGGCCAAATCCAAATCTACGTAGTGTAGCATATAGCCAATCCAATTTGATGGAATCAAATGCTTTTATGGCGTCCAGTGCTGCGATGGCACACAGAGTGCCCCAGGGTGCGGTACTATGCATAACGTGATATAATCGTCTTAAGTTCCAGGACATATTTCTGCCTGGCACGTATCCCATTTGATCAGGATTTACCAGTGTGTGTATTACCCTTACAATCTATTGGCTAGCGTCGCTGTTAGGATTTTGCTGTCCTGGTTGAGCATCGACAAGTGTCTATATGAGCTCCACTCTTGTGGCGGCTTCTTTGGTTTTAGAAGCAGTATAATGATTGATTATCTTAGGCTGAGTGGGAGGAGGCCACATGTGTGCACTTCATTCAGAGCAGTCAGGAGGTTTGAAGCTAGTTCTGCAGCAAAAAACAGTTCCTCAATATTTCCTGTTATAGGGTTCGATAATAATTCTGAAACACTGCGTTGATGCCCTCTTGGGTGTAACATGTGGTACCTTGTTGTGTGTGTATGGAGTAGATGGGTATGCATTATTCTTCTTTCTTGTATAACCAAACTAACAGTCTCCCCGATTTGTCTCCCTCCGCGTGTTGCTTCTCTATGCATTTGCTGTAGCTATGCTTGCCTAGTCTCTCCCAATATCTCAAACCCTGCAGGCGCAGGGCTGTTTTGTTTGCCTCTTTGTCTATCTGATCAG
Organism: Ambystoma mexicanum; assembly: GCF_040938575.1. Classification (NCBI taxonomy): domain Eukaryota; kingdom Metazoa; phylum Chordata; class Amphibia; order Caudata; family Ambystomatidae; genus Ambystoma; species Ambystoma mexicanum. Next base: position 363,608,028 of record NC_090926.1, on the reverse strand, counting down.
TATGGGAATGTGTCAGCTTTTATAGTGCTTCTTCAGCTGAGGACAGTACTCTGCTAATCACAGCTTGAATGCTCCCTGATTTGGCAATTTCAGAGCCTCTAATTACCACGTTTAATGCTTCCCAAAGAGTACCTGCTCTGGACACGCTGCCAGTATTTTATTGAAATTATTCTGTAATACCGTCTTTAACGTGGTCTCTGAAAGGGATGTCTTATAAGGCTTCACTCCTTAGCTTCCACATCGGAATTGGGGGCCTCAGGGGTGAATATTGCCATTCAAGTAAAAGGGGGCCATCGTCTGATAAAACCTTTGCTCTTATATTCTGCTGTCACAAGTTTGTCCATCGGATCTCTCCCTATGAATAAATAGTTGAGTCTGGTGTGAACTGCATATAGGTAGGAAGCATGGCGTAGTGTCTGGTGTGTGGGTGGAGCATTCTCCAGATATCAAATAGCTCAAATTATAGCAGCAGCATTTGCAGGAAGCTTGTGTCCGACCTGTCTATAAATGAATTCATGACACAATTAAATTCCCCTCCATATGATGTTACCATTACTATATGGGGCAAGTCTCGGGTATACTGTCTGGAAGAAAGCCGCTGTGCTATGATTAAGGGCATATGTATTCACTAGGCAAGTATCCACATATCCACATTTTTAAAGAGCCCCTGTATGAGTACCATTCTGCCCTCTTTGTCTGTTTTAGAATTAGTAATCTTAATGGCTACTCTGGGGGTGATCCATATTAGTACCCCACGAGTACAAACTGAGTACGTGGAGCCTATGCCACACCCCTCTACCCCCATTTATTGGCAATCAGCACTTGTTTTTCTGCTGTAAGATGGGTCTCCTGTAATAAAAAATTTCAATTTTGTGTATACGAAGGTACGTGTAGACTCTGTTCCTTTTCACATAATTGTTTAATTCCCGGACAATCCAGGTGAGCAGTTTCATGTCACTAGCCATCATCGACTACTCCCTGTGATTGAGACTTTGCTTCAGGATAATTTCCTGGGCTGGTTGAAAGCTCAACTCATGTTCTGTGCCTACCTAGCAATTATTTTGTCATGCCCTCTATGATTGCTGGGCTGGTTGGAAGCCGAATATTATGTGACATCATTGGGTATACTACCATACTTTGCTGCAATTTGCATGGTCTCGTAGAGCTGCTTGACCTAAAATAAGGGGGACTGGGTTTGATATAGCTTTGCTGTTGTGTTAGTGCATGCAGGTCGGACGTACTGGATTCTGCTTGCAGGTGTGTGAACATGTAGTGTTCTTATCCACCGGGGAACATTTTTGTGGCCACAGTGCTGGGTGCAGAGCTTCAAATTGCGGAATACAAGTTGGTTGGATGATACTTGTTGTGTGTTTTGAGCTTATGGCCCTTACTTAGGTAGCTTGTCAATCAGGTAGATGGTAAACAGAATAATTCTGTACTCCAATAATCAGACCAACTCAGGAAAAAGGAAAAGTCTTTTAAATGTTTTAATATCAATTATCTAAAATAGAGAGTTACAATGGACATCAACAGACATTGCACAGCGTTCTCTCGCACTCAATTCAAAGCATTGCATATAAAAACAACAATTATATAGCAAAAACCTGTCATACCTGACATACTACTTGGCAAAATAAGAAAAACCTACAGAGGATTGTGGCTGGCTCACGGGGAACATCTAAGTATACTATAGGGACTAGGATTGTGATTGGGTCTCTACAACTCATGCCCACCCCTAGTGCAAGTCATCTTCATCAGTTATTAGAAACACTACTGGCTTTCAAACTATAAAGCCCTTCGTTATATTGGCATCCTCAATTGTTTGGCACACTTGTGCCCTTCTGGAACATTCGGTTAACTTAGCAGCATGTGAGCTCCAAACCAGGTGCCAGGAGGAAGACTGAACTGGACATCCACACCCAATTAGTCCATCATCTCTCATCACCCAGGCCTTCTGCCAAGCAGACTGTCTTTGAACTTGGCCTTGCAATGTATCCTCATCTCTTGGAATATAAGGGAGTACAGGCACACGCTTATCAAAGTTCTGCACTGCGTGTCCAACTCTATTCGCATCCTTAACTCACGTGACAGGAGACCACAATTCGGCCCATTTAATAGCATTTAATTGTCTTGAATTAATAAACGTGGCACTTATGTGTTCTTTCTCTGCACCTTAATGAGGGATAATTCAGCTTCTCACGTTCACTGTTATTTGAGGATAGATTACCAGTTCTTTGCTGCCTTCTGTCTTGACAACAGGCCAGACAGCCCTTCTCGCTTCTTCCACGCTCCCCAACTAATTCTTTGGTGCAACACAGCCTTCAGCCATTCTCTTCATGGTCTGAATTTACTAAAATTGTGACACAGATGTCCAGCTTGTATGTAATGGTGGTTTCGCCTGCAGTCTATTCACTATGCATAGCAGCTTCTAGGATCACTTAGTCTACTTGTGTTGCTGCATCTGTGCAATTATTAAACGGCTTGCATTTTCTTCATTGCTTTTCACACATGCAATCTTCGTTTCACATATGAATGTTTACTCGATTCTTTACTTCGTCATCAGAATCTATAAGATCCATACATTTTCTTTGGCCGCCAGTCTTCACAATGCGTCACGCTCGTTTCTTGTGATGTCACCAACTTCTCTTGTTTCTCCTTTTCCTTCCTTTGGGGGTCTCCTCCATGAGATTGTCATCTCTTCGGGCATACATCTGATAGGGATTTCTTAGTGGATACCTTTTCTCGAAGATTCAACGTGGAATAGTCACAACTGCTGGTGTAAAACATGGCACTATTTCAGGCTTCCAGTATACAGGTCGTAGGGGGCCAGGACTTCCTGCAGACGCAGTTGGCTGCTCCTCTACACTCCCACCTCTGGTTGATTTATCAACCACATCTTCCTTAATCTCTGCATCTTGATTTCTTCTCTTGAAGAAGTGCTTCTTCAGGGTTCACATTTGCATTACTCCTTTCAGGGATCCTGCTAATGTTACATGTTCATCAAAACTCCAGGTCATGTAACTGCACTGTCCATTTGGATTAAAATAGATCCATCCTCCCACATACTTCGTGTGATACTTTGGATACAGGGACTTCATTCCTTCACGGGCTACAATGCTGGCCTCTATGTATTTTCTGATAACTTCATCTGTCAACTCATTGGGTCTAAACCCTGCTTTGACATCGATCATAATCTTCATTTGTACCACCTTCTTTGCGGTCTTCTTGCACTGTGTAATTATTATCCTGATCACACAGAATGCAAACATCACTATCACCAATATTACCCCAAGAAACTTGAAGCTGTTTGCCATCCACTGTGGGACCCATGAGAAAATGGACGCAAACCATACATCATCTGTAATGTCTTCTGTCTCGTCTTCCATCTTGATGTGCAGGTCTGTCAGCAATGTTATGGCCTCTGTCAAGGTCCCATTCTCGTTTATGTGAAACGGTGTGAACGTGCAACATGATGGCCCGATTTTGGCACAATCTCCTCCTTCCATTGCTGTGATCATGTCAAGGACATATCTATTCTGCAGGGTCATTAGTCGTATGACTCTCAGCTCTTCCCTGACAGCATTGAATCCATTTATGGTAGCGTTGATGGTCTACAGAATTTCCCATTAGGTAATCTGCAACCATTTGGGATTTGCCATCGCCTGGATCCAAGGCATAAAGATAGTCATGAATGCAGAAGCAGTCTTGCTGAACAACCTGTGCTCATTTGGGATAGCATCAAAGGCTCCTGCTGCTTTGCACACAACCGGTCCATTAACCCATCCTTCGTTTAGTAAGCATTATTCCTTTAATGTGTATTTGACCTCTTTACGAACATTCTCGTATTTCCTTCCCATTCTTATCTTTGCAGTGCAGAATCATGTTTCTTCAATCTTGATTCCAGCTCCATTCATTCCAGGCTGATCATATTGTATTATCTGATGCCTTTTTTCTGGTTACTCTTTTGTCTTTAAATCTTGCACATAATTGTCTTCTCTTTAAGATGTCAATTTATTCATCCAGACTATGGATGCTGTTGTGCCTCGGAACTGTCCTCTTGTCAGGCAAGGTACAAGATGCATCAGGCAAAGGGCTTTTTTCGATGATACTTCTGTGGCTATGAATATTCTGGAGGTTTCTAAAGCAGAAGGTATTAGGGAACACATGTATCAACCCTCCTTAAATGTTCTCTCTCCCACCATTTTCAAGTGCTGATACCACATGTTATTACCCAGGTGTGCTGCATTATCTAGATAAGTATTTATCCCTTCAATATCTTCCTATTGTGTCTTACTACTACAAGGTCAGTACTTGCATAATAATCATGAAGCCAATCAAACAGAGTCCTTTCTTTGTGGATAAACCATAGGAGCCTCTATCTTAGTGGAAATAAGCGAATCAAAAGCAGTTCCTGACGTAGGGGATGGCTTCTATCTTAACAGGAGCATCAATAGAATAGGGAATGCTAAACAGGAGAAACAGAAAGACACAAAGGGCCTTTTTACAAGATTTGTAGTAATGGAAAAACGATGCCGGAAAGGGAATACCGGCACAGCATACCAATTACAAGTCGACAACCCGGTATCAGCGCCACCGCTGAGACCGTGCACCCCTGTACCGGCATGCGTGTGGGCATGCAGCCATTCGGCCCGGCAATACTGGGATGCCGCTAACAGGAGGACATCACAAGTCATGAGGACATGCAACTACCGGCATCACAAAGTTAGTAATAAGGGATGCCGGGATGGCGGCATCACCGGCATCACCGGCATCGTGAATCACCCGCTAACAGCAATGTGCAGTGTTTCCCAACTGCCATAGGTGCACACAATCAGCACAGGTGGAGGCAATGGAGTCTGGCCCAGCACAAAAGGAGCACACCCACACACTGCATCCCTTTCCACACCAAAATGATCCCACTTGCAGTTGAGATATTGGGGCTGGAGGACATGCTTGCATTGCTACACCAGCAACAACAACAACAGGCACCACAGAGGAGACGCAGGAGGAGAATGAGGGTGAGACAGGCCCAGCAAGTCCCACCAATGTAGCCAGTGGTACCACGCAGGCAGCCTGCAATGCCTCGCATCAGAGCCAGTCCATTCAACCTAACCCCTGAGCAGATCCACACCCTGTACCACCTGTACCGGGTCACCATCACCACCATTGTGGACATGATACACAACGACATTGTCAGCCTGATTGAAATATGCACCGCCATCCCCACTCTACTGAAGGTAGTGTCTGTGCTCCTCTTCCTGGCCAGAGGCACCTACCAGCACACAGTGGGGCAGATGTATGGCATATCACAAACTTTTTTTTCATGCATGCTGAACCAAGTGCTGGATGCCTTCCTGAAGCATTCAAGCGACTACATATCCCTACCACGGACTGGCCAGGAGATCTTTGACACTAAAGTTGGCTTCCATGCACTGGCAGGCATGCCAAATTGTATTGGTGCCCTCGACTGCACCCATGTGGAATTGGTGGTCCCACATACCATGGAGGTGGTGTACCGCAAATGTAAGCTATACCACTCCATCAATGTGCAGATGTTATGTGACTCCAGCAAGTTCATCACACACTGTTGTGCCTGATATCATGGTTCAACTCATGACTCAATGGTCTTGTGGAACTCCATGCTACCACACTACAGGGAGCGACTTGCAGGACGACGTGCCTGGCTGCTTGGTAAGTTGCATGACAGGCACATGGCAGTGTAATGGGAGGAGAGATGCACACACCACCATGGTGTGATTGGAATGGTGACTGGACAATGTCCATACTGCAAAACACTGTGCCCCCAAGCATCCCAAACTGAACATGACACCCAAACCTCTTAGTAATGATGGAAACTGCACACCAATGACAATATGCCTGACTTGCAACCAGCCCACATCCCACAACACGTCCACTGCACATCATTAGACATTACCCGCTGCAACACAATGCAGCAACATGCTGTGAGTATGCACAATGTAAATGACCGCAACAACACACAACAAAGGACATGCATCCATGAGTGCGCACAAATCAATCCCACCAAAGGAATACACTGCTTGTCACTGGCCCACCACCACAGTAGCACTGCATGTCACCATGGGAACAATAAGCGCTGAATGAGAAATCATGATGAGACTTGTCCCAATGCAGCTAATAAAAAAGTCATATGAATCATTACACATCACATTAATGATAGCAAATACAGCGGTAGGCATCCACAGTGCATGAACACCAGCAAGGAAGTGGACACCCTGCATCATCTGGACGATGCAACCCACACCTGTAGACCATGTGACAGCACACATTGTGGCAAGTTAAAATGTGTGCATACATCCAGGGACATGTGCATGTGAACAACAAATATCTGCAGGCATGTGAGTGATTAGTAGATGTGGCATTTTAGGAAATGACTGACACATACCTTATTTTGCACCCATGCAGGTGATGCTGGCTATCCCTTGACGCCGTGCTTCCTCACCCCTCTCCGGAACCCGCAGAACAGACACAAAGAGGACTACAATCGTTCCCATACCCGTACCCGTGTGGTGATCGAGCAGACCTTTGGCCTGTTGAAGGCACAGTTCCGTGCCAGTAAGGTTTGGTTTTTACCGCAAATCTCGTAATGAGGCCTAAAGTATAATTGCACATACGTATGTCACAAACCAAAATATTAAAACCCACCATTTGTGGCATTCTGAAATTGGTTGGGCTTGTTAATTTCATAAAACCGTACTACTTTCAACATTCCTCATTTCTACTGTGATCATTTAAGGCAAAAGAGAGACTTTTTACTCCTGTAATTGCAATGTTTCCTGGTGTTGCAGTATATGCTCAATGATTACAATTGACATCCGCCTAATCACTGGGCCATTTTTTTTGATCCTATAAAAAAGTGCAAACATCTACATCTCTTCTGACAAAAGCAGGATAAGCTTAAATAATAAAACATAAAATAGCAAGTATAAATCTGTGTATATCTTCATCAGTCAGCACCATGGCGTTTGAATACTTAGAAAGAATATGCACCAAGAAACGAATCTGGATACTGTGCTCTTTTTCCAGTTTTTAAGGAAGAACTGTCATTTAGACTTAACTTTCATACAACAACAAATCTCTGAAGTTCATTTTTCAAATTCCTGTGACTTCTCAGCAAGGGTTTGCACTCCTGCTATAATATTTATAAGGAGTGTCCGTTTGAATCACAGTCCAAATGCAAAATATGCATTATTCAGCTAGTTGATTTATCAACTATCTCTTTGTCATTGATCGAGTCTGCACACACTGACATTCTTCTTCTGGTCGAGCTTCTGGATCCACAACAGTAGGAGGGGGAGTAGGAGCTGGAGGGGCGGTCTCGCCAGTGCACAATTTCACGTTCAAATGAAGCCAAGCTCACATGCCTTGGACTTTTACTGCTGAAGGGGTTATATTTTCAAAGATAAAGGGGCCATTGAAACGTGCTTGTGCCACTTCCGGCTAAAATTCTTTAATCAAAACAATGCCTCCAACAAATAATTTAGGTGCCGATAAAAGTTTTGTTGATCCGGTTGCTGGATGGTTTTCATCTGTGTTCTGAGACCGACCCCTCTGGCACTTGAGTTGATCTGAAATGAGAGAGATGCTAGTGGTCATATATGTCAAATATTTATGCAGCTCATCACCTAACAGTTTTGCTGTACTCTGGGAATCACTTCTATTCCTCGGTGGAGGTTTAAGAGGTGTTCTCATCTGCCTCCATTCACTAGTTCATGGGGGGTGAGGTGGTGGTCCGACCCAGGCTGATTCCTTAGGGCATATAAAGCTAAGAGCAGGATTTGTATCCATCACTTCTTCAAAGTTAGCTTGATTTTGGCAATCCTTTCTTTAAGGATGCCATTGAGTCTCTCACATATCCTGTTTGCTTGCAATTAATAAGCAGAAGAAAATGTGTGCTTAATACGCAATAATACTCCTATTTGTTTGAACATTAATTTACAAAATGTGGCCCATTATCAGATTTCAGCACTTCATACACACCCCATCTTCGAAAGACTTCACATACTAAAAACTTCACTGCATAAGTGGCATCAGGGTGTGTACACGGACCTGCCTCAATCCACCTAGAGAAGGGACACACCACCACTATCATATTCCTGTATCCATTACACACCTGTAACATGTCAAAATAATCAATATGTAAATTCTGAAAAGGACCATTCGGTCGAGTTATTCATTACTCCTCTAATCGTTCTCAGTTTATGCCCAGCTGTAAACTTTTACACACAATGCAATTCACTACAAAGAGTGCAACATGTTCTAACAAATTTGTAACAAATCAGTCTTCCGCAATCATTGCAGCAAGACTTTCCCATCTTACATGTGCGGGATGTTGCAGCTGTCCAAGCGCTACCTTTAACAATACTACTGGCATCACCGGCTTTCCAGTGCTATCCTGTCACCATTAACTTCTGTGTGGGATAAAGCAGACCCCCTTTGTTTCAATAATGCCTGCTTCCTTTGATGCACTGCCTTGGATCTCCATTAATTGGGTCTTCGGCAAATGATTAAACCCTTCTTGTACTATCATAATCGTGAATACTTTCTCTTTGACATTTGTAGTGTCAAAACTTGAGATATCAGGGGAATACGCAACCTTTTTTGATTCTGCATCTGCAGCTTCGTTCCCGCAAGAAATAAAATATATTTGCTTAGTATGAACTGCATTTGACGAGCGCTATGGCTACTGGGAGTTATAGTGCCTTAAAACGCCTGTCCAATAAAGATGCGTGCTGCACTGGAGTGCTGTCCACTCAGAAGTAGCCCCTTCTTTTCCAACATGCCAGCCCTACGTGTAAGGTTGATGTTACACAGGTAGAGTCACTGTACACCGTCATTTCCTGCCCTTCATGTTTTTTTGAGCGTAGCAAGGAGCACTACCAATTCTGTCGCTTGCGCTGAGAAGTGAGATGGTAGTATAGCACTTGCTACAATTTCAAACTCGCCATTTGCTCTATGCCTCACTACAGCTGCGCCAGAATGTCTTTCTCCTCTAGTCTGATCAATTTTCAAAGAACCATCAGTAAAGAGAATTTCCTCTCCTGGCAAAGCATTTTCTTTCACACAAGGTATATCATCATAAAATTCAACTTAATTTGCACAGTCATGAACATGATCACCAGTCAGCTACTTGCTCAGCTACAAATGTGGCATGATTCACTATTTTACATCTGACAATTTTGATTGTTGGGTTCAAAATCATTACTTCATAAGCTGAGGTTCTCTGAGTTGTCAATGTACCTTTGGGTTTCTATAAAATGGCAACGAGCATGCTCCACAAAGAGAGTCATAGGGCAGCCCATGATAATACTTGTAGACTTCTCAATTGCAAATGTGGCAGCTACCAATGACTGTTCACAAGGAAAGTGTCTTTTCATAACTGGGTCTAAAATCCCACTGTAATACGCTAGAGGCTTGCACCCCAATGTCCCCCTTGTGTAAGCACTGCTGTCATGACTGTCCCATTTGTGAGCAAAAATAAATAGAATTCCTCAGCTTAATTAGGAATTCCCAAAAATAGGGCTGTACAAATCACTTTTTTCAATTCCTCAAATCCTCCTCCATCTTGTCAGTCCATTCTGTTTTAACCCTATTCACCAATGCATGTTTAAAGACCTGCAAAAAGGGTTTTGTGTACGAACTGTAGTCAAACACCCAGGCTCTAACATAATTGCATAGTCTCAAAAAAATGTTGCATCTGTTTTACAGTAAATAGGTTTTGCAATTTTTATAATCGCCTCATCTCTTTCAGGTGTCATCTTTTTTCACTCATGTGAAATCAACTGTCCTATGTATAACACTTCTTCTTGACAATATTGTAGCTTCTCTGCACTCACCTTCTGTATTGCTACAAATTAAAATGTCATCTACGTATTGTACTACCACACTTTTCAAATCGGCATTGCCTATTCCATCTGGAGGACCATGTTAAAGATTGATGGAGACTCAGATTACACCTGGGGAAAACAAGTGTATTTTAGATGAGTTTGGTGAAACACAAATTAAGTCAAGTCTTGTGAATCCTTGTGCAACGTGATTGAGAAAAACACATTTTTCGAAACGATCACTGTGAAATATCGTGCTTCCACTGGGATACAGCATATTATTGTTGGCGCGTTAGGAACTAGAGGAAACTCTGCTTCTACAATCTGGTTGATCGGTCTCATGTTTTGTATTAATCACCAAGACCCTCCTTTTGATTTCTTGATAGGATACACCACGGTATTGCATGAGGATTCTGATGGCAGCAGAATACCTTGTTTCATCAGTGCTGAAATGGTCTGAAATATACCCTCATCAGCCTCTCGGGACATGGGGTAATGTCTTGCAAAGGATAAAATTGCTCCTGTCTTCAATTTTATTTTAATGTCCCCTATTCCCTTTAATAATCCTACATCATAAGGGCCTGTAGTCCATAGTACGCTGTGCACTTTCTCCAAGTCCTCTTCGAAATATGCTGGACGTTGCCGCATTATTGCCATTCATTAAGGGATTTCCCTTTTCTTTATTCTAATCCAATATGTAATGCTCATGAAGATTACTACTTCATCATCTGTTGGATTTTCTCTAAACATATCATCATCAGTAATGTCAGTCAACCTGTACCCTTCTTCGAGAGCTATTACTGTTCTCCATGGGCTAGCCTCATCAGTCGTTCCTTCAAGCATAAACATTTCCCTTTGTACTATGACTGCTTCTAACTCTAGAGGGATAGTCTGCCCCCCTCGAGGTATCTGTGGTCTAATCAAGAATTTGTCAGGTATCCTCACTAACCCATGTAGCCATGTAAGTAAATTGCTTACTCCATGATGAAAACCTCTGGCTCTACTGGACTTCCTCGCAGGGCCATTTGCCCAGTGAACGCAAGTATAAATTCACCCACATTTAAGTAGTATATTCCGGGAGTGGAACACATTATTCCTTCATCAGTGAATTAAATCCTCATGTTAAGTATTGTCCTCAAGTCTCTTTCTAAAATGTTAACTGCTGTCTGTCGTGAATACAACAAATGAAGAGACATGTCACATTCTCCTATAGAGACTGGTAATTCATCAGTAAAAGGTACTCGACTCGTAGCTCCAGAGAACCCTTCAGCATTTATGGCAATTCCCGACATTGAATATTTTTCCTCTCGTATACATGAACGAGTAGCCCCAGAGTCTACTATAAAAAGAAAAAGATTTGCCTCCTACCGTCACATCAACATTCGGTTCCTCTTGGCGGTCTAGTGTCACTGATAGTAATGAACATATCAAGTCCCCCTGTGAGCTATCCTATTTTGGGTACATGCACACTCCCGTACCTGTGAAAGGATACCCTGCTACCAGAGTGGCACCTCCTATTCTAGGTGTCAGTAATTGTCCCATGTTTGCATACTGTTGTGTCTGCATGGGGGCGTGTCGCGACTGCCCATACAGTGGATTCATTTGCACTTGCTCTGGTTGCTGTGTCTGTTGCATTTGTGGCACTTGTGTCTGATACACTGTCTGAACTTGGGAAAACCCTTCCCTAGTTTATGTGCTATATGGTGGAGGATAAGCTGTTCCCCCTCCTGAGAATTGGCCATTCTCTACATTCCCTTGGCTCCCACATGCATGTGCAATGTGTCCTGTCATCCCCCAAATCCAACATACAGGGGGAGGCTGCCTGACTAATCCTCCTTGGTTTTATACTCCTTGCACATTCTGATTCTAATTCTGTGCATTTTCAAACCCACCTTGATTGTTTTGGAATTCACCCCTTTCCTATATACCGTTCTTCTGGCTTGTGGCATGAACCCTTTCCCTCCTTGGTCCATCTGGTGCTGATTATTCCCCTGTGATGCACCCACTGCTTGCTGCATTCCCAGTCCTTCTCCACTGGTCAATACCGCCCCTTCTATAGCAATTTGAGACAGCTTCTTCTGAACTCATTTGGCTTCCTCTATTTACCTAGCCTCATCTTTCTTTTTATTTGTCTCCTGCAACCTGCCAACAGTGATGCACTATCCTCAACTGTATTTCAGCCCATGGCTTTGCTTCCATTCCCACTTGTTTCTTCAGTTGCCTCTGTAATGGATCAAGCAATGCTGCAAAATACTGCCACCATTTTGCCTACGGTTCCCGTATTTCAAGTTGCCAACACTCTTGAATATCATGAATGTAAGCAAGAGGGTATCCATCTTCCTTCATCTTACATGTCATAATTGCCACCATGTCTGATGTGTCGGGATACTGCACACTGAGAGCCGTCCAAATGTCTGTTCTACAATTATTGAATGGTGCTCTGTCATTTGCAGTGTTTTCTGCTATCACCCTTGAATAGCCAGCTCTCCGCCAAATGTCATCATCTCTTTCCCCAAGAATAGCTGCTAAGATACCCTTATTGTCCCTTATCGCCAGCGTGTTTCCTCCAGTCATTTTTTTCTAACTCATATATCCATTTCCTAGCAACTGATGTCAAACTCAAGAATTTCCACCTTAAATTATCCTTATCCATCTGCGACATGGAATATACTATGGTCTATTACCCCCTTTTTCAAATAAGGGTATCTGCGTAAACCCTAACCTGCAGTCGGCTCACACTGTCTGCCTATTCATGGCAGGGCCAATTGTCCCTGTCCTTCTCCTCACTGGTAGCGATCTTAACCCATTGTATTGCTGGGCTGGCCTTACAAACAAGGTTAATATCAAAGTCCTGCTGTCTCCTTCTTCATAACTCTTCATCTAGTTTTCAACATTTTCTCATCTCCCTTCTAATTCTTTCCTATTTTGTCTTCTACCTTCTCTCCTTTCTTCTGTTCTCCTTTCCTCCTCCTCTCTCCGTCATCATATCCTTTTGTCCCTTGATTTCTGCGCTTCCTCCTCCCCTCTCTTCCTTGCTTTTCTATCCCTATCTTCTATAACTCTCTGCCTATTGTCATACTTTCTTTGCTCCTCTGCCCACTCCTGTTTTTTCTCTTGCTCCTCCTGATACATCTGTTCTTGTCGTTCCCTGCTCTTTCTTTTGTGCTCATCTTCCTTCAATCTTTGCTCTTGTTCTCTGTCTTTTCTATCGTGTTCGTCCTTATCTTCCCTTTGCCTTACTTCCTCAATGCTGTTCCCATCTAACTTAAGTAATATCTGTCCTCCCATCCATTCATTCTACACAAATGTTACCTCGTCATCATTATCTTTTTGTTCTTTCCATCTCTTAATCTCTCTTTCTATTTCTGTCAATATGTTCACCCGCTCACTCTTCTCTTCTTTACTTTGTATGATCTTAAAGATCTCTTCTTTCCTCTTACTCTTCTCTGGCCTATCTTCACTGCTATAAGCAGGCGGTTCGTATATCGGATTACTATACCTTGTTGTTGCTTTCAGTTCCTTTAGAGGACACAGCCCTATTTCTTCCGTACTAGTGTCTTTTGCTTCAGGCTAGGCAAGGGGAGCTGAGGGCTCAACACCTTTCTCCTTACACTGATTAAGCATCCACTCCTCAGGTAGTGGATCTTTCTTTTCTTCCTGGTACTTTTTACAAAGCTCTAAAATAGCTAACGTTTTCTCAAATGGTTTCCCCATGTACACAGCGTGCAAGTATATGGTCTTGTGTTGCAATACAGCTTTTGACAATGATCCCTCTGGGCATGAACATCTTATCTGCCGTGCCTTTCACCCATTCCCCACTATACTGTTTGAGCTTTGGGCATGTGCTTTGGCAATGTGTTGCATAAATGCATCAGTGGAGTGTCTTCCATTTTGATGAGTCTCAATTAACTGTCAATACTTAACAGGTTTTATAAAATGCTTTCACCACTTTCAATATTCTTAAAACAACAAATATGAGCATGCTCCAACAATCGCTGCTCAAGCCTCTATAATCTTCAATTATCTCTGTCTATCTCTGTATTGGTACCAAGCACTTGTCTAGATAGTCGCTTTAGGTCCTTAACTTCATTTCAATTACTTTACAACATATATCACTTTTCAACACCTTTACTCAAGACAAATACAGACGGACAGACTAGTCGACTTTACACATTTACTAAAAAATACTCTGTGATCTCCTTTTTTATCATCGCCATTAATCAATATCCTGTCACAGGATTTAGCTCATCTCCTTGTGTAAACCTATTTACACGTAGCCTAGGGACTCAGACTGGTGTGTCAGACGACCTCTTCTAGACCCGCTTGGGTCAGGCTTTTGGGCGCTTCTTTTCTCTATCTTCATACAATATTTCCTGTTACTTTTAAATTACCACACTCACATTCCCTTACTTTGCCATTCCCCTCAACCTACTCACCATTTGGTCATTTGACTCATGGCCTCGGTATCGTCTCCTCCTCCAACTAACAACTTTCGCCTTGTGCCTGCAAAGTGCCTGTGGAAACCAGGTAAGGATTTCGTCAAAGAGGGACCCTGCCCAAAGTCTTGGTTTTCTTGCATGTTTTCTATTCAGCCGCTCTCTAAAGGAAACCCTGCGATCTTCCAGCTAGATGGCAGAGGATGTCCGATTGTCTGAAAATCGAGAGATAACAGGTCGATGGGTCCCAACCACCCCACGACTACTACCACGTGAGCTTATGGCCCTTAAATAGGTAGTGTCTCATGCATGTGGATGGGAAACACAATAACTCTGTACTCCAATAATCAGGCTAACTCAGGAAGAAGGTAAAGTCTTTTAACTATTTTAATTTCAATTATCCAAAACAGGGAGTTACAACGGACATCAACGGACGTCACACAGCACTCTCTCGAACTCAACTGGAATCATTTCATAAAAAACATCACTTATATAGCAAAAACGTGTCATACGTGACATTATGCTACGTGGCAAAATAAGAAAAACCTATAGGGGATTGTGGTAGGCTCAACCGGGAACATCTAAGTATACTTTCTCTAGGGTCTAGGATTGTGATTAAGTCTATACAGTCAGGGAGACAACTCATGCCCACCCCTAGTGCAAGTAATCTTCATCAGTTATTAGAAACAGAGTACTGTATTGGCTCTCAAACTATAAGGCCCTTCATTATATGGCCATCTACAATTAGTTGGCATGCTCATGCCCTTCTGGAACATTTGGTTCACTTAGCAGCATGTGAGCTGTGACCCAGGTGCCAGGAGGTAGACTGAACTGTACATCCTCACCCAATTAGCCCATCATCTCTCATCACCCAGGCCCTCTGCCATGCAGGCTGTCTTTGAACGTGGCCTTGTAATGTATTCTCGTCTCTAGGAATATAAGGGAGTACGGGCACATGATTATCAAATCTCTTGGCTGTGTGCCCAACTCTATTCGCATCCTTAGCTCACGTGACAGGAGACCACAATTTGCCCCCTTTTGTAGCATTTGATTGTCTTGAATTAATAAACTTGGCACTCATGGTGTTCTTTCTCTGCACCTTAATGAGGGATAAATCAGCTTCTCACGTTCACTGTTCTTTGAGGACAGATAACCAGTTCTTGGCTGCCTTCAGTCTTGACACAAGGTCAGACAGCTCTTCTCGCTTTTTCCATGCTCCCAAGCTAATTCTTTGCTGCAATACAGTCTTCATCCCTTCTCTTCATGGTCTGAACTTACTAATATTTTGACAGCTTCTATGATCACTTGGACTACTTGCGTTGCTGCAGCTGTACAATTATTAAATGGCTTGCATTTTCTTCATTGCTTTTCACACATGCAATCTTCATTTCGCACATGAAAATTAACTTGATTCTTTACTTTGCCATCAGTATCTATAAGATCCATACATTTTCTTTGTCAGCTAGTCTTCTCAGTGCATCACGCTTGTTTCTTGTGACATCACCAACTTCTCTTTTTTCTCCTTTTTATATTCCATCTCGGATCACCTCCATGAGATTGTCATCTCTTTAGGGATACATCTGATTGGGTTTTCTTAGTAGATACCTTTTCTTGAAGACTCAACGTGGAATAGTCACAACTGCCACTATTTCAGGCTTCCAGTATAAAGGTAGTAGGGGGGCGGGACTTCCTGCAGAGTCAGTTGGCTGCTCCCCTACAGTTTTCAAAAGGGTGTTGAATTGTTTGTGGGAGGCTAAGTAAGAATGCATATTATGAGGTTGGAAGTAGAATATGGGCATTTAAATTGCAGCAGTTTTGCAGCAGTCTCACCATGTGACTAGTAGCAGAGTGCCATGCCTTGGGCCGAATATCCTCTGGCAGCATACAGCAGGCAGCTAGGATGTGCGGTTCCCTGGTCAGACAAAGATGTGTGGGCCCCCCTAATTTGCATAGTGACATCAGTGATATCACAGAATGAGTCTTTAGTTCGCAAAGGTATCATGCAAAGTTAAATTAAAAACATATTGCCATGCGTGAGGTAGTAGACAAATACATGCAGCGTCCAGTTTATAAATTGTCAATATTAAAATGTACCTATGTGGCAATACCCAGAGTGAGTAATTGTTTTTGAAGTAGCAGTCAGCTGAATACCTTGTACATACTTCTAATTTTGGCAGATAAGGCATAGTGTGATAAAGGTTGCAGGAGCACTCACTTTGGTTAAGTGGCGAAGGTCGTATTTGAGAGAAGTCTGCAATTCTGGAATTTGAACACATCTCTTCCCAGATGTAATTAATATAAATACTGTTCGCCAAAGGTCTTTTGAAACTTTGGTTTAAAAACATTATCTGTGGACGGCATTGCAAAAATATGGTGATTGTGTTTTGCTAACTGAAACTCACGTCTGTTTTTGCAGTAGTTTCACATTGTTTTTATATTTATTGTTTGTATATTTGGTATATTGTTCAAATTAGCAATATGCTTTTATTTCAGACAAGGATTATTTTGACTGTCAAAAAAATAATGGTGAATATTAACTAAGTTTATCAAGTGCTGCTCAATATAAAATGAGAAGGCGGCACCATTGATGTACTCCATGAGCCTTGGCCAAAACTGTTTGTCAGGTACAGAATAGCAGAGGATTCTATAGCAGAAGTTGCATAGGTATCTGAACAGGTTGGGAGACTATTGCTGAGATGGTGTACATTTAGATTTTCCTGTAAATCATATGTCTTCTTTCATATTGCTGCAGCAACATGTGCTGTAAAATGTGATATTTTGACAGTACGGCTTCCAAGCTTTACTAAGTTTGGGAACATTTGCCCTTGTAGCGAAAATCAAAAGCTGGCACCCAAGAATGTATACACAGTAAGTGAACAAATCCTAAAGTGAAAGATACTTATTTAGTTCGCTTGGCCTTTCCCCTTAGAAGAAAGTGCACCAGACAAAAGATCATTGGCCTAATAAAAAAAGTAATCAACTACAGAAAAATACCCTGAGAGTGGAAATGTTTTATTAAATACGCTGGCCAAGTATAAAAGGTGGAAATATTTCCTTGAAAACAAAATCCCAAAATGAGCATGTGCTTTGATGATCACTTTATGCGTCTTGTGAGAAAGTGTCTGCACTGGAACCCTGACAACCTGGGTGATGTCCTGGTAGCCAAATGTTTGAGCAAGCTTGCTGACCTCAAATACACCCATGGGTGTTGCGTCCGCCCTCTGAAAAAAGTTATGCTGTCCACCCATATATATCCTTTACTTGTGCCTTGAAAACCAGGCACTATCAGGGGAAAACAACAGCACCAGTCTCCAGGATTACAAACTCTCTTGCCACATCCTGCCCAAATATTCAGGACTAACTTTCCTCTCATCATTGCCCCTCCTCAACCCCACGTCTGGCTTTCCAGAATACTCTGCTTTATGAAGATGATTTCAAAAGTGTACATACCATAGTAAGGTACCCATTCAAATATATAAATCATTATGATAATATGTTAAGCCAAAAGTGTACAATTGTGGCATTATGCATCCCTGTTCACTGGAAGACTACAAACAACAGAATGCAATTCAGCAAAATGCAAAATAAATGGTCTTTGAGTTTTGCAAATGTATTTTCAAGAAGCATAACAGTAATGAGTGAAAATGTTACCTGTTTGTGCTTAACAAATGCAGGGTTCATTTATGATGTGATGAAAATATCACCTTCTACCAAAAATAAATTCTGGTGCGTCAAATGTAAACATCTGAAAATGATGAAGCCAATGTAAAATTGTTTTCTATGATATATTGTAATTGATCTGGAGGAGAACATGGATGTAGGCAACTAACTCATGCTTTGTGCGTGCTTTCAGAATGCAAATGCCTATTTGCATTTCTTAACACAAACTTTATGAACATCTTCTCCAAAGCAATGGGCTCTTTAATGGGCTGGCATGTGTAAATCGGGCCCACTTTAATGCTCTGCTGAAGAAAGAAAGTGATGAGCAGTCAGTAAAGGGCCTGCAGCATATGATGGGCCGCTGGGAACGGGTGTCTCTACAGAGCCAATGGAGGGTGGGAGGCGATGGTTTGGCATCAGGCAAGCGTTGTACATGGATGCTGCACAGTAGTTGAGGCAGACACTGGTGCCTTGCACTGCCCCTTTGACAGCTTCTGACAGTGGGACCCTTGGCCACTGCACAGACCGTCCTTGCCTCGGGCCGGCTCTGATTGTGGCATATGTTTGAGAACTTGTATGATGGCTCTTTGTAAGAAGAAATGGAGATGAGGCGTGCACTCTGATTCCCAGTCAGATTTACCTGCTAAAGCAACAGTTAGTCTTCTCCAAATGTTTTCTTGACTCTATCAACAATCAGGGAAGCCGTGTTTATTTTCCTTTTCAGGTGTGTCTGGTTAATTCTCATTAAAGTTTCTAAGGATTCTGGTAGTCGCACGCTTTTTTCAATGCAGGTGACTAGGAACCAACTCTCCTCCAAAGCACAAATCTTTTCTTTGATAGGGTGAGGGGAAAGCCATGTTTATGGCTCTCCATAGTAAGGCATGATGGCACTGATTTTGCTGCCTCTTGAGCCCGGGACTCTTGAAAAACTGTAAGAAGAAATGGAGATGATGCATGCACTCTGAATCCCAGTCAGATTTACATGCTAAAGCAACACTTAGTCTTCTCTTCCAAACGTTTTCTTGACTCATCAGGGAGGCTGTGGTTCTTTTCCTTTTCCATTTCAGGTGTGTCTGGTTAATTCTCATTAAAGTCTCTAAGGATTCTGGTACATGTAGTCTTTGGGCTACTCCCACACCCAACTGAAATTGCTGTCCTTACTCACCCCAATGTTGCATCCCTAGCCAGATTAATAATCCTTGGACAGGGCCTGCCTGACCGCCGACTGTAAAACTTGTCTTTCAATGAGGTACATTTCTTGTGTGCCTCAATGTTGTAATCACTGAAGTCAGATCTGCCTCTCTGTGGCCTTTCAAATGCCAAGTTAAGGGTGTATCACCAATTAGAGAGACTGGTTTTACATGTTTGTGAGCGATTTAACTATCAATTTCACAGCCTATGTGTGTCATTTAGCATTTTCTTTTTTTCTTTTTTATATAGCACTACGAACCCTCAGGCATCTGAGCGCTGCTTATTATTACCCACGGTGTGTGGTGCTCATTTATCGACCTCGGAAGGATGAAAGGCTGCCGGGATTCGAACCTGCACAGATTTCAAAGCCAGCACTCTACTCACTGTGCTATCGGACCCGAAAAGTGTCACCTCTGTCTGCAATCCTTGACCTTGTGCGACTCTTGGATATCTGTTTGTGGGTTGATTCAAATATGCCGAAATTGCTGCTCTTTAATGTCCAGGTATCAGCATGGAGGCCGCTGCCAGCAAACCAGATTTACCCATTAGTAGCACCTATATATTCTGCGATTCTTTTTCAGTGTGCGACTCTCTTGATTCCATGTCCGCCACTGCCACCTGGAGGTCACTTGTTAGATTGCACTGCATGTTGAGAGATTTTATTGCAAGTGACAGGGAATTGATTGGTGCTAACTTCGGCCCATGATGCATTTAACAAGTGCCGACAGATTTGCGCGGTCAAACGACCGTGCCGCGGATCTGTTATGGCTGCTGCACCTTGCAGGTGGCTGAGGCTGGGGTTCAACGAGGCTGTACTTCACCAATCACGGTATGGTTTAGGCGGCCAAACGAATGGCAGAGTGGGTCTTTCACGGAAGAGGTACAATAGGACAGAACAGTTGCTTACAGTGATATTGCCTGAACTAGAGTCCGGAGTATTAACGACACGGTGTGCTGCGAACGCTGATTGATGTGTTATATGTCACTGTGCACGCCTGTTTTCGTTTTCTAAACACAATAAGACATGCACATGATACATGGAACATGACAAGCTGGCAGGTTCCCATTTGTGAAACTGTGTGGAAAACACTGTGACATCTGGAAACCCAGACGCAGCACACCAGACACCCGTACTCCCTAAAAAACAGGAAAATATGCCCAACAAAAGTAGTGAGAAAAACACTTCAAATAATTTATAGAAACTAACAGATACGTAGGAGCACGTCCTCTGTCCCCAGCCTCACAATTCCACTGATATGTTTGCATCAGTGCTGCAGGCAGAGCAGTGACACAGGAAGGGACTTTTATATGATTACACGCTGACCCGAAAACGATTGTTGAGTTAAAAATACACCCGTTGATGGATTACACAGGGATGTCCGTTTCAGAGATGACAAATGTTTCCTTTTCTCAAATAAATACTCTCAAATTCAACCCATTGTGAGTGAAATAATCCCACTTCTAAATCTTATCTCGAGTCTTGCATGTACTTTATACTGCCGTGACGTATGCGAGGCTGCCGTCCCTTGAGTGAGACTGGATTCCAATGTGTGAGATGGTCCCCCATGTGTGGGATTGCATTCCAAAGAGTGATACTGCACCCTCATTGATAAAACTCCCTTTAGGTGAGTGAATCTGGCTTCCTATGCGTTAGTCTTGCATGCTGTGTCCCATGAGTAGCACTGCCTGTGCGTTAGTCTTGCATGCTGTGTCCCATGATTGGCACTGCCTGTGCGTTAGTCTTGCATGCTGTGTCCATTGAGTGGCACAGCCTGTGCGTTAGTCTTGCATGCTGTGTCCCATGAGTAGCACAGCCTGTGCGTTAGTCTTGCATGCTGTGTCCCATGAGTAGCACTGCCTGTGCGTTAGTCTTGCATGCTGTGTCCCATGAGTAGCACAGCCTGTGCGTTAGTCTTGCATGCTCTGTCCCATGAGTGGCACCGCCTGTGCGTTAGTCTTGCATGCTGTGTCCCATGAGTAGCACCGCCTGTGCGTTAGTTTTGCATGCTGTGTCCAATGAGTAGCACAGCCTGTGCGTTAGTCTTGCATGCTGTGTCCCATGAGTAGCACAGCCTGTGCGTTAGTCTTGCATGCTGTGTCCCATGATTGGCACTGCCTGTGCGTTAGTCTTGCATGCTGTGTCCATTGAGTGGCACAGCCTGTGCGTTAGTCTTGCATGCTCTGTCCCATTAGTGGCACCGCCTGTGCGTTAGTCTTGCATGCTGTGTCCCATGATTGGCACTGCCTGTGCGTTAGTCTTGCATGCTGTGTCCATTGAGTGGCACAGCCTGTGCGTTAGTCTTGCATGCTCTGTCCCATGAGTGGCACCGCCTGTGCGTTAGTCTTGCATGCTGTGTCCCATGATTGGCACTGCCTGTGCGTTAGTCTTGCATGCTGTGTCCATTGAGTGGCACAGCCTGTGCGTTAGTCTTGCATGCTCTGTCCCATGAGTGGCACCGCCTGTGCGTTAGTCTTGCATGATGTGTCTCATGATTGGCACTGCCTGTGCGTTAGTCTTGCATGCTGTGTCCCATGAGTAGCACAGCCTGTGCGTTAGTCTTGCATGCTCTGTCCCATGAGTGGCACCGCCTGTGCGTTAGTCTTGCATGCTGTGTCCCATGATTGGCACTGCCTGTGTGTTAGTCTTGCATGCTGTGTCCCATGAGTAGCACAGCCTGTGCGTTAGTCTTGCATGCTCTGTCCCATGAGTGGCACCGCCTGTGCGTTAGTCTTGCATGCTGTGTCCCATGATTGGCACTGCCTGTGTGTTAGTCTTGCATGCTGTGTCCATTGAGTGGCACAGCCTGTGCGTTAGTCTTGCATGCTCTGTCCCATGAGTGGCACCGCCTGTGCGTTAGTCTTGCATACTGGGCCCCTGAGTGGCACTGCCTGTGCGCAGGGTCGGACTGGGATAAGAAATGGGTCTGTTCACCCAAAAAAGTGCCCCACCCTTTGCCTCAAAAAATTGACCCACCGCTCGCCTCATGGCCCTGGACCTCGACATCACCGGAAGTGATGTCATTTGACCCCACCCCAAAGTGACATCCCACGAAGCGATGAAACACGTCATTTCACCCCTTGACAAAACAGGAAGTGGCATCAAATAGCATTGTTCCTAAGTACACTACGAAAAATATGGTTATGATTTCACTAATGTGATATACATGGGAAGCTGATTGGTCAAACTGCAAGCTATACGCACTGATATAGCCCGCAGATTGATTAAAGACCGCAAATCGGGTCTATGCAAAGCAAGCAGCTTCCACGTTTTATTCTGCAGCGTTGAAGCTGCTGGCTTTGGTGTATATGAAAGTGTTCATATACACCCCCGGTGCATATGAACACTTTAATACACACCAAAGTAAGCAGCTTCAACTTTGCAGAATACAACGTGGAAGTTGCTTGCTTTGGTGTACATGAAAGTGTTCCATGAAAGTGTTCATATACACCACACGGATGTATATGAACACTTTCACATACATCAAAGCAAGCAGCTTCAACGTTGTATTCTGCAAAGTTGAAGCTGCTTACTTTGGTTTTTATGAATGTGTTCATATACACCCATGTTCTCAGCAGCATTTTTGTAAAATAACGAATGTCATTATTTTACAAAATGCTGCTGAGATTTCAGGATTGCGCCCATTATGACAAACAGGCGCAATCCTGAAGGTGCACTGTTGTGCACTACGAGGACGCCCAGGCCCACTAGAAAATACTGGTGGAGCCTGGGCGTACTGATTTGCCGCAGTGAATCCTACTTTTTAGCACATTCACTGCGCCAAGTTCATAATCCGGCCCTGAGGGTGTTCTAATAGCTTTATAGACCTGCAACGAGGGCCGTACCGGGCGTTATGGTCCCTCATACCTCGTTAAAGGCCCTTGCTTCGCTCGGGCCATTGACTCGGTCTTCAGGGCCCATAACGCCCTCTATGGCCCTCGCTGCAGGTCTATAAAGCTATGTTAATATCTGCGTGTATGGATCCATACTGTCAAATTACTGTGAATGCAAGCAGACGTCCAAGGCCAAATGATAATGTTATTGTATAGCACTTACGCTGAAGCTCTTTTTCATAGAATAAATATGATACAATATCACCCAACCTGTGTTGGTACTCATTTATCAACTAAAGAAGGATGAAAGGCTTTTTGAAAGAACATTTAAAAAAAAAATGTGTACATTTTTTTTCCAAACCCACCCAGGTGTGGCCAGAAACTGCCCCAACCCCCCAGGGACGATTTTGAGCTGACCACGGGCCGACAGGCTGAGGGGACAATCCGACCCTGCCTATGCGTTAGTCTTGCATGCTGTGTCCCATGAGTGGCACTGCCTGTGCGTTAGTCTTGCATGCTGTGTCTCATGAGTGACACTGCCTTTGTGTTAGTCTTGCATGCTGTGTTCCATGAGTGGCACTGACTGTGTGTTAGTCTTGCATGCTGTAGTCTTGCATGCTATGTCCCCTGAGTGGCACTGTGTGTGAGTTAGTCTTGCATGCTGTGGCACTGCCTATGTGTTAGTTTACATGCTGTACTGCATAAGTGGCTATGCCTTTTAGTGAGAGTGATTAAAAAGCACTTTGTGGGGACATGGTGAAAATGCCTCCGAGGACATAAATGGAAGACCTGATCTATTGATGCACGGAAATGTATACAAGAAATACTCAATACCATAGGACGCCATTGATAGAAACACAGAATGGGCCTCATTACAAGTTTGGCAGTAACTTACAGGCACACTTTCCGGACCGCCAAACTGCAAGTTTGACGGTAGGGGCACAGAACTTCCAGCAGGCCTGTCCTGCTGGGAATTCGGGGCCCTAGGGGCACTGTTTTCATCTGTGCTACAGTGTCCCCATTCCCGTGACACAGGAATGGGAATTTACCATTCCGCCGCCACTCATGTTATCCTGGTAGCACTGGGAGATCAGTTGGTGGAAACACTGTTACGGGGTCGGCGGTAGCCTGCTGCCTATTGGTGGGGTTTGTCGCTGACCTCGTAATGAGGCCCAATATTTTTTTGGGGCGGAATAGGGTGTTTTCAAATTCCTCACAAGAATTGCATGAAAGTTGATTGCAAGGAATGTGGGTGTTTATTCCACACTTTGGAACCACATATAGAATAACCTCCTGTCTAATCTTGTGCTACATTTGTTTTTAGTACCTTACAGTTTATGCTTTTCTGTAGATCATAATATCGGACCAGGAGTTTCATGTTGAAGACTCTGAGAGTTAATGGGGAGGTTGGAGGCAGATGAGTGAAGAGGTTAGAAGGAGATTGGATACCATCTGGCGAGAGTTATTGAGGATGTTAGATAGAGAGTTATTGAGGCTGTTAGATGGAGAGTATTGAGGAGGTTAGAAGGAGTTTGGGTATCATCTGGAAAGAGTGCTAATGAGTAGGGTGTGGAAGGTGGAGATGTATCTGGTAAGGAGGAGGCGAGGAGCTTGGACGAGGAAAGAGTCATCCCTAACTAGTAAGGAGGAAGGAGAAAAGATAGAAGAAATAATATTGCAAGACAAGAGGGGCAGAAGGAGACAATCTCTTCCTCTACATAAGGACGGGCCATACTCACAGAATAGACCCCCAAGGTCTTACCCTTACATCTGGGGTCTCCCTTCACATGGTCACTTGTTCCACAGGTTTCACAAAATCCACTGGACCTTTGGATGTAGGGAGGCGTAGCATGCACACTTTCATGCTTGGGATGTTGAGTCCCACTTCCCTTAACAAAATCATGTGACTAACCACCCTGATTAAACTTTTTTGTTGGTCTTATAGGAAGAAGAATATTCAGGATGCCCACCCTTTTTCTCTTTTTCCTTTTTCCCCTCCTCGTGCTTACCAGAAGCATGTTTGTCCTTATTGGACCCTGTATGCGAAACCCAAAGGTGTTCAGAAATAGCCATTTTCTTAGGATCTAAATCTGTCAAATGCTGCTTCAGCTCAGGGGAACATGAGGAAAAAACATGCTCAATCAAGACTAAATTGATCTTGCTCTCAAAAGTGCTTACCCTATGGCCTTCAACTCAGCCACACATGTTTTTCAAAGAGTTACAAATGACAGCCAAATATTACTTTCTTTTTTCTTATAGTCTCTAAATCTCTTTAGATGTTGGGCAGCAGTCTTCCCAGACTTCAAGAGCAGAACCTAGCTTTAATTTATCAAGGTCTTTTCTTTCAGCTTTCGACATATCCATAATGGCATTGCAGGCATAATGGTGCAGTCTGCTGAGTAACCATACAATTGTATCATTGTATCAGTCTGTCCAACTTCACAGGCATACTTAAAAGCAGTTAACCAATCTATGATATCATTTTTCCCACCGTACATATTCAACAGATCCTTAGGAAATCTTGGATGAAAAGAAGACCCAGAGCCAATTCCAGACCATCTGGAGGAGCCGTGCGATCCTTGAAGTCAGGTGAACTCCAGATTAAATTCTCTGTCCTTCTGCTTTTCAACTCTGACAAACTGCAGAATATCCTTGTTAAACTCAAGTTCTTTCACTCTGAGCAAATTTATTTCATTTTTCAATTCAAACGAAACTGCAGCTTCTGAAGTAGACCTGGAAATGTGGGAAGACCTCTCCACTTCCTCATCTGACCTTTCAATTCTAACAGTTACCACAAGACCTGTGCTACTGCTGGGTGCTGTTCCTGCATCAACTGCATTACTAGCCACAGGCAAATAAAACATACTACATTCCTGGTGATCCATTATTCTCTGTATTAGATCAGCTTTAACCCCAGAGGATGGTAATCCTATGTCTAAACAGAATGTGTTTAAATGTTCTACCTTGAGAGCAGCAAGAGTAGTTGTGGTGGCACTTTACATTCTACATCAATAGTAGGTAACTGTTATACTGCATAGTACCTTTACATTTCAATGTTCTGTGTAAACAGAATGATAGTACTACACCAGTGAAAAACACTGGGTACCCAAGACCTTATCCTCATCCCTGATCACCAATTTGTAAAGATGGATTTCTAGAATATGGCCTGGTGGACAGACTGTAGGAGGCCACCCTAGTTATGGATTAACAAAGTGCTCTGAGAGGCTAGCCAAAACCCAATCCAGGTAGAGTGGAGAGACGTTAAGGCCTTAGTCTCAGGTGAGTGTGAGTGGGGTGTGGGGCCCTCAATGAGTCCACAGATTATGGCACAGTAATATTAAGTTTAGACAGTCAGTTATAAAAATACAGGTATTTATTTACGGCCTTATGAACACACTGGAAAATGAACCCGATAGGTAGTATTATCACACAATATGTTTCATACAGATATATAAAGTCACTATAGGTTCACTTAATAAACATCAGAAAACGTAGTAACCAATCACAAGAACGATATCCTCACTTGAGAGGTCCAAGCCATTAGATGAATGGGGCTGTGTGCTGTGTGCCCAAACGTCACAATGGTTTGCACAAGTTCTTTTAGAAAGGATGCAATGGGCTTGTGGTGTTAATTAGCTTTAAACTCTTTTAAAATGTCTACAACAATAACCATAACAAGGTAAGTGTTCTCCTTTCTTTCAGACCCAATGCTAACCCAGGGTCAAGAAACCCAATTCAGGTTTGATGACCAAAGGTGAGAAGAATGGAGATAGGAGACAAATTGACTTGTTCAAAATGTCATCCAATGGAGGACAGGGGGAACATGCACACTGATGCGTACATACCCCAACGACTCTGAGTTTCCCAGGTGTCTTTGTGGGTCATCAGGGGGTGACTGGGGGCTCAATCCTCTGATGTTTGTTCCAGTGAGAAGTGCCCAGGAGTTGATGTAGAGGATTCTTCTGGTTGAATGGAAATGCAAGTTGTAACCCTTTTCAGAGAGGAAATTCCGAATTCAACCATTTAGGCCTCCTGTAGGACACTTCTGGGGATGGTGAAAAACAAGTTCCAGCAATGGTCGCTGTTTGGAGGTGACGATAGGCATTCTTCCTTTCACAGTCAGAGCAGCTGCTCCAGGACAGTTTCCCTTAAAGATGGGACATATGGAACAAGCTGGCAGCCACCAAAGTTAGAGATTTCAATTTGGAATAGTGATGGATCTGTTGAGGTAGCTCACAAGAGAGCTTGTCAGTCCACCAGGCATTTCAGGGACACTTCTGTCAGCTCTGAAGGGCTGGATCCTCTAAAAGGTGTCAAGGCTAGTTTCTACCACAAGTCCAGGGACTGAAACACTGTTCAGGGTCTTCAGAGATCAGATAGAGGAGCAGACTTCAACAGGCTGATTTCTCCTCTTATCCACGATTTGAGCTGAAAGTAGGTTCAAGCCCACCACTGGTAAGGATCTGAACCATTCAAACAGAGGTAGCTGTCCAATCAGGGAAAAGTGGTTTCACATCCACCCCAGTAGTGGACTCTATGGTATGGATCTAGACAGACCCAGCCCCCTTTTGGGCCACACACAAGCAAAGGCTCACTAGCTTGCGAAAGCCACAGCTTCCCTGGGCAAATGCATGACCTTATAAGGACGTTCCTAACCTCAGAGGACAGGGCAAAGGCGAAACTAAAATATGTCGAAAGAAAAACCGAAAATCTCGGGACACAGCTATTTTAGGGTACTAGCCACATTTAGTAGCCATACGCAGTAAATGGAGCACAGCTGAGAGCCGAGGTTAGAGCCAGTCTGCAGCAGTCTGCTGCAGACGCGAAGTAAGAGTGCGATGGAGCCGGAAGTGCGACCTCCGTCGTCCGTCGGAATAACTATCCAGATCCCAACTTTGGAAGAGATCGAAGAAACCTCACAAAAGAATCATGAGAGGAGCAAGGCATCTTTGAAAACAAAAAAGAAAACACTGCTGAACGAAGAAGCCAGTAATCACATGCTTCACGAAGGCCCCCGGGAAGCCGTGGACCCCCGTATGGAAAAGCCTCGTGTTCCACGAGCTAAGAGCCAAGCGAGACTGTCAACACCTGGTTTACCTGCGTTATGGGCATCAGCGTCGTCATCGAACGTCCACCGAAAGGCCCCCCTCAGATCCCCGTCTGGCTCCCCAACGCCGCCGGCGGGGGAGGGAGAGTTCCATCATGGCCGAAGCGCTGGTGCAGGAGCTGGAACGGGAGCACAGGGAGAGGCGGAGGCAGAGGCGGATACTGGTGCCCGCCTACGCGATCGCAATGAGGCGAACTAACCCAAGGACTCCTCCACCGCCGTGGATGAATCAGTTCCTGCCTCGCCTTTCTCTGCTGCTGTGGGTACTCCGCCTACCGTCCTGGAAACGAATAGTTCCGATGCCAGGGCTGTCGCAGGACGGCCCTCGCTGGGATCTCAGCGGTGCCCCCGCAGCGGTCCCGAAAGTGAATGGGAGCGAGGACACCACCACCAATCCGACGTCCCAGCCGGAACCTCCGTTGGTGGGGAAGGACAAAGAGTCCACGTGGGTTGGGGCTCATGCCCTCCCAGGCACCAGCAGTCCAACCGTAGCTGACGGATGGGTGATTCCGGAAGAGAGCGCACACCCGTTGTACCAGGGTGGCAAAGGCCAAGGGCAACAAAAGTTGAACAACCACGGCGCATCTACTGTAACCATGATGAATCAGCCGGTGCAAAACAAAGTCAGAGAAACAAATGAAAAGGTACCATCTGTGCCTCTAACATCTACAAGTAACACAGAGATCTTGTTAAAGACTTTTAAAATCAAGGCGTTGATGCATTCTGCCAATAAAAGCCAAGTTTACGATCCGATTAATAAGGCCAACAGGATCAAAGCTCCAGCTGTGGTGAAAAACCTGGCAAAGGCCAATAAAGAGATTGTGAGATCTGCTCAAGTGACTGACTCTCAGAAAGAGAGACTGATGACGTCTTTGAAGATTGCCAAAAAATGACAGAACGTATCACAGCTAGCGATCTAGAGGACTCTAATAAGGAAACAGAAGGGGAGCAACTAAAGTTGGCAGCGAACCAACAGAGAAAGAAAAAAACTAAAACAAAAAAGGGTAAAAAACCATTGAAGACTAAATCGAACCAACCAAACAAATTGTCGATTAAGGACCTTAAACAGAGGAGCAGGGATGAAGTAAAGGTGATCAAAAGAAGAGGATCTGCGCCCAGTTACCTACCTTCCCCACTACTATCCTGCCCCCTGAAAGCCTTTTTCACCCAACAATACAAACGGAAGTTAACAGCAGAGACCGAGGTCTCAGACGCAGAGATGCTAGAAGTGGCACAAGAAAACCCGCCGGGGCTGAAACTAAGGAAAATTGACTCAATTTGGACCCCAAAGGTCACACCGGCCGAGGAAGAGTCTCAACACCCAGGAACTTTGAACAAAAGCCCCATGAGCGAAAACAAAACCCTGCAAAAGAATAGGGGAGATGAGCAGCCGACCCCCGGACCTATCGAAAACGCCATTTGCACGATAGCCTCAGCACCAAAAGATATACTTACAGTGATCAACAAGGTGGTGCAGTTAACCCCGGAACGCGTAAATGACAGCATGACAGAGGCTAGGAGAGATCGGATACGGCCTTGCCATCCCTTGAAGGAAACCCGAAGGTGGGTCGGCGCCGCGGAGGACAAAGAGCACCGACTCGCATGGACGAAGCCCCATTTGGCCACGGGGCATCTAATGACGCCGCCCTCAAACCTTGGGAAGGGGGAGGCATCACATATTAACCAAAGACTCTCGGCAGGTCGACTGCCAATGGATCAAGACCTAAATACCTCAATGGACCGGGCGGCTCTGGGAATTTCGGGCATCTTAAAAAGACCGGAGAAAACACATACCTCTCCAAAAAATCACTGCTTAAGTCACATAGCCGTAGCCATACAGAAAGACTCGCCAAATAAGAAGCCGGACATGATAGCAATCATGTCAGCAATGTCCATCGTACTAGCACCCTTCTGCAAGCTGTACGAAGCGATAAAGGAGGAGATCCATGACAACACAGCAATCCTTACAAACATGATTTCAAAAATGTCACATGTAGAAAGCTATATAACGGCTTTGGAGGACCAGAAAAGTATCCATCAAAAAACTTGGGAAACCAAAATCGAGGCCCTGGAAAGAAAAATCGAAAGCATGGACCGCTTGACTAGGAAAATGTTATCATCACACTCTGCGCAGTTAGCCAACTCCTCCGAAGTACAACCACAGAAGCTGAGCAGTGACATCAAAGGCCCTGGGGGCAAAGCAGATAAAAGTCAAGAGAAGCTTCTTCTAAACAAAAAAAAAGACTCACCAGCGATTTCAACCCAAACATCACCTGCGGCCCTCCTATCATCAAGAGAGCATCCAGTCCTAATACTAAAGAAATCAGAGGCGAAGGTAGAAGAGATCCAAATTCTCGACAAATTAACTCCATCTAAGGTCACTGTCCCAAGATCGCCAAGAACAGTGGAAGACTTCATGACAGACTCGACTTTAATGAATTTATCACAACATTGGAAAACTAACCCATCAGAAAGAAAAGAAGATGACCCAAAATCCTGCAAAAACAGCCAAAACAATTATGGAAACAAAAAATAACGCAATAGAATCAAAGAACTCCATCGAAGAGAATGATCAATGGGAAACTGTGAAACGGAAGGCGAAACCCGCAAAAAAAGGGGATACCAACCAGATTAGCAGTGTACCCCAAAAAGAAAACAAAACAACAACCTTAAGAGCAAGGTCGGGAGATAGAGGTAGCCCTGGACACCACACCACACCTAGTGGAAAGAGGAAAAGGGTCCCGAAAATGAATGATCAGATCCGCCTTTTCAAGCTTGAGCAATAGGACCCCAAAAAAGAATATCTAATTTTAAACCGGCCGACAGACCTGCAGATAATGAAAAGAACCAAATCACTCAGGGGCTTAAGGACATAGGACCTTGAGTTGGTGGAACCATACCACAAGGACAAAACAGCCAAAGCGTACCTTCCCGTTAAAGCAGCAGAAATCACTCACATCGACCAGTCGTCATTCAAAGAACTAGCCCTGAGGGGTTTCCGCCTGACCGAAATAAACAAGCCGGAAAGAAATGAGCGAGACTCAGAAAAGGCAAGACATAGAAAATACGAACCACATTACCATTCCAAAACAGAAGATCTCTATCGCCAGAACCGATGGAGAAGGCCAAGGGAGGAAGAAGCTGCTCGGGGTGAGACGCAGCATCGCCAAAGAAACGAAAAACGTGAAACCGATCGTATCAGGAATAATACAGCCGAAAAACAAAGGCGTGCCTCTGAAAAAAACTACTATGACCAGGAACACAGATCCACAAGAATTAGCAGAAAGGATGACGAGGAATTGCATCCAAGAAGCGACTCGTCTGTTAAAGTCTCTGACCTGAAGACCATCTCAAAATCGCCGGATTCCAGACTCCCGAAAGGCCCGTGCGAATGGTTCACATCCACATGGTCCAAGAAAAGTGTCAAATAGCAGCTACCAGGGCACACCCTCAAGAAC
The DNA here is from genome assembly GCF_040938575.1 of Ambystoma mexicanum. Lineage (NCBI taxonomy): Eukaryota > Metazoa > Chordata > Amphibia > Caudata > Ambystomatidae > Ambystoma > Ambystoma mexicanum. The sequence goes on along the minus strand of NC_090926.1, from coordinate 363,576,482 downwards.
CTCACAACTGCATCGAGCAGAGAGGAGCGGCCCGACAAGGATCATTTTATTCTAGGATCCTGGAACACCAGAGGTCATACCCATTTAACAACGTCGGGAGACGTGAACTTAGGCACTTATGACATACTATGTCTCCAAGAGACTTGGCTGTTAGACAGACCCACATTAGACAGATTCTCTTTGGAAATTTCCCCAGCAATTAAGGGCTTCTTAGGAAGACCTTCGTAGGGCCTCTTAACAGCTATCAAAAAAGGGCTGGGCCTTGCAGCTCCTTGGAAGTGGAAGGAAACATACGAAATGTTGGTGATCCTGACAACATGGTCCCCACTTACCTCGAAGAACCAAGGAGGTCGGTTGAACCTTTTAGCAATTATAACTTGTTACTGGAACCCCCAACGGATGAACTCAAAAGCTTTCTGTTCAACTATGAGCGCAATCATTGATCAACTCTACGAAGAATTTGAGGAAATTGAAATCATGATATGCAGAGATTTCAATGCAAACTGCAATGAAGAGCAACAGCGATCGTGGAGGGACTCAACCCTGGAACGCGGAAGAGCGTGGATGGAAGTAATCCGTTCAAGGAATATACAAAATATAGCTAAACTCTTTCCGAAACAATTGAACATCCCAACCTGGGAACGGGGTTCCTCGAAAGCGACCTTAGATTACATTTTCACCTCATCCGGCCTCACATCCAATATGGTGAGTTTCAAGGTGCTAAAAATGGCCAACAGCGTCCACAACTTACTTTCATGTTCTTGGCAAGGATGGAGACCAGAAAAACTAGTCTACCCTGTCGCCATGGAAGTAAATTCCCAACAAACATGGCTATGCCTAACAGAAGCAGACCTCTTGAAAATCACAACTTCTTGGGAGGAAAAAATTGCTCATAACCACTCAAGCATGGCAAACGAGAGACCTAATTATCTCCCGCTCCTCTTGCCCTACTAGAAACCAGCTGGAGGAAGACGGACGATGCAAGTCCACCCTATCCATGCGTACAACAAAGAGCTGGTGGAGCAAAGGAAAATAGGGTGACAATTAAAAAGAAGGGCAAAGAAATCAAACATGAAAGAAGACTGGTCTGTCTGGCAACGGGTGAAAAAAAGATACGCTGGTTGGCTGAAACAACGAAGAGCTGCACAATACCAACTGGATGCGGAAGAAATGTTAAAAGACTGGCAACCAATAAATCTAGCGATTTTTGGTCACTGATAAAAAACAGCAATCCTGCATCAAGCACATCTATGACCAACGCAGTGTCAGAAGTCAAATGGATAGAGTATTTCGCGAATGAATTTGACGAGCCAAAAGGAAGCTCTGGGTGTGATAGAACGTAATGATAAACTGTTATGGGTGAACATTTCGAACCCAGAACACATCGAAAAAAAAAATCAGAACTCTCAAAACATCCAGAGCGCCTGGACCAGATGGCTTAAATAACATCACCCTCAAGCAATTCCCAAAAGAGTGGTCACACATGATTGGAAAGATCTTCGCGGAATGCGAAAGAAAACACCAAATCCCCGAGCCATGGCAGAAAGCCGTCATCGTCCCGATTTATAAGAAGGGCAGCCGGGAAGACCCTGCAAACTACAGGCCAATCTCATTGCTTGATGTTATAGGTAAGATCTTTTCTACTCTCATATTGGACCACTTCAGAGTATGGGAAAAATCTGGCCCCTGTAACGACATCCTGCAAACAGGCTTCCAAAAAAATGGCACCACCGCAATAAACATTCTGATAACCAACATCCTGAAAGCAAAAGTAAAGGAAGGAGCACCAAAGGTCTACCTAGCTTTCGTGGACTTGTCGAAAGCTTTCGATAAGATAGACCGGAATATGCTGTGGAAGAAACTCAAATCTTGGAATTGCCTGCAGGCAGTACTCGACCCTCTCATAGCGCTTCACTCACAAACCACCATAAGAGTGAAGCTAAATCAACAGGGAACTCTATCAGAGGAAATCCAGGTGAAAAGGGGGGTCAAACAGGGCTGCCCCCTCGCTCCCGCACTCTTTACTGCATTCCTGGGAGATTTCCAACAAGCAGAAGCAAATATCAGGACATTTCCACCGAAAATAGGAAAAACCATCATCCTCCGTCTGTTGTATGCGGACGACGTAATCCTGATTGACCAGACCAAAGTGGGGCTCCAGCGCAAATTAACAAATCTGGCGAAATACATCGAGGAAAATCATCTGGAAAGAAACAAAAAAAAAAATCATGACATTCGAGAATAATCCAAAGAAACTTTCGAAACAGGAGTCGTGGAACTTAGACAACATTAAGATCGAAAAGGTAAAAAACAGCAGATACCTGGGCTTTCAAATAGACAACTCAAAAACGGATTTGGCAATGCAAGGAGTTCTTTGGGATAAAGCAAAAAGACTAACAGCGCAAATGAGAACTGTGGCCAGGAAGTTCGGTAAGTTCTCTCTAAGGCCTGCAATCAACTTTTACAAAACAAAAGTTGTACCGGCGCTGGCTTATGAAATGGAGGCCTCACTCCACATCCCCCAGAAGGTATGGATTAAGTTGGAAGGTCTGGTGTGGAAAGCCGTTACGGGTCTACCAAAGTCGACTTCAATGGCGGCGATCCGAAGAGAACTTGGTCTAGTCTCTTTAGCCTCGACAGTCGACCAAAGCGCCATGAGATTGTATAGAAAAATAATTCTGTCAGACTCGTTACCCGCCTAAGCCCTTATCAAAGACGAACTGGAAAACGGCAATTGTAAAGCACTCAAAAAGTGGGCCAAAATCAGAAAAAAAAGGTTGTCCGAAATAGTATGTACAGAAGTAGATCTAAAAGAAAACCCGGACAGAATCAAACAGAAATCGAAGAAATGGATTGGATCAACACTATACAGACAGCAGTTGAAAATAAACTTTTACGCCACATGCCTGCTACGTTTAACAAAGTAAAAAAGCCACTGAACTACACCAGCAAATTTCCAGAAAAAATGAAAAGAATCCTGTTTATGAAAGCAAGATTAAATCTACTCTTGACTCGAGAAATTCTATCTATTCGAGGCGTCGGTGGTAATCAGAGTTGTCGGCTATGTAAAAAAACGGAGGTGGTGGAAACACTCAAACATCTGGTCGCAAACTGCCCCAACACTAAACAAAATAGATCCACCTACCTTTTGCCTCTGATCTCGAACCCATGGACGATCCAAGAAGAAGATTTATGGAACAGATTGATATCGGGAGAAACCACCAGGTGGACGGTGGCTAGGGCAAACCTAACCGAATTGGCTTTCGGACAGATCAATGAGGCTTCCTCTACTCCTTCTATTTCCACTATTTCCACTTAGTGGCTTTCACTGTACTTGAAGCTATGGGAATTCCGGGTGAGTTCGATCCACCACCGACGACTAGGTCGATCTGTTGGAAGCCCATTCTGTGAAACTTGGAAGTGAGAAACAGGAACTGTGACGAACCTTGACAAAATTACAGGTTTTACCTGAATATAGTTCAATAAATAAAACAAATAAAAAATGTGCACACCAAAGATAATGCAAACATTATAAATATGTAATTGCTGCCACCAACTGGTCTTTGGTACAGATAGCAGTAACTAAAAATGCTCTGTGTACATAGATAGGGTGATACAAAAGTACCCCCCCCCGCACTGCATTGTAAGATACTGTGTGCGGTGCGGTGCAATGTTAAATATACAAGAATTCAAAAGGGATACACTGTTTGCCATTACTGATAGCCTGAGGGTCTGCACAGTTTCCCCATAACATGTGAGCAAAAGGCAAGGATAGTGATGCTGAAGGCTTTACTTCCCTTAAAAGAAGTCAGGACAGAGTAAAAAACGGAGCAAAAAGAATGGTATTCCATAGGAGGGCAAGATGGAACAAAAGAAAGTCTTTCCTAATAACCTCCATGTTGCCACATAAGAAGTTTTAAAGAGCACTACAAATGTTCACCATGTTTTTGTCCTAATTGCCCTTGTACGACTTCTTAGCTTAGATTTGTTTCCTTTAAATTGCATTTGAACCCCCCCATAAAAATAACACAAATAGTATGTTCTTTTTTGTATTGTTGTTTGTTTGTGAAACTCAGAAAGCCTTCCCATATGTGTGTGAAACAGCAAATCAATGTTCTGCCCTTTGTGCGTCCCATAATCAAGTGTGAATCCATGTGGTTGTCAAGCCATTTATTTATCTTTTAATTATTTTTTTATTAGAATTGAATCTAACGTGGAAAGAAGGGTGGTTCTTGAGGACAATAATGTACCTGTTGGGCTTGTGTGGGTAGGAACTGGTCACTCGCGGACACAGCAGATGCTGCCTCAGAAGAGCATTTCTTTGAGGTACTTGCAGCTCTGGAAGATGAGAAGAGGAAGGGCTGACAGTAGATGGATTGCCACTGCCACAGACGGAACAGTTAAACTAGGAGGAGAGGTAGCTAACAATGGAGAAATGTCAACTGCAACAGGAGACACGGGTGGAGGGGATGGCAAAGGAGCTGTCATGGAGGAGTTGGGCAGGAATACCTGAACTCATTCTGGAGGAAGCCATTGCAATTGTGAATATGCGAGAGGTCTGGCTGGAGAATGCCCTAATAAGCATTGGAGAAGCTAGAGGGAAGCTGATGGCAATACAAGGAGTGGATGTATAACACGTGTGGGGTGTGTGGAGAGAGACAAGGAGACGGTGCAGGTGCTGGTACCGAGGAAACAGATGAGAAACAGCTGCAAGAGCTAGAATTGACCACTCTGAAAATGTCTCAGGAGTATGAACAGACTGAGGCCCCTACACTAGTGCCTGTTTTTTGGGAAGGTGCAAAGTGGGCAAAGATGTACTTTTTCAAGTGTCAGATGGTACAGGAGATATCCCATCCGCGGGCCAGGACAGTGCCCACTTTGCATGGGCCTGGGGCCACTTGAATCTACAATAGTGAAATACTTTGCGGAGGTGGGAGGGCTGCAGTAGAGGTCTTGGGTGTATCCCAGTCCCTTTCATGGTTTTGCATCATATCATCGAAATACTGTACCCAACCTGGGCCCAGACATTCACAACACACAGTTTAATTGCAGAGAGTACAGTTGGCTAGATGATGTATTTCCTTGTTATGTAAATTAAAGACGTTCACAATTTGGCCTTATTTCGGAAGCAAGGAAATGTGTACACTCTTTGTTCTTATTTATTTATGTGTTGGCTGTGAAGGTACTAGTGGTGGGTTTAGTGCTGTGGCTACCACATACTGAAGCAATTTAACTTCAGCTCTGACGAGCTGTCTTTGAAAGACAATACACAAATGTAGAAGAGTAGCTTTGTCCTTCCCTGTTGTTTCTGAAACAGTGATATTATCCTCCCCTGTAAATGGTTTTATAAAAGCATGTCTTGCAGCATTGACTGTATTTCTGTCATCATAATCATTACCATCCTTGTCCTCATACTTATCATCAGTGAGTGTGGGTGATGGAGGAGGAGAGACACAGTATTCCACATCGCACACCCCCTCACACCACTGAACTTGTTTCTCCCAACCCCTCTGTCCAGGCCATCTATACATCCACTGTTCCTTCTGCCCCAGAAAAGTGAGCTGAACCTCCTCCGCATGCCTCCCACACACTATAGTAATTTTAAGTGATCCAAACCAGTTGGTACTCAAACTGATCTCCTCTCCATTGCCACAATACAGACACTGAAGGCACTCTTCTGCTTAACACTATTTCTAAGATGTGTTGTTCATAGCTTTCAAGATACACGTATGTGGTCTGTACGCAAATAGGGTGTGTTGATTTACAACCTCTGAATGCAATCTCCTCCTACCGTCAAAACCATATTAGACTTTTCGTACGAAAGCAAAACATATTTCCTCTCGCCACAAAAAAGATGACACACTCAATTACAGCAACTAGATGTAATCTTGTGCTTGCCTCCAAACAATTCTATGATGTTCTACTTTCGCTGGCATGAAGGGCCCAATTCATGGAATATTTGCCCGGTTCAAAGTGACTTTGTACTGCCTTCAAAAACCCTGATTCTTGAAACTGTGCAAAGTGTATTTTTGCTGTGCAAAGTCCAGGCAGAGTCATGTTGAACTGCAAAAATGACTATGCACTGACTTTTCCCGGACTTTGCACTGCAAATATCCTCTTTGCACGGTTCCATGAATCAGGGTTTGTGTCAGCAGTGCAAAGGCACTTTTCAGCAGTGCAGATTTACAAAAAAGATGGCACACTGAGATATAGACACTCAGTGCACCTTTCTACTGCCACATAATTATAGGATTTTTCTAGCAAGTATTATTTTTTCTGGCTACAAAAACATGGCAACCCTATTTACTGCAACTCAATATAATATCCTCCTACCTTAAAAGAAAGATGTTTTCTATTTAAGCAAAACATATTTTCTTGGCCCAAAAGAAGATTGTGAACTGATTTACAGTCACTGGTTCTAGCCTTCGTCCGGCAACCAAACAATTCTGTTATATTCCTATCCCCAGTGACAATACATGTCACGTGTTTATTTTATGTGGTCACGTGGATCTAGTACCAGTAGTAGCCAGTATATAATGGCGCGTGTGTTGCACACTGATTTGCAATGCAACACTGACGGTTGATGACTGGAAGATGTCTGGATTAATGAAAATCCACTGCAATTGCTCTGAGCAGCCTTCCCTCCCATATCATCATTTTCCACCTCCATGCCTTTACAGACGGTAGACAACCATATGCAAATCAGACTTCATCCCATCACTAAATGGACACCCCATCCTGGACTGTTACGTCATATACCTTCTGAACAGGATCCCAAGCAACCCCAGACATGATTTGTCACAGTAATATATAGCCACTAAATGTAATCTACTCCTGATTTCAAATAATATTAGAACGTTCCATATGCAAGCACCCAGTATTCTCTCTGACCACCCCTCCCGTTACCCCACCAGCACCCCTAAAGGGTTATTTGTTCTTTTGGTATGACCCTCCTCTCCCTCTGACCTTTTACAGTTAATACTATTCTTAAAGCCGTGACCTGCATTCTCCTGCCCTGACTATTACTGCAGTCCACAATTCTGAAAGCTCTATCCAGCAATCAGGCAGAACATTCAAGATGGCCCCACTGGGTCCTAGTGGTTTTCTATGTTCAGCGTGATCCATTCAAGTTTTCATTGGCTGCCAAAGGATTTCTGGTAAGCACTGTCTTAATTCCCTGGCAGAGCTTGTGCACCTGAAATAGCTGACTCTACTCTCACTGCATGGACACATACATGGTCGGGACAGTGAAAAAGTCACTTGCTATAGTGCAAATGAAAAACCAACATATAATATCCTATTACCTTGGGTTTTTCTTAATGGAATATCTGTATCTGAACCTTGTGATATGTAAATATCCTCATTCTGCTTCTCCATCAAGCAAAAAACGCCTGTGTTCACTTCTGGATGTGTTCCCTAATCAAGTGCTACTTGCACCTCTGGTTGCAATAAGGAATGGCTGAGGGAGTTCTGGGGCTCCTTCCTTTACCACCTCCAGGGGTTGCATTACAGTGCCAGTGACTCCTCCTTGCTTCCAGAGTTCACTGTCAATCCCACAATCCCCCTTTAGCATTACCTGCATCAGTGAACCAGCAGGGGGTCAAGGGGGGGAGGGGAGTTTTTCTCCTTTTTTAGACTATTTATGTTTAAATTACCACACCACAAATTTACAGGAATTACAGATTATCTGTCAAGTACCATCCGAACCTATGTGACCCCCAGGACTACCACTCACAAAATGTCCCCCACTTTTGGAGGATCTAGGTCTGAAAGGGGGCGTTGGGCATGAATCTTGTAGTATCGTCTGATGATCTCTTTTCCTTTACCTGAACTCATCACCATATCTGGAGAAAGAAAACCCTCAACGTTAATCTGAGCTTGAAAAGGAGTGTGGGATCCCGTCTACTGGGAAAGAACATGGGTCAAATACCCTGTTCTATGGAATTTCTTCCACTCTGGAGGGTCTACAACAATGTTTTATCCGACTGCACCCTTCACAGAGGAGAAATGTCCATTTGCATAGCAGTCGTTGTCTCACCCCACAAGGGCAGTCCAGCACCGAAATACTAGGCAATAGTCCTCCCAACAAGAGTACCATCAGCAATCCCAGACACGTGATAACATCCACATATTTCATGAATGCCACACTCTGCTCTGGAAATTCTATACAGTATATGCTGCCTTGTGTTTAAAAAGATAGCCGTATATTTTTCCGTCATGGCCAGCACACTGAGCCTACTGGCCAACCTGTTCTACTTTTCTGGGGACCATCTTTACACCACTACTCCGGCCAAAATCTACTCTTTTTTAGTTGGCACAGCTATCTCTATGCACACAAGCTAAACTGCCTTTACTACACCTAATAGTACAATGCTGGCTCTGCACTTACAGGTTTTGCACTGTCTCTCCCAACCACCTGTCTTTCCATTGCCTACTTTTGCAATGAGAAGACCGCATAAAGGTTGCCACTGCTCACTGCATCCTCATTCCCTAATCTTTGCCCCAGTCTCCTCTTTCCTGTTGAACGCACCTCTGTTCATCCCATTCCCCACTACTCCCGCCTGTTATTCCCTCTCCCTTTCTCCATCTTCTTCCCGTGTTATATTCCAAGACTCCCATGCCTTTTCCTTCCCCAGTCCATATCCCTGGGTTTTCCTTTTTTCCTTTCCTTCCTCATCCCTTGGGCATCCTTATCTTCCTATCACTCCAAACTGGAATTTGACAGCCATGTATCCCCGCCTGTGTTCTTCCTGGAGGTCTGTGGAGCATGATGTCAGCCTTTCCCTCTCGCTCTCCTCTTGCTCTTTATCAAGTGTCACACACCATCCTTCTGAGATGGGCTTGGCACCCATGTCCTGGCTTTTCAGCGAATCCACCTACACATTCTTGAGCACTCAGAGTCTCTCTGCACCAGCACGCTTCTCACCACTGAGAGCCCTCCATGCTTCCTTGGCCTTATGTTATGTTAAGTTATCTTATCCTATGGTATGTTCTGTTATGCTATTGCGGTGTGTATGGTGCAACTGCTCCCATTTTCATGGTCCTGGTGAATTCTGGCACATGCAGGAAAAATTAGTGGGTATGGTTAGAGGGAGCAATGTGAAATTACTTTGCTGTTGTGCTGATCCATGAACATCATAAACAAATTGACTATTTGTGGTGTGTACACCACTAAGAGTTGATGCTCTATACTCCATTGGACGTGGCTTGGGTGTACCCAAGGGTGAGGGTGCACGTTGCATGTCTGGTATGGTGTGTTTTAGCATTATGGCCATAAGGAATGATCTTTGATTCAATGCATGTGCTCCATGCGTTGGTTTGTCTGGTGATCGCCATTAGTGTTTGCATGTCTAGTCTGTGCTTTGTGGAGGCTCTGGTTGTTGTATTTAGTGTTAAATGGTGTGATGAGATGACATATATAACTTCAGTTGCTTTATGGGATAATAACCACATCACAGTAATGGCTATAGGAATGGCTCCATTGAGTGAGCGGGGTAGCACACCTCTGCTCAGAGAGACATTGTACTAGGCCACTACATTTCAAAATAGAATCCCTGTGTGTTCTTCATACAATTCAGCTGCAGCACTGCCTGGGTTAGGGAGCTTGCAGTGTGCGAGATCCATAATAGCTTGAGAACTTGTGGTTCCTCCTTAGCGGTGGGTGAAACTCTATTAAAACTCTTTAAAATACTTTAAAAATCTGCGGTTAGGGTAAAGGCCTGGCCTTTAAAAGAGAAATCCCATTTTCTTTTTCCCCCTTTGCCACTGTGAGGCCCTAACTCTCTCTCTGGCTCTGTCGCTCATCTTCTCTTTCTGTCTTTCTGTCACTCCAACAGATATATTGGTCACAATGTGCCACAAGGAACAGGGATTTGCAGAAGTTAGAGGGCTCACTGAGCAGGCTTCTCTTATTACACTTAATAAAGTCCTGCGTGTTATGATTGGCATGCAGCCTTTGGTGAAGAAAGCATGCTGCACACGATAAGAAATATAGGGATGGCTGAACTGGCTCAACATTTCTTTTAAGCTCGCTAAACACTGGAGCTCGACTTGACTCGAAAGATTCAAACCATTTTAAGTTCAGGCTCACAATGGTTTGAAACCTTAAGCCCGAAATCGAGCTGCTTGTATAGATACGAGTATGTATGTCTAGACTCCTCTCAAACACAACTCTTTGCCATTGCTGCACTGCACTAGTGTCCTACCATTCAGCATTACTGGTGTCTAAAGAAATGATACAATTGACACATACAAATGATATAAATTTAAAAAGCACAGAGAGTGCACTTTGTAAAATTTGCATTCATTTTAGAAATGCGCCGATTACTGTATCCACATCTCCTCACTTGCACCCAAAAGAACTTTTGAGACCTTGGGCCTCATCACGAGTTTGGCGGTAACGCTTACATCTGGCGGTAGCGCTGTTACCGCCGGATTTAAGGGTCCGCCAAATCAGGGCTTCAGCTCTGAGCTGGGGGGAAATCCGCCGAAAATTCGTGCTCACACCGCCGGCGGGAAATCTGCCGGCGGTATGAGAGCGAAATATCCCCATTGAGCCCAATGGGGAATGGGGCATTCCTGAATGGGCTCAATGGGGAATGGGGATTTCCAAATCCGCCAAACCTGTGATCCGGCACTAATAGCGCCGGTGGGTTTGGCGGTTGGGCAGATAGCGCCAGCGCCATTAGCTCTGGCGTTACCGGCCAACTCGTGATGAGGCCCTCTGTCCCGTCCTTTCCAAAAATCCACATGGGTTAAAAAAATATTTGACCACATTTGAGCCACAGTGATCTGTGGCTCCGATTGAGGTACACCTATTTGAGCCAAATCAAACATGTACCGACTTGACTCGATTCGACTTACCAGCCATCTCTATGGAGGCTTTTCTTCTCAGGTTCGAGCCGGCATTTAGGTTGAGCACTCACAGGCTCGTCCAGCCCCAATGAACACCCTGCTGCCCATTTCAGCTTCCTTGGTATTACTGGTTGTCAGGATCAGAGCCATTTCAAACCTCACATGGGGAAGGACGTTGATATGGCCAGGAGCAGGAAAGATGTGTGAAGCGAGGATTCCTCCAAGTGCCTCGCGAAGCAGGGTGCGCACCATACCTCGTCCCCTACAACAGCCTTCCGACGCGCACGCCGCCAGTCATGGTTATGTAGGTGGAACTGGGGTGCTGACTGTCCACGATCTGGGATTTTTTGGGTAAGGTTTTGGAACAACGCTCTCTTCACATGGACTTTGTGTGCGAAGCTAAAACGGAAGCAGCGAGCCTGCAGGCGTGCACGCGGTCTAGTAAACAAAGTGTCACACTGTGTTAGCAATGGACACGAGATGCGGCTATTTTCGGCCCCTTGTCATATTTGGATAAGTGCATACAGTAATGCCATGTTTTACTTTTCAGTTTGTAGAGCCTTCTATCTCTAGCAGTGAGCCATGTCGCACGTGTGGATATTACAAGTGAAACAGGTTTTACCCGTTGGTTGCCTCTATGCTTTTTCAGAGAACAGTTACTTCTGCAAGTTCAGAATTCACATTACAAATGACAATGTTTTGTTATTTTCATGAAGGGACGAGTATAGGGAAAAAGGAAGAAAGAATGGAGAAAGTGGGAAACAGAAATCGATTAATCTGATTGTGCTGTTGACATCCACCTGCTCTTTGTTAGTCTTGTGGGTCTGCCCTCAATCGTTTGCACACTGGCCTGGTCTGAAGCAAGGTCCACCTGTGTTGTCGTTCCTCGACCACTCTTGGCTTTTAACGTTTAACTTCACCTTATTATGAATGCCAATTTAAGCTTGTCCTGCATCTTCTGAACGTTTGGGGTGTTTTTATTAATCCGCTGGCACTATTCAAATGCTGCTGCTTTTTACTGTATTTCTTGACATTTGAATCAAGCTGTGTCTTTAAATCAGCTGGCACCATTCAAATGCTGCATCGTTTTTGAATCAAATCCCTTTGCTCTAACTCCTCGGGTTGTGCCCATATTCCAGGGATATCTACCTAGAGTGAACATCAACCAGAGTTTGATCTGTACAATACTGCCTTGTCAATTGTTAGCCTTTTTATCTTACCTGATTATCATTTCTGGATGCTCTCCTTACTGGCGACTGCGCCCCCACATTTGTGGACTGTTCTTACTCACTTCTGCCTTTTTGTAACCTACGCCATATTCCTCCCTACCCTGAATTTACAGTTTCACGTGTTGCATGTGACTCTTCTTCACCTGACTTTCTGCTAGGTTGCCCGGTGAGTTCCTCGTGCATTGGTTTATCCCTTCATCCGCTCCCCCCTTTTAACTATGGTGCTCTCTATCTCTCCGATATATTGTAACTGCTACTCCATCACCTGTCCTCCCCCTCTCTCGAAGTCTGTAAGGAAAACATTTAAGAAAACACTTCTGGTCTCCAACCTATTATTCCCCATTGCTGACACCTATGTCAGTGCTACCTCCAGGCAGACTATTAATGGCATCCTCTTTACTGTCCCCTCTCACAAACTATGGAGACCCCATATGGTTGCTATCCTCTCCCCTTTTTCTTCCTCTCCCATTTATGGTGGAACCAGATGGGAAGTTATCTTGGCACACTTCGTATCATATAGGTGCATCATTAATGTCCACTTGAATGGCATTATCATGGGCCAGGGTTCTCAGCCACACCTCCTTCTTGATAGGCAACATTTCTCTCTCATCAACTTTCTCCCTTCTCCTACCATTCCTCTGGCTGCCACCCCTATGGCCCCGTAGTCCCCACTGATGGGTATACTAAAGGTAGCAGCCAGCTTCACCTAGCTACCTTCGATTCTTGTCTCTGCTGTCAAACACTCCTCTGACATCTGTCACCTCCTTGAAGACTTTGACCTTGATGTCCTCGCTCTCACAGAGAAGTGGTTCAATGCCAGCTCTGTCACTGTTTTTGACACTCTCCTTCCTGCAGGTTCAAAGATCCTCTCCTAGCCCAGGTCTAACTGGTCTGGAGGCGGAGTGGCCCTTGTGTTTCCTGAATGGGTTTATGCTTCTATCATACCCACTCAATCCTACTCCTCCTTTGAATGTCTTGCCTTCAAGCTTTGAGTCTCTCCTAACCTATATCACACTCTTATTACCATCTACAGGACTCCTGGGCTAATCCCCCCCTTCCTTCTGGAGTGGGCTGATGTTGCCTCCTCTCTTCTGACCTCCACCTCTAAGCTACTCCTCCTCAGACACTTCAGTATTCATCTGGATTCTACTGATTTGGCCACTCTACTCTTCCACAACCTCTGAGACTCTCTCTGGCTCACCATTCTTCCCTCCTACCCAGCCCATTCAGCCGGACACATCTTGGATGCACTCATCTCAGCTAATATCTCCTTCCCTAACCCTCTCACTACGCCTGTCTCCTGGTCTGACAACACTCTTCCCTCCTCCCATCTTGAGCTCCTGGCCTCCCCAACTAATCCTCTACCCACACTGACAGTCTCCTTCTCTGTCATTTGACCGATGAAGTGAGTGTCAACAGCTGCCTTTGCCGCCTCCTCTTCACCCCCACTACTATTCAATCTCACATTGATTCAGCTCTTGCTAAACTTCACCTCTCCATCTCCAAAACCCTTGACATCCTTGCACCTGTCATGAGGATCCGCATGAAGCCAGCTTCCAAGTGCAATAGCTGGTATGATTCTGATCTAGCCTCGCTGAAACGCAAGTACAGAGCTGTGGACCAGAAGTGGTTGGTTTCTAGCGCATTCTCTGACAAACTGGCCTGCTGCCTTCTCCAACGGCAATACCCACTCTCCATTCGCTCCAAGAAACGGGCCCATATCCAATCCCACATCTTTTGGCCCCACACAAAATGGCCATCAATTGGATGATATATGCAGACGAGATTGTCCTTTTAGACTTGACACCCATCGGACTCCAGAGAAAGAAAACAGCGCTGAAAGAATATATAGACTCCCATGATTTAGAAATGAATGTGCAAAAAACGGATATTCTAATATTGAAAAATCTACAAGGCACAAATAAGAAAAAAAATGGAAAAACGTCAGATGGAAGTTGGGAAATTATACATTGAAAGTGGTGGCAGAGGCGCAATACTGATGAATTAAAGTATTAATGATGAACCAATGGCAAGGCACATTGAGTTTAAATGTAAACAACTAACTGCCCAGGCTGCTAGGATACATAAGAAATATAGAAAATATTCATTAAAGCCTGTTGTGCGCTTTTATAGAAACAACATCATACCAGCACTTACTTATGGAGCGAAAGCGCTATTTGCACGCTCCTATGGGTTTTGGTCTCAATGTGAACACATTATCTGGAGGGGAATTCTCCAACTGCCCAAAGGCTTCCCCACAGCATGTATGAGGTTTGAGGTTAGTGTAACTTCCTTGAATGCTATCGTGACATGGAATACACCAACCTTGTACAGAAAGGTGATGGGAGTAGATAGATTGCCACAATTCAGGATCTTAAATGACCCAATAGATTCAGGTGCTGATACCCTTTTAAGTAAGTGGAAACTAAACTGTAAAGATATTTTAATACAGCCTAACACAGATCAAGAAACTCTAATGCAAAATCCTAATGCTTTAAAAAAGAAATTGTTTGAACAAGATTGGATCGAGACACAGGACATAAGAATGCAGCATAAACGTATGAAGAATGCCCCGGCCGAGGTAAACAACTAAATGCACTACCGAAGTACATGATTCGATTCCCATGCAAAAAGCGTAGAGACATATTTATAAAGTTTAGATTAAGTGTATTTGAAACAAAAGAAAATGGACATTCGAGGAATGGAAATCAAGAAAAAGATAAAGCTTGCAGATTTTCTAAGGAGTCAGAAGAATCTTTGAAACATCTGACACTCTTCTACCCTAAGATGAAAGAAGAAAGAACGAGATACATGGGGTCAGAAATTGCTAAATATCCTACATGAACGGCAGAGGAATGGTGGGCGAGAATGCATGATGGAGAAAATAATAAGCTGATATTCACCTGGGTATTTTTCCTAGAAAACCTGATAGAGAGACTGTTGAGTTGAATTTTGATGAAGGAAATAAATGAACAAAAAGAGGATCCTGAAAGACGATGTAAATTAACAGAATAGGACAGAATGCATTTGCTAAAATACACACGATGATGTGACATTTAGAGAAGTAGAAAAATAGTAATATGAGATAAATGGTTTTAAGGAAAAACTCTGTCATGTTGACATGAACCTAAGACGATTAGGAGGAAAAGTACAAGTGGTGTGAACTGAGATGCAGAGAGTGACTCCATGATTAATCCACATTCATGATCGTGTATATTGAGAAATGGATGCCCTTTTTTTAAGTTATGTAAAGGAATGTCTACTTTTTAAAAGTTTGTAATAAACTAAAAATAAAAAAAATAAAAATGGCTGAACTTTTCAAAATCTGTAAGGAACTTGCCATTCCTACTGCAGTCTCCACTTCTCCTCTTCCTTCTCATGCCCTCTGAACGGTGTTGGCCTCCCATTTCACAACCAAAACTCAGGGCATTATGTCCTCGTTCTCCTCTTTGCCGCTCTCCCATCCCCCTACACTCCCCCTTCTCACTCATAGCACCTGATGAGGTTACCAAGACAGTCTGCTCTATGAAAGTCTCCTCCAAACAGGTGCTTCCCTGCTCCTCTAGAACTATGAAGGACAGCATTGCCTCTCTCGCTCCCTCCTTGGCTGAGTTCTGAGTTTGGCCACTTGCTCCTTCCCTTCACACCACAAGCATTCTCTAGTGCACCCCTCCTAATAAAGCTGCATGCAGACGCTTCCTTCCCAGCTAGCTACTCACCTATCTCCACTACCATTTTCTTGGGCAAACTCCTTGAGAAGTTGGTCATCTACAAATGAATCCATCACACTGAATCTGTTGCCTCCCTCCATGACCACCAGTCTGGCTTCAGAGCAGCTAGAGGCATGGAAACCGCTGTCCTGAACACCCATTACAACCTGATCTTTAACCTCTATTCCAATAATCTTTCCACCTTTATCCTGCACAATCTTTCCTCTGCCTTTGACATGGTCAATCATTCCATCCTCATAAATCGTCACTGTGATACCCTGGGTATCACTAACAGGGCATCAGACTGGTTGACCTCTTTCCTCTCGAATCAGCCCTCCTAAGTGCAAATGGGCCCTTTTCTATCTTCTCCCTCACTCTCAAAATGTGGCATCCCGTGGGGTTTTATTTTCTAGCCATGAATTTTCAACATTTACCTTGCCCCTTCGTTCCACTTGACCTCCACCCACTCACCTCCCCTAATGTCCAGTGTTATGCTGATGACACGCAGCTCTCCTTTAAGCTTCCCTCCTATTCCTCCTCTCCCTCCTCTCTCATTCTTGATTGTCTGACTGCTATTCATGCATGGTGCATTGCTAACAATCTCTGCCTTAATGCCAGTAAGACTGAGATCTTTCTCATTGGAACTTCTATCCCCCCTTCCCTCCTAGACTCTGGCCGCCCTCCTTGAGTCCCCTGCCTTCACCCTCGTGTGAAGCTAAAAACGTGGGCATCATCTTCAACTCCTCTCTCTCCTTCTCACCCCATATCGCGGACCCTGCCAAGAAGGCCCATTATCAACTTCACCTCTTCGAGGCGTTCTCCCTTTCCTCACCTTTCCCCAGAAACTGAATGTCTCCAGAGCTCTGGTTCTCACAAGCCTTGATGACTGTAACAGCCTCTTCCTCAATCTGCCTCTCTCCCCCAGTCTCCCTCTTCAACTCATCCAGAATAGGACTGCAAGACTTGCAGTCCTATTCCTATCCTAGTCCTATCTACATACATGACCTTGGATCAGACCCATGCTTTAAGTTTAACCAGAAGGGTAAACTTAAAAAAGACTAATCTGATTGTATCTATTATCTGAGCTCATTTCATGTCAATGTGGATCAGAGACCACAGATTTATGATCCATTGTGAATAAAGAAGTGTTCCTGTGCTTGCGCCTCAATGTCTCACATTAGCAATGACACAATGTGATTTGATGGATTGACACGTGTGTGTTATATGGGGTGGAATGCTGCAAGGCTGGCTCCTGGTAACGATTAATTGACTATACATTTTGATATAACATTCTATGTTTCTGACTTGCTACAAATACTTTTCAAAAAATAATTGTAGATAAGGGTTTTAAACCAGTCTTCTCCTCTTTGAGATGGTTTTCACATCCAGTGGATAATAATACTATGATTAGCCAATACCAATATGAACCTAATATATTTATGATATGATAGGTTATTTATAATGTGCTTTATACCCAGAGGTTTCTAAGCACGGACCTGGGGATCGAACCTATGGTGCTCCATGTTGTCTTGCTTCCAAGGCCAGCACGTTGCCACTGAGCTATCCTCCCGAGACATTTGGTATTGAGTGTGGCTTTATTTGTGAACAAACCCATGAAGCTTTACATCAGCAAGCAAGGTTTCATCTGGCTGAGAGTGTGGGCCAGCACTTACATCATTCTATTTGGTTACAGTATCAAAATCACAAGCTAAGCACAAAAACCCTGCCGGCATCCTCAAACTCATTAAATGCACTCATTTAACACAACCTCTTTTCAAATCTATAGTGTATTAAGTATAGCCTGCGGCTAAGCAAGCTGTTCCTGACTCTATCTCATAAATGGTTTCAATCATCCTCGTCATCTCAACCAGATTCCTCCCGCAGCTGCACACATCCTAAGATGCCAAGCTTGGCCTATCCTCCTGCAATAGTGCATATAGTGTAGTGAAAACTTAGCGCTAGACCTTGCTGTGATCACGGTGTGGACCATTTGCCAACTGGTCGACGTGTTTGGGGAATAAGACCATACCTTTTTTTAGGTGCTCCGAATTCTTCAATATTGAGCCACGGAAGTGAGGGCTGCTACACCTGTCCTATCAGTGCCTTCTTAGAAAGGAAATTGTCCTTAACACTCAAGTGTCACCAGCATTCAACCCCTATGTGCAACGTATGTGTGTGTATACTGCAGTGTGGTGCATATCCCACTGTTTCGAATAACTCCCTGATATTTTCCCTGTGAGGACCAAGAACCAGTGCATTGACTTGATTGGGTGTCATCCACTGGAATGACACGTGTCATTGTCTTTAGTGCTGAACACACGAGGAGACTACCCTGCTCACTCCATTTCCATAAGTTGTCAGCTGCATCCTCCCTGAAACCAATAAAGATGAAAGGGCCCGATTCACAGAATGTTTTCCTATGGGATGCCGCCATTATAAAATGCTTCTGTGAATCATGACCTACGTGTCTTCGAGCTAACAAGTTGTAGGTACTGCATTTCCTCCTAGTGAATGAGTCCAGGCAATGCTGTCCCAAAGAGGTGTGGCCACTTTCCAACCACACACCTACTGTAGCAAACGAAATAAAAGACTTATTTTGGAAAACCATTTCCCACAAAAGTGAAATATAATTTCAACAATCAATCATGATACATAAATACATTAGGTTTTTGGAGAGTTTTCAGAACCACTACAGGTGTAGGTTTCTGGTAAGCTAAACTTGGTGGACCTGCAAAGGTTTAAGACAGACGTCTAACTAAACTCGCACATGACAACGAGGCTGGACAGTACACTTAGGGCCTCATTACAACTATTGCGGAATGCATTTAACGGCGCCGGTAATGGTGCCGGCACCGTTAAACGCATTCCGCAATATTACGAGGTTCCCTCGCGGGACTCGCTCTGACGTCTGGTTTTACCAGATGTCCAGAGCGGGTCCCGCGAGGGGACCAGGGAGCTAACAACGGGCCAGTCGTAATCGGCCCATTGTTAGCTCCCACACCCATTCCCATTGAGCCCTATGCAGGCTCAAATGGGAATGGGGAAGGTCCAGGCCCAGGTTCCCTGAAGGAGGTGTTACCGGGTCCTCCAAACTCGGAATGGCCTGGTAATTCCCCATTCAGGGAACCCGGACACGGTTTTGGAGGCAGCCATGCCCATATTAAGGGCATGGCTGCCTCCAAAGTCGTAATGAGGCCCTTAGACTTAGAAGATCAGGAGCTTTGTGTAAAGTGCAGTTAACATACACACTGGCTTATCAATCAATAGATTGCCTTTTACAAGCAAGTATAAACATGCACTTGTAAAAACACAGATGCATTAAGCAAGTATATAACAGTTCAAGTATGCTGCAGGTAAGTAAAAACCATGTATTGATATGTAGAATCACAGTTAGGTTTCCGATTGGAACACCTATCACTTTAGAATGAATACAGGTAAATTGAATACAGTTACAATGACCTATGATGGTGGGAGGACAATATATTACTTAAGTTGTTAATTATAAAATTAGCCAACACAAGCACAATGTTACTAAATAAGGAGTCCAACCCTGACCTAACACAACTATTCCACACCTTTTCAGGTAACTAACCACATTTTTGTTAATTTGTGGATTTTAGAAATGTAGTTAAAGTACTCAAAAGGAAAGTGAATAATAAACACAGCGCCACGCCATCTAAATGTTTCTATGTAAGTCAATTTTGTCCAAGAGATCTAATGTATTAGGTATTCAGCTGCTACCACCTAACATGGACTGTATATTCACAGACCATCCCATCTGAAGGTAACATAGATAACATAATCATTGAGGTGATATGTTCTTAGTCTGCTATTAAAATCAACCATGTTTTTCTAAATCTAGGTCAAAAAATTAATGTATTTTCTGTTCAAAATACCAGATAGAATTGACGAGTTTGAAAAAAGATACATGATGAAGTTCCTATTTATTGAAAGTTTAGACCGGTGCAATAAAGAGAGGTGAGATCTACTTAACACATCTTTCTACAATATGCTAACATTATCCTAATGGTGCAAGAGCACATGTTTTGCCTGTTGTGGGCTTTCTCAAGGCAAAGCTGACGCTTTTGTTCATGAAGCTAGAACAGATAAATGAAATCATATGTTTTTCAGAGTAAATCCATTTTTACATGAACTCATTTTTCAAAACAAATAATGAAAGTCCTAGTGGTCATGCACATTCCAAGCACTCCACTTAAGTAATGTTCTCCAATTAGACACTTGTGGTCCCCAAGTAAAGACATCCTAGTGGTTATCCATATTCATTGCTACACATTCATTGTATATCCCTTTGGTGTAATTATTTGAAAATCCTTATCTATTGATTTATATTTTGATTATTTTCTATTGCTTTCGTATGTTGATCTGGAACAGTTCATGGGGAAAGAGATACAAGGCAAAAAGTAAAAGAAGTATATGAACATTGTTAATCCATGTGTGAAAACTATTTGGAATATTATATCTTAGCAACAGAGATCGGGCATCCCCTGTGTGGGCAGTTTTACACCTATTAGTTATTCTTTCATTTCTCTTCTGTAACTATTCCATTCATGTCTGTGAGGCAATGAGAAATGCATAATATATCTTATAATTTGGACACGTTCAGATTTTCTTACTAACTTATCATATCTTTCCATGTGAGTAACTTTCTAGAATAACTATCCACTACAAACAAAAGATATCACTTTTTAGGAATTAGTTTTCCAAGGCAAACTTACTATCAGCAAGTATTAATGGCAAATATGTTTGTTAACAAAAGTATTGCATATTTTAGTTGTTCTGCTTGCATGGTCATTCATAAAAGTAGATTCAGGTGTTTGCATTTTGAATAGTTTACTAACCATTATTTTACTGGATGGTGGCATTGCATGTGTTTTTCACGAAGGCTGCCATCTTGGATTCATGCAAATACATTTAGCGTGATGACGGCATGAGTAATCACATTGTCATGTGATAGCTAAACAGAAAGCACTTCAAGTATAATCATGTGCCGTGCGTGGCAGCAAGTTGAGCACAAGAAGTACAATATTCAAATTACCATTACAAAGTTATCATATTTATAGTCCATGTGAATGGGATAGTTTTCCCATTGTTGTGTAAATATGCACATGTAACCTATTTATAGCAAGTGTATTCACAAACCTGTACATGTGGCGTGAGTCATATCAGCTCTTGTCCTGCCCAATAAAGCAAGTTTTGAAATAAAGAGCAATATTCGACCGACACTGCCAAATGTCATAACCGTGGTCAGTGTAATTAGGCAAACTCCTTAAGACCCTTTAACTACTGATCTCACTCTGTCTATTAATTATCACTATTCTTCAGTAGTATCATCAGTTTGTGAAATATTCATAATGTAACAATTTTGTGTTGAGTGTGATCACATATATATCATTGTGGTTTTATAGTGTATTATCAATCCATAGTTGATCAGATGTTACAAGTTACATTAAGACATCTTTGCTGATTTCCTTTTTATAACAAGAATCAATCCAAATCAAGAATCATGTCAGTGTAAGTATCTTATCTATGTTAAGTGTCATTCGGATCTTCTTCATTTGCTCAAGCATTAGTTTTGATTATATGCACACATTTTTGTTATAATCTTCAATCAACATCCCTTTATAAGCTTAAGTGGATATTTCATATGATTATTCGTGTAATACTGTTGTTTTATGGTAGGTGTTAGTGGGTTCGCTATTTTACGAACGTTTACCTATAAACTTCTTGCATGAATGGTGGTGATGTTTGTGTTTCTCATGCCTCTCCTTGTGATGTCGCTTTTCGCTAGTTTCTCCGACACTTCTGAAGAAGCTGTTTCCCCATGTAGTAATTCTTACCTCTGAGGGATTTGCATTCCACCTTGTCCTATAATATAACACTTGAAATGTTGGAATGACATGTTGAAAGTGATTATTCAATCATTTGCATGTCACTTATATTTTTTTTTAAACTTTGGTTGTATTAACATTTTCATAAACAAACATTGGGGCACCATATGCATTCACATGAAATCAAGAAACAGGCCCGAGGGCCACCGCCCTCCCACCTCCACCACCCCAATGCAATCCCACCCCCCAAAAAAAAGAAAAAAGAAGGAAAAAACCCCACGTCGGGGCTCTGAAACGCGAGCTGTCTTAGTCTGGAGCTTGGAAGCGAGCTTGAGCGTTCACTTCCAGTTTGGCTGTGTTCCGTCTGCCGGTTCCCGGGCCCTGGGCCCCCACGCCATTCCCAGTCCTCTGCTGCAGATCAATGGACATCCCATCCCCATATCTGTTTCACCCCGTACCAGTTCGCTTGGAAGGAGGCCGAGTCATTGTTCACCATTGCCTTTAGTTTATCCATCAAGAACATGTTTTTGACCTTCTGTAGCCATTCCACCTTGGAGGGAGTTTCTGTGCTCTTCCACTTTTGGGCAAGCGCTACCCTGCCCGCTCGTAGCATTGTTTCCCACATTCTCGGGTACCTCATTGTGTCCGTGCCCTCTGCGGGTAGGCCCAATAGCATGGTCAGAGGGTTTTGGGGGAGCATTTCCTCCGAGATTTCAGCGATCCATCCCCTTACCTCCACCCAATAAGCCTGTACCTTCGGGCAGTGCCACCACATGTGTGCCCTCGACCCAACCTGGTCGCAACCCCTTGGGCATGCTGGGGAAACACATGGGAAGATTTTTGACAACTTTGCCGGGTCTCTGTGCCATCCCTGGAAGATTTTGAAATTATGTTCCATATCCGCGGTGAATAAATTCCCGTGGAAGGCTATTTTAAAGATCCTGGACCAG
This sequence comes from Ambystoma mexicanum, assembly GCF_040938575.1. Lineage (NCBI taxonomy): Eukaryota > Metazoa > Chordata > Amphibia > Caudata > Ambystomatidae > Ambystoma > Ambystoma mexicanum. Next base: position 363,553,890 of record NC_090926.1, on the reverse strand, counting down.
GCGTCCTCCGAGATCTCTTCCCCTGCCAGCTCGTTCCAAAAAAAGCGGAACCGCCTCCTCTCCCCCAAATTGACTGTGTTCAGAATTTTATATACCCCTGAGACCGCCCCCTTCCTAGAAGTCGCTGTGTCAAGAAATTTCTCAAAGGGGGTCAGTTGTCTCTTCAAGTCTTGACCCCAGGCCTGGTCACATAAGATGCCTTTCAAGCGGAGATATTCAAAGATGGATAGTGATCCCTGACCAAGAGCGTCCCTCAATTCCTCGTATGTTAGGAATTCTCCCTCCCTGAACATCTGCCCTGCCCATTCCATCCCCGAGTCGGACCAGGACTGAGCACAGCGGAACCCCCTACTGCCCAGCATGAGGGGTTGGCTCCATAGGGAGGACATTGGGGACGGCCATGACGTTAAATGTGCTGTCTGGGGGCCCTCCCGCCAGATTGCCCATAGAACACCTAATGTCGGGTGGGACTTCAGTCTATTCGGGATAAATTTTCGCGGGGCCCATAAAAGGTCCCGGACCTTTAGTGGATGGGTGTCCATGTCTTCCAGATAGGACCAGTATGTGCCCAGCCCCTCTTTCATATGCTCCAGGAGGACACGTAGCTGGGCGGCGCTATAGTAGAGTTGGAAATCTGGCAACCCGAACCCTCCCTCCTCCCTGGGTAGAGTCAGGACAGTTTTTGCGGTTCTCGGTGTCCTACCCTGCCATATAAACTCACGGACCGCGTTTTGGAGGACCCTGAAGGTCTGGTCAGGGATGACCGCGGGAAGAGAGGTAAAGAGATACAACAACTGTGGAAGAATGTTCATCTTGACTGCCGTCATGCGGCCGTACCAGGACAGGATCATGGAGCCCCATCTCCTCAGGTCAGCCGTGATTCCCGCCATCACGGGGTCGTAGTTAATAGGGGCAAGAATGGAAAGGTCCCTGGGGAGGAGGACACCTAGGTATCGGATGGCGGCTTTCCCCACTGTTATCCCCTCCAACCTGTCCAGGGAGTCCCTACCTGGGTCTTGTGTTCTCATGGGGAGGAGGACCGATTTAGAGGCGTTAATTTTGAGCCCTGAGAAGCGCCCAAATGTGGCCATCAGAGACAAGAGGGGGGGGGAGCGAAAGCCGCGGGTCTACAAGGTAGGCCAGGATATCGTCCGCGAACAGGGATAGCTTAAATTCCACCTCACCTCTCGTGATGCCCTTGATATCTCTATGAGCTCTGATTGCGATGGCCAAGGGCTCCATTGCAAGGACATAAATTAGGGGGGAAGCGGACATCCCTGCATGGTTCCCCGCGAGAGGGAGAACGGATCCGATAGCCTGCCATTCACCTGAACCCTAGCCTTCGGGGCCCTGTATAGAGCAGCCACCCAGTCCCGGATTTGTGGCCCAAAGCCCATTCTCTGGAGGGTGAGTGCCATAAATCGCCATTCGACCCTATCGAACGCCTTTTCAGAGTCCAAGGATAGGACGCTCGCGTTAAGGTCCGCCCTCTGTGCATGGTGGATCAGATCTATAGTTTTCCGAATGTTGTCTGAGCCCTGACGACCCCCCATGAAACCCACTTGGTCTCCGTGGACTAGTTTCGGCAGGGCCCCCTCTATCCGCCTCCCAATCACCTTGGCCAGGATCTTCACGTCAGTATTCAACAGAGAAATGGGGCAGTAGGAGGTACACTCCGAGGGGTCCCTACCGTCCTTGGGGAGCACCACTATGATCGCATCCATCATGGAGTCCGGGAGAAAGCCTCCCTCCAGCACTCCGTTGAACACCTTTACCAGATACGGGGCCAGGGTCGAACGGAACCTTTTGTAAAAGGCTACTGAGTAGCCATCCTCACCCGGAGAGGTACCCCTCTTCATGCCGCTAATCACTCGCTCTACCTCATCCTCGGTCACCGGGCCCTCCAACCCCTCCGCCATTTCCCTGGAAAGGGCTGGGATCTGTATTGAATCTAGGAACCCCTTGATTTCCTCCTCATCCCCATTATATTCGGAAGAGTATAGATTTTCATAATATCTGCGGAATGCCTCTCCTATGTGGGATGCGTCATGGCCTAATTTCCCCTCCTCATTTTTGACTGCTCTCACCATTTTACTCCTCTGGACCTCTCACAGTTTCCAGGCTAAGATCCTGTCCGCCTTGTCCCCCTTCTCATAGTACCTCTGTCTGACCAGCTGGAGACTTCTTTCGGTTTTTTGGAGGAGGAGTTCCTTCAACTGGAGTCTGTAGTCTGCCAGGGCGGCCATCCTGTCGCCATCCAGGGGCTCTGCGGGGGAGCCACCTGGTTGAAATTGGGCAATTTTCTCCCTCAGGCGCCTTTCCTGGGCGGCCCTTACCCTCTTTTCCCGTGCTCCTATTTTAATCTGGACTCCTCGCAAGGTGGCCTTGAAGGCATCCCAAAGGGTGTGTAGTCCCACCTCCCCATTGTCGTTAAACTCAAAGAATTCAGTGATGGCCTCTAGTATCTCCTGCGCTAGTACCTCATCTTTTAGCAGAAAGTCATTGCACTTCCATCTCCCCCCACGGTCGCTCAGCCCTTCCCTCGCTATCGTAATCCTGACTAGGTCGTGGTCAGACCAGGGGACCAGCTCAACCCTATAGCCAGATATGGATGAGAACAGGGATTCGTCCACCAAGATGTAATCAATTCTGGAGAACGATGTATGGATTGTTGAATGGTACGTGAAGGAGGGGGTCTCGGGTCTGGGGGTTGGGATCGTGTCTACCAAGCCTATTTCCGAATTGACCCTCTGAAAAGTTTGGGCCGTGATTTCATCTGCTGCTCCCCACCCACCACCACCGTGCCGTGAACAAACAGCTTTAGCTTATCCCTCATCTCCTCCCAGAACTGGGCTTGGCCTTCGTTTGGACCATAGATGGCCCCCAGGGTGAGTGGGGCCCCCTGCAGGGTTCCTCGGACTAGCAGGTATCGGCCACCCGGGTCTTTCATTATGGTTTCTTTTTCGAAGTTGACTCCTCTAGCTAGTAGTATAGCCACTCCGCGTTTCTTACCCTTATGGGAAGCGCTAAAGACCTCCCCGATCCCACCACCCCTCAATTTGGGTTCCTTCCCCAGAGGCCAGTGGGTCTCCTGCAAGAAGAGGATGTCAAGCTTGGCTCTTCGGAATTCCCTACTGACCAGGGATCTTTTTGTGGGAGAATTTAAGCCCCGAACATTGAGGGAGCCCACACCCAGGGCGGGCAGACCCTCAGCCATAATTTAAGAAATCTTCCCTCATGATCAACGACTCAATGATGCTCATTCCCGAATGCTCCTTGAATTGTGCTCTGAACTCCCCTCTTCCCCCCACCCTTCCCACCCCGGAAGGCATGAAACTAATCCCCAACTGCCCCCCAACCCCAACACCGAACTGAACCCCCTCAACTTTCGTGTACCCCCCCCTCCCCGGCGTCCAGCCAAATAGTTCTGCCAGCACTGGCTTTTGGCCGAACCACCAGCCTGCCCCCTGCGGCCAGGCTAGTCGCCCATGAAGCTGTTCCTCTTGAGCCCCCCCAAACCCCCCCACGGCTGCATTCCTTTTTAAGAGACCCATATACTTGCTGTTCGTGGAGATGCAGTTAAAGAGTGGACCTCCAACTCCTCCGAGTACCAGTTAGGATCCTGACAGATCGAGACCGTTCTCAGTCCTCGGGATCGTTCCGCCCGCCTTCTTTCGCTGGCGATGGGGTGCTCATTTTCCTGAATTTGCGCGTCCCGGTTCTCTTTCTCCTGTCCCTCGACGGGCCAGGGTCACCGAGTCCGCCCCCCCGGGCCCGATGGGCCCCTCCGGGGGTTCGTGTCCACCACGTATTCCTGGATCGCACCACGGATGTCTTCTTCTGTAATCAGGGTCGATCTTTGGCCAATATATTCGAATGTCAGGGAGAAGGGATAGCCCCATCTGTAGCGTATCCCTTTGTCCTTTAGCAGCTGTGTGAGAGGGCGACACATTCTCCGCTTAGCCAATGTGTATGCGGAGAGGTCCTGGTATATGGAAATCTGGGCGTTATTATAGGTGATTTCTCGAGCCTTCCTGGCCTCCTCCAGCACTTTAGTCTTTTCGGAGTAGTAGTGGAACCGGGCTAAAATAGAACGGGGGCCCCCCGCTCTGCCCCCCGCTCTGTGCACTCTGTCGAACGTAGGCTCTGTAGTCATCTCCTCCGCAAACAAGAGAGTGATGATGTCCCGCACCGCTCTGGTGACGTCCCTCTCCGTTTCCCCCTCCATTTCGGGCACCCCGAAAATCCTGAGGTTGTTCCTCCTCTCCCTATTTTCGAAATCGTCCATCTGGCGGGCTCTCTCCTCGTCCCTCTTTTCGAGGGGTTCTAGCCTCATGTTAAGTTGAATCTCTTGGGGTGCCGAGATTGTTTGCTGCATCTCGACCTGGTGCAGTCTGTCTTCGATATTTTCCACCCTTTGATCAATTTTTTCAAACTTCTGTGCAATGTCCGTGCGCATCTCTCTGATTTCTTGTAAGATTGAGGCGAAGCCCATTTCCATGGCTGAGGAGGAGGGGGCTGAGTCTTCCGACTGGGCCATGGTTCTTTTCCGACTCGTGCCTTCGTCGCCTTTTTTGCCCTCCTGGAAGCGATATACCTGTAGGGACTCCCGCCAGCTCATCGGGTGTCTTCCCGTAGTCCAGTGTCAGGGCCTCAATGTCCCTGGCGGGGGGGTGAGGCCGCTCTCCTGGGGGCATCCGCGGGGGGGACCCCGGGGCCAAGAGATCGCCCACCGGGGCAGCCCCGTCCCGGGCCGGGTCCCGCCGGGGTTGTGGGGCGTTGCACTTAGTAGGGGGGGGGCGGGCACACGCCCCACTGTCTCCTGGTGGGGGCCTCACACCCCATCCAAACTCCTCGTGGGGGGTTGGGGCCTTTACTGGATACCCCTTGGAAGGGCGTCGGGGGCCCCGTGGCCCGTGGGGCACGTGTCGTGGATATCTTTGAGTCAGCAGGGGGGGAGGGCGTTCCAGGACCACTGGTGGCCCAGGTGTTTGTCTGTGTCCTTTTGTTATGTGTCTTCCTTCTCTCTTCTCTTCTTGCCTGTTTGTTTTTTTTTTTTTATGTTTTCTTCCCCCCCTTTCTTTTACTTTCTTTCCTCCTTCCCCTCTTTTTTCCTCTTCTTTTTCCCCTTTTCTTTTTCTTCCCCCCCTTTCCCCTCTTCACTTTTGATTCCCCCTCCTGGGGGTGGGGGTGGGGGGTCACCCCCGGGCGGGCATATGCCCCGCCTGCGACCAGCAGGGGCCTCACACCCAAGTGACCCCCTGTCCGTCAATGCCGTTGTGTTGGGAGGGGGCCGTGCCTCCGGCGTGCTCCGGGGGTCCGCACGCCCGCGGGGAACAGTCCTCGGGCCTCCGCTGCCTCGCCTCACCTCTGCTGTTGTGCCCGCGTCCAAAGATTCAGAGGGGAGGGAGGGCCCTCCAACCCCGGCCCACGCCATCCACCCGATCACTCCTCGCGGGCAGGGGGGGGGTGCCGATCCCCAGAGCCTGCCCCAGGCCCCCGGGCTCCGTGCGGGTCACTCCGTCTTCTCCTCGGGAGCGGGCCTCCCGGACGTGTTCGGCGGGAAGGATAGTCGAGGGGGGGGGGGGCGGGCCGGGCTATGGGCCTGCCAGGCCTCGGGAAGGGTCCGCCTCTCCTGCTGTTCAGTGGCCCTCCAAGCCGCGCTCCTCACCCCGAGCGGGGAGTCCCGAGCCCGGATCCTCCGCTTCCCGGAGGCCTCGAAGGCCGCTCCTTCGCCCTGGGGGTGCACGGGGGGGGCGCCCCACGGAATTGTTGAGGCGTGCCCGCCAGGGGGGTTGGGGGGGCTCAGTCCCTTGCCAAAGCCCGGCCACAGCGGGAGCTCCGCACTCAGGCAGCCATTGCCTGCGCGCCCCCTGGTGGCCTCCCATGTCACTTATATTAATGGGTATAACATGGTGCTTTATCATGTACCAGTCTCTCATAGTGAGGTAAGCTCTTGTCTAAACCATAGGATGGAGATGGTATTACAATGGCCACTGTTTTTAAGACTTCAAATTTGTAAAATAAAGGCATTGCAATGTACATGATATTTTAATTGAAGATCTAGCATGTATTCACTTGTCAGGTAGAGCATTTTGGTACTCATGATACTCATGAACGAGGTGACACATATGGTTTCTTTTGTATAAATCTTTTATGGAAAAGCCCTTTTAAACAAGATTTGAGATTGTGTTATTTTGTACATATATGTCTACATCATGGAATTCTATGGGCCATATGAATTACATTTTTATGAATTATTTACAACCATAAGATTCACCTATCTCACCCAGTGACACTGTTTCTGAATAAGGAGACAAATAAGTGGAGGGTATTGCTGACTCTCAGTTGGTAGAGGTGGTACTACACAACCACTTTGTGAAGTTACTGGAATGATGGCATGTCCAGCCACCGATATGGATTTTATGCTTTTTGTTAAGCTAAATGCCCAATTGCCTGCTTCACCTTGTAGCTTCCGGGCAAGACTTCAGTGGCCATGGTGGAGTGTGTAGCAGACTATCGGTGGGTAGGGATGGCCGAAGTAACTCTTCTTCTATGGTCAGATTGTAGTGTGTGTCTGTATTAAAGAGTTGTATTAAAGAGCTGGTCGCAGAGGTGGATTGAGTCTCACCAGTGGAGAGGAGTGGCACTGCAGTCTTTCCACGCTGTTTATTCAACTTGCTGTTTAAAAACTAATCGGCTCGCGGAGCGATCACAGTGTTGGTCGCAGATGTGGAATGCAGTCTTAGCAGTCTCCAGCAGGCGAGTGGTAGGCGGGAGGCCTCCCACCCCAGATGGGCATTGTCTGTGTATCATTGCTCATGTTTTGATTCTTCTGACTAAAGTGGGGTGTCTGTTGGCTCGAAATGAATGTTTTGGAACCACATGGACTTGTGACAAAGCATGCGAGAATCATATACAGTGTTTCTACTGTGTCACAGATGCATCAAACATCTAACCAGCCTGCTAGCTACGCATTGCAAACTGCACGCTATTGCACTGTGCTGTTGTATCGTGCTGGATTAACAGTTGGGCAGGAAGCTGAATAGCATCTGAGCGAGGAAATCTTGCCCTCACTTTTAAAAAAAGTGCATGGAGTGTGCAGCAGAGTGTGTTATGGTGTAAAGGTGTCCAGGGGCGAGCCAATATAAACTATAAATCCCAAGTTAGCTGATGACGCCCGCATGAAATTCAAACAATGCCAGGAAAAGCGACCACAAAGTCCCGAACACAGTATTCCAGAAAGGTTAAGCCATATGGAAAGATGCCTCCAAGACACGGTGAAACAGACATTATTTGTCTAGGCACAGCTTTATTTACATTACCTGCAGCCACTGAGCGAGTTCTGACTCGCTCAGTGGCTGCAGGTAATATAAATAAACTAACTAATAAGCCGGCATTAAGTAAAATCACTCATTATTATCAGCTGGCGTGTGCATTGGACAAATCTGTGAAACAGAAGGAGGCTGTAGGAAATACTATGGCTCCAATAAATGGCTCCTATACATACTATGGAGATATTGATAATTATTCTCTATTGGCATTAGGTTACTTGCTGCAAGAGACTGCAGTGGCGTGTGTTGTGCCCACACCTCTTGTAGGCGAGCATGAAGTATTGGCCCTAACTAATCGTCTCGTAAACGTAGTGGTGCATCCAAGTCCCACAGTCTCCTTAGCCAATTTGCAAAGCTTTGACTCATCGACTGGAATAACTGAAGCTGTTGCTGATGGTATACATACAAGCCTCCAGACTGCTCCAGCAACCGAGAAGCGGCTATCAACCTCGCCCAATCTTTTTCCAAACACTATGCTGGAGTCAGTGAGTGAACTTGATGATCATTCAAACAGATCAGGTACTTGCAGCATGGTGGAATCCAGTAACATTAATAACACCACAGAGGGACTTGTACACTTTGCGGTCAAGATCTTGTTGAAACTCTGTGGAGTTATTTTGGATGAGATCAAAAACAGGGTGTGCATATTGTGGCACTGGACAATAGATTATAAGGTGTTGGGCTAACCAGCAAAGGTATAGGCAGTGCAGTGTCACTGGTAACATCTGCCGCGGCTGACAAAAGCTCCCCACAAGAGGTAATTGTTGTGCCAACGGCTACGAGCACACAGGAAGAAGACATTTCGGATCTAACCATGTAGAAATCAAGAAGAGAAAGATGAATTGCCAAACAGGCCAGACTGTGTAGGCAAGCTGCTCATAAGAAACAGCTCCCAGGGATTTGAAATGCAAACGGCTGATGTATTAATCTCTACATCAATAGCTCCCGAACAAGTACATTTGAAGAATACAAATATTCCTGTTACAAGGCGTGCAGTGCGCCAGAAGTCTGCAGGCACCCTGACTAGTTGGCTCCTAGAGGATCGCCCACAAACTATTCAGAATGAAGGGGGGAAAGCATTGCCTGTCTTAGTACTGGCACGGGAGGATATCACCTTTTAACTAGTTGATCATGAGATGGCAGAGAGGTTCATTCCTATACTGGCCCAGCAGGTGGTAACTCTGCCTCCACAGACTCAGCTAACCATCCCCACTCTGAGAGAGAAAGAACTAAAAGCGTTTACTGGCGGGCCCACTAACATTCACAGAGAAATGCACAAATAGGTCAGATTTACTCAATGTTTGCAAGAACGTACCAGACCTAAGAGTATTATCTAATTCTGGTTTTAGTTTTGTTGATCCTGTTCACCTTAATGGAGTTAATTTTGTACGAATGCACTGCTCCACTGTGGAGGTGCCTTCTCTCATTCACAGTCACCAGAATGCGGTTATGTAGTGGACTGCCCATCGCATGTCTGCTCTTCGCCCATGGTACCACCAGCTCAGGCTTTGAGCACCAGTCCAAAGGTTAGTAACTTGGTGGAAGAGTCAGGACTTGAAGAGGCCGTGGGCTGGGAATGGTTCAAGAAATTCTTAATGACAATATTGGTGGCAGTAAAATGAACCCTAAGAATAGTAAGCTGGAATACTAGAGGGTATACTCATTTTCTGGATCCAAGTGGTTTGTTCCCCCTTTTTGATGAGTTTGAAGTGGTGTCTTTACAAGAAACCTGGCTTACTGCAAGGATTCACATGGGGGGTTTCATCATGTTCCAACAACTGGCATCCAGGCATCTTCATGGTTGACTCTTTGGTGGCTTAATAGTTGGAATTAAGCATAATTGTCTAGTGTGAAACTGATTGTGGGTATCGAGAATATCTTGGCAATCGAGGCAGTGTTGAATGGGCCAATGGCTCATATGGCGGTTCTGTTAATTAACATCAATGTGCCACCAGATATTGAGTCCTTGGATGAGACGCATAAGAACATAGACCAAGTATGTTCCTCCTGGGTTTTAGTAGCTGAGCATGAGTTTATCACATGGGATTTGAACACAGGCTGTCGAGATTATGATGCGTGCCCTTCCTATGAATTTGTCAAGTCGGTCAGTATAATGCAACAGCAGAGTAGGAATCATAATGGGAAGTAATGGGTGGACGTGTTCAGGGAGTGGGATCTACTGATGTATAGTGGCCAAAACCCTGGAGACTGCACAGGATAAAGTACATCGTCCATGGGGAAGAAATCATCTATATTAGATAATTTTTTTGGAAGCGATTGCTGCTCTGAGAGAGTTATGTCCCTGGAGTCTCGAAGCAATGTTTTTACTGATTACCACATACTTTGACTTACTCTAAATATACGAGACACATGTGGAGGCCCGCGAGGTGGGGCCTTGATTTTAACCATAGCGGTAACAGGATTTGTTAGACCCTGAGAAACCTAGCTAAAACCACACGTTCCATTAACCGGTTGATTAAGTACGAGGTGGAATTGGTGGTTAGTGATATTGGTGTCTGTCTTAAAAAGCTTGCCTATGGAGCAGGCATGAACACCCCGCACCAATTGACCATTTATGATGGAAAACATGTGAGTGGCTGTGATATTGAAATACGTGATGCCAAGCGGGTTATGCATAGACAGATGAGAAAAGTTAGCGGTCAGGAGTGTCCGGTCTGGATAACGGTAGCCAAAAGAAGAACAATTAAACAAGAGTATATGTGCTGGTTGAGAAAAATTTGGTTTTCTGCCCTTAATTTACAGTGGCAGCAGATGTTCTCTGCGCTTTTTAGGGGCCAAGTTCAGACAATCTGGCAGCTATTGACCAAGGCTAAAGGGGAGACATGGCGCAGTATGGTAAATCCAATACACGAGTGTAAGTGGAATGAATATATAAAGTCTAAATATGTGACTACTGTAGTTGACTCTATGGGTGAAAAACAAGAAGACCAATGGCTGTTGTCACCAAGCGTGGATGATATTTATTCTGCTGTTGTGAGTTTGAAGGGATCTCGTGCCCGAGGGCCTAAAGGTTTGTCAAACGCTATACTTAAAGCTGACCCAGTTACATGGGCCAGTATGTTAAAAATGTTATTTTATAAAGTTTGTAAAGAACGAACACTCCCAGCAATACGGCAACAGGCTATTCTGTTGCCTGTATACAAGAATGGCGACAGAGAAAGCCCAGAGAAATATAGATTACTACCTCTACCTGACGCATTGGAAAGCTGTTATCTACTTTTGTTTTACATTCCCTTCAGCTCTGTGCCGACAAAAATAACATACTACACTTTACACAAACTGGCTTTTGTCCAGGTTCGGCAACCACACATAATATCAGGTTTATGGATACACTGATATGTGATGCTGCAAAAAAAATAGAAACCTGAACCATGCTGCAAAAAAAAAGAGAAGCCACCCAGAGAAACCTTTATCTGGGTGAACTTTAGTGCAGCATTCGATACTGTGAACTGTGCTCGCTAATGGCAGAAATTTCGTGCGTGGGGCTGCCCGAAATGGCTACTGTCTATTGTAATACATCTGCAAACAAACAAAAGTGTCCAGATAAGGTTGGATAACTCTGTATCCCTGTTGGCCTCTGTGTAAATAAACAGGTGGGTCAGAGAGTCCTATGTACCGGCACCCCTGTTATATAATCTCTACCTGGACGACTTACCCCAATGTCTCTTGGCAGTAGAGAGTTACCCCATTAAAATGGACACTAGGCACCTAGCAAATCTGCTGTATGCAGACAATCTTGTCTTGCTTGACTGCACTATAAGAGGGGCCAAACATAAACACAAGGACCTTATTGAAAATGTGAGGCAAAATGACCTAGCAATCAACTCAAGCAAGACACAGATGATGGTTGTGTCGGGTGGAAAGATCAACATGGTCTGTTTACAAGTAGATTCAAATAGCATAGAGTAAGTGAGTACTTATCCATACTTGGAACTTGAACTGAAGGCAGATGGAGACTACATGTCTACTATAGATGGTAAGAAAAGAATGGCCCGACAGCTTACTTTTGCTATAAATACACTCTCCAAGCAGATGGCGGGCTATTCAGTCAAAGGGATCATTACACTGTATAAACAGAGTTTTTCTCCAGTTATATTATAAGGCCTAGAAGCTATAGCCATGCGTGATCTGTCATGGCTAAATGTTGTCGAAGAGCTGTTTTGGAGGAAACTCCTGAGCTTGTTGCCAGCTCCATCAATGGCTTACCTTTGCCTAGAATTTTGACTGGTGTCATTAAAGTGCCAAGCCCTTATACAGAGAGGTACACTCTATATCAAATCCAGATCTTCTCCCAAATGCCCGTTGTGGAAATTCACAGGCTTGACCTATGATATGGGAGCCACCGGCACATTTCTGGAATTGAAGGAGGAGTGTTATTCTGCTGTTGAGTGGTTTTCAGACTTTAAACGTTGCACAACATTTGAGATTTTAAAGGCCATATTTAAAAATAAGCTTGAGCAATGGGATTGGATACATAATTATTCACACCTCCAAACATTGCATAATTATAAATATGTAACCAATATTAGCCATCAGTATCTCAAAACACAGCAATATTTTTGAAGTGCACACCTTTCTGTTGAAACTTCGGACTAATCAACTGCCTGCAAGGTCCCTTCTTAAGGCACCAAGGGGACTAAGGGACTAAGAACGTGCCGTATTTGCTGTTCCTAGTTAATTGTAATTGATTATTTATAACGCGCTTAATTCCCAGATGTTTCTAAGCACAGACCTGGGGATCAAACCTGTGTTGCTCTAAGTCGTCTTGCTTCCAAGGAGATAGCGTTGCCCCTGAGCAATCCTCCTGAGACTGGAACATCAAATCCCCATGGAATGTGTTGATACTATGCAAAAAGATGGGACCCACCTATATGACAATCTTGGGGCTATTTGTTGGAAGCTACGATGCAATTAAAATCAATGATTATTTGAGTTTTCGTTTAAATTTTGAATTAGAATTAGTGCATATGGCGGACTACATTTGGAAAACAGTATCTGTTCATCTAATGATATAGGGGCTGATTCATGGAATTATTTGCGCCGAAAAACAGGGATTTGTGCGCCATTCTGCCCGCAAATCCCAGTTTAACAAATGGGGATTTGCGGGCAGAATGGCGCACAAATCCCCGTTTTTCAGTGAAAATAATTCCATGAATCAGCCCCGTAAAGTCAGCAAAGAAAATCATATAATGTATAGTGTTACTCCATTTTATGATGTGAATGACACGTTGGACCTTAATAGAAATGTAATTAAGTTGTCTTATATGAAATTTTATGATATGTATGTATTTTTTATATGTGTTTTTAGGATAATTAAGTCATATGCCATGATGTTTGATGTGATTAATTGATGTTGTTTTGTAAAGGTTTTTTTTTTTCTGATCAATATAAATAAAAAGAAGAAGAAGAAGAAGAAGAAGAAGAAGAAGAAGAAGAAGAAGAAGAAGGAGAAGGAGAAGGAGAAGAAGAAGAAGAAGAAGGAGAAGAAGAAGAATTATTATAATAATACTAATTAAAGAAATCTATGCAGTCAATATGGTAAATATATACTGTTGATATGTGCTGTTTATGTGTTATTTGATTAAACAGAGAACACATTTTACAATATGTTATGAAGTTGGCATTAACATATATTGTTGCGTTTTATGAGTGGTGCAATTCCTATCATGGTGAATACAAAAGCAAGCATCATGCCTCAAACTGCATTAGTCTTCTATCTAATTCTCCATGTTCAGCATGCAGCAGGATTTGGACTGTGTGTGGGTATTATTGGGCATGACAATGGATGCAGAGGCATTCACGAAGTGACTTTGTGGTTCAGTTTTCCAACGTAGAAATGATAGCAAGCATATGCACATATGGTATTGATAAACAATATTGTCCATGATAACTTTGATGATAAAAGTCTGATTCTATTGAAGACACAGAGGCGAATATTATGCATCTCTTTTTTTATTAGAAGCTCAAGCAGCTGAATTTAAACCAAACATAACCTCCATTGTATGATTGTTTAACTGTCACTCGTTTGCTGAAATCATCCAACTTAATATGAACAAACAAAATCAAATCATAAAACATTAGACTTTCCAAGAGTCTGTGTTCCGTCTCTGCTAGATCACTGCCCACGTGACCTCTACCATCCAATCAGGTTTATCACAGTCCTGTAAGAGTCTATTACTTCCTCTGAAAGACCAAAGGAAATATCGAAGCTTAGTACCACCAAAATGAAATACGTCAATCACAAGTTCAGAGATACATGTATTATTTAATATGCAAATACAGATATATATCTGGCTCTCAGGACCTCGCAGTGTGTACCAGCAGACACCGTGAGGGGAGAGAGTGCTGGACATTACAAAGCATGCATCTTTTTTACACAATCCTGAACGATGGTTACATCGTCCAGCCCTTCTCCAGGTTAACGATTGGCTATGGTTCATATCGAGTTCAATGTTTTCTTGCACAGTAAACATACTTGTCTGCACACAAAATGCAATGGTAGCATCTGTTTTTCAAACTTAAAGAAAGTCCAGTTTCAAGAACAACCACAATGGGTTTCTGCAAAGACACACAGTTTCAGCAATTCAGCATTCAGTTCCACTAGTTGAACAAAGATGAAGCTATTGGTGCAGACAACATCTAAACTGAGGTTCAGTTCAGCTCCAATTTTTCTTAGCTCAGGACAAACATTCTGCTTTCAGCAGCCTCAACATGTTCACATAGTCCAAAGTGTATTTTGCTCAGCTTCAGCCAAAAACACAGTTTAACATGAGAAAGAAAACAGGAGTTTAATCAAAATGGCAGATGACTCTAAAATGGTGGCAAAGTCAGCTTCATCCAGGTTAATTCGAACACGGTTTTTCAGCAACCTGAGTCACTGGTTTCAGAGATCTCAATCTCCATTAACTCCTGATGGTAATATCCTGCATTTCTAAGGCCTTAGTAGTTTTCCCTGGCATATCTGATTAGGTTCTAGTGTACCTATTGCATTTGCACAACTCCCTCCTATCATAGAACAAATGACAGGCAGACATTGTATACAACAACAGCAGAACAGAAAAATGCCAAAGATTACCATTAAGACTGCAAAGATTTTCCAACCCCTGGATCACAACAAGTCCCAGAACCATGTGCTAATATTGCTTCTGGGACATGTACTTCAGTACTTAAGGTATGTAGATTCTGAATTGCCTTAAATATGGTGGGGGAGGAGTCGGGGCCACAAACGCAACATGCAGATCCCACCATTTTGCATACACCACAATTCTCAGCTAGAATATTGTTTAACACCATCCTATTTTGGAAGGCCACTAATCTAATTGCCTTTTGTTCTAACATCATGTTATACAAAATGTCAGTGGTCCTACTGATGGTTTTCTCCAATACCCTTGCTAATCATCTGATATCCTCAGAATTCATTATCTGTCCCCAGAATGTCACAAAGGACTTGGACACATCACCCAAGACTTGTGAAGGAGTATCACAATTCTCATTCCGGCTGGGACGAGTTTTAGAGACTTTGGCAGTGGTGACGACATATACTCCTGGCAGCAATATACCCAAGTAACAAGTACCCTCCCAATCTCTGGGTAAGCATGGATAGGCCTCATTGCCTCAAAGAAAGTAAACAGGGTCTCCTACATACAAAGGCAATGTTTGTACAACCCTCAAATGTACCCATTGGTTGAGAACCTTCTCTTTGTATGCAGAATGGAATGGAATTGGGGCTATGAGTGATACTATAGGAAGGAGGCATGACATCCCTATTGCCTACGGGAGCCATCTTGAAGGTAATACATGATTGAAAAAGGTCTAGAGAGTCTGTCAGAAGGACTAATAGAAGCACCATTTAGCTTGCTCCCTTTTGCAAACAAAGAACATCCTAAAGGTGTTAAAACTCACTTTTCAAATTCATTAAGATTAGTCCTGTCAAAATTCCCAGCCACACTATTGTTCCAACAACCAAAGAATAATGCCCTAAGTGAAGCGTAGAAAGCAGTAGTTAAAGGGAGAGGCTGAATATACCAGCCCAGTCCCTTTTCCCCATGCTGTGGCAAATGTGAACACAGCCAGCAATTTGTTTTGTTTAGAATGGCATGGGTTGCATTCATTATCATTTTATCTTTAAAAGAGTGTTATTATGATAACCTCCTCTGTGTTGGAGGTCTCGAGGAGGAAGAGTGTGCAGATGTACATAAGGTAGAGACACAGTGGAGGTACTTGCAGTCGGTAACAAGACATCAAGCGGATGCACTTTTTTCTAGATACCAGAACCCAAATGTCAATGTAATCATAAAAAGTGTTGCTATTATAACCAGTAACCATTTGGGGACCATGATGCTTGATGGGAAGATTCATCATCAAACAAGTGACCAATATCCCTTTTAGTACACGTCTTTTTCAAAATGGGCATTGTTTCTCAGCGTCGGTTAAGAAGCCTCATTGTTTGGCTTTTTAGTTCATCCATTGGTCACCACTGACCACATGGCCTATGTTGATTGATTGAAGGTAACTTTGCCGGTCCCCGCCTCTTATTTGTATTCTGCAGAGCAGTGATAAGGGACTGCCTCAACAGTGGTTTCTTGTGGATTTCTTGTGGGCACAGCCTGTGCTGTACATCAAGATTGAATCCGTGGTCGCAAATCATACCTTGAGACTCCAGGTACGGTATGATCCGTGAACAAAGTGTCGTCGTATCCTGAAGACAATGAGGAAGCAAAAGCAAGATCGCTGAACGGTGAAGAAGAATTTGAAGAAGAAGCAGCAATCTCCCCAGCCCCCACAGGCTCAGGAAGGACTTTCGTAGACAAAGCAGAAGTCTCCTCAGGCCCCACGGGCTCAAGAAGGATTTCTGTGTCACCCTCTGTGTTGATTAGAACAGGCTCGTTATGAGCATCAAGATCAGCAATTCCCTTTTCCTCTCCTTTGTTGTAGGGCAGAGGAAAAGGAATCCTCTTCACGTATGTCACA
Organism: Ambystoma mexicanum; assembly: GCF_040938575.1. Taxonomy (NCBI): domain Eukaryota; kingdom Metazoa; phylum Chordata; class Amphibia; order Caudata; family Ambystomatidae; genus Ambystoma; species Ambystoma mexicanum. Next base: position 363,537,565 of record NC_090926.1, on the reverse strand, counting down.
TGGATCCAGTTCTTCTTTCCTGCCACTCGTATGGCGGTCTGTGTGGCCAAAAGTAATTGTTTTGGTACCTTCCAGCGAGGTGTGAGAAGGGAGGCTGTTTCAAAGTTCTTGATCAAGACCCATTGGCCAGGTCTGAGTCGATGACATGGACCCTCATATTTTACTGGGAAAGCTGCTCGCACCTGTTGATGAATCAAATACAACTTTTGAGTTAAATGGTCACAGTAGTCAAAAAGAAGCAAATGCTCGACATTCTTCAACAGTTTGGGTTTTGGTATGTTCCATATATTGTCTGGACACCCCTCTACAATTTCATAGGGGGAGAGCCCTGTCTTTGATTGATCTGTCATCCGTATTGATAATAAGGCTATTGGTAAGGCGTCAGGCCATTTTAAATTACTATGTGCACAAACATTTGCTATCTTGTTCTTAAATATACCGTTATGGCGTTCAACAAGTCTGGCACTCTGAGCGTGCCTGGCCGAATGGAACCGCTTATCAATCTGTAATCCTGAGCATACTTGCAGGATGACAGCAGCGATAAAATGTGGGCTATTATCCGACCAAATGACTCTTGGCAAACCAAACCTAGGAAAATATTCCTCCAGCATGGTTTTCGCCATTGACATTGCTGTGGCATCTTTTAAAGGAAAAGCTTCAACCCATTTACTGAAGGCACAGATGACAAGTAGAACATACGTATAGTTCTGACAATGCTCCATTTCAATAACATCAAAATCTATAACCTCAAAAGGCATGGAGGGGGACCAAAACTATCCTTTGGTGTCGATGTGACTTTTCCAATATTATGCTGTAAACATATCATGCAACTTTGGACAAATATATCAGCAGTCTTTTGAATATTAATATTATAGCAGACAGGATCTAACAGTTTGCAAATCATTTTGGCACATATATGCGTTGGACCATGAGGCATTGTCACCATAGTGGTAACATAAGCATTGGGTAGCACCCATCTACACTTTTCATTATCCACCCAACAACCCTCATCATCTAGACTGGCTGGACCCTCAGCCCATTGTTTGATTTCATCTGAAGTAGTGTCAGCCTGAATTTCTTTCCAATTCCTTCATCTATCATATAAATATCAGTAACCCCCTTTTGTTGGATCGAACAGGTAAATTTTGGAATGCAAATCGGTGGCAGTCTATTTAGCTATTCTGTCAGCAAAAGTGTTTCCTTTTCCTACATCATCCGTCACCTTCTCGTGAGCGGCACACTTCATTATTGCTAACTGTGTAGGAAGCGCAAATGCTGAAAGTAACCAAACTATTAAAGTGCCATGCTGAATCTTTGTTCCATGCAGGGTCAAGAAACCTCTCTCAGGCCATAGTTGACCAAAGTTGTGCACTACTCCGAACACATATTGGCTGTTTGTGAATATATTTACACTAAGCCATTCAGATATTCCACAAGCTCTAGTCAACGTAATAATCTCTGCGGCCTGTGCAGAATTATGCATAAGTTTTTTGGTTTCCACAATAGTGCTTAATGTGGTGATTGCATAAGCAGCAGTGAATGTACCATCTGGGAGTTTAAAGCAGGAGCCATCACAAAACAGTTCCCCTTGAGGATTCTTTAGAGATGTATCACTTAGATCAATTCTGCCCTTAGTTTCTTGCTCTATGGTACAGAGGCAGTCATGTGACTTCTTGTCACTACAATCAGTTCCTTGCGGGAGAAGCAATAGTTCGGCGGGATTTAATGAGCAACATCCCTTAATTTGGATATGCGGAAGCAAATAGAATCAGCTCGTACCTTGTTAGTCGTGCTGATGTGAGATGTTACATCTGCGTCTGTTTAGTAGAACATCTATGAAGTGGGGTACCATCACGGTTAAAGAATTACCTAAAACCATACCCTCACTTTGTTTTTCAGATGCAGCGGCAGCAGCTACAGCACGCAAACATCTCGGCAAAGTGCATGTAACAGAGTCTAAAGTGGAGGAAAAATAACCACATGGTCTATTCTTGCCCCCAGGTTCCTGCCTTAAAACAGCCAAAGCGCATCCATCACATTCATGCACATACAACACAAAGATCTTTTCGTAATTTAGTGTGCCCAAAACCGGTGTGGAACACAACGCAGCCTTGAGCAGATCAATAGAATTCTCGCAATCCATGTTCCACGGTAAAGGCAAGAAATTCCCTTCTTTGTCAGTGCCAACATAGGTTTTATCATTAATGAACAATTTGGGATCCACTGTCTACAGTATGAAACCATGCCTATTAAAGCTCTGACCTCTTTCTGTGTTTTTGGGACATACATACTAGAGATGCTTTGTATCCGTTCAGGTGTCAATCTTCTTCCCTGCTTCTACAGGAGGTGCCCTAAATAGGCAACCTCCTGTTGATAATATTGAACCTTTTTTAACAAAGCCTTATGCCCATGTTCTGCCAAATGAATAAGCAGTAACATGGTGCCATCCTTGCAAGCAACTTCAGAATCTGCAGCTAGAAGCAAATCGTCTACCTACTGCAACAATGTGCAAGTAGACGGTAAGTCAAGTGTATCAAGTTGTTCTTTCAATGCTCTACTATAGATACTTGGTCTCTCAGTGTACCCTTGTGGCACGCAAGTAAATGTAAACGAGCGTCCTCCTAGGGTGAATGCAAACAAATATCTGCTATCAACATGTACAGGAATACTGAAAAAAGCATTTTTCAAATCCACAACACTAAAATATTTAGCCATAGCTGGAATCATGATCACTGTTGTAGTAACATCAGGTACAATCGGAAACTGTGGAGCAACAACCTTATTAATGGTGCACAAATCATTAATAAACCTAAAAGCAATTGCATTATCCCCTTTCTTATAAACTGGTAGAATCAGACTATTACACACACTCCCTGCAATTTCCTCAATCACAACAATGTGTACAAAATCAGAAACAATACTTTTCAAAGCATGTTCACCTTCAACCGAAATCTTATACTGTGGAATACGCACAAATTTAACACCTGATTTCAACACAATTTTAACTGGTTCAATTTGTAAAATGCCAATGTCATTGTCATTTACTGCCCATAGACATGTCAGAACCTTATTCAATTCAGGCGGTAAAGGTCTAGACAAAAATTGTGGAACTGAAGTTTGTTGAGGCAAAATTGTTAAATGCACTCCATCCGGAGAACAGTAAATTGCAGCATTCAATTATTTTAATAAATTTAATCCCAACAAATTTTTGCCACAATTTGTCATCAAAAGAAATGGACAAGAATCAGTGAATGGCCCCAGTGAAATCGGTACCGGCCGAGAGAGCGGACTAACCACTGGTGTACCAGAGAACCCTGCAGAAATGTTGTTCTGCCCTGACAGTTGGATATCTGGAACCCCTGAATGTTCAATAGAACACCTCTGTGCTCCTGTATCTATCAAAAATAGATGCTCCCTATTGCCCACCTTCATTTCAATGTAGGACCCTTTCTGATAGACGGGAATAGGTACCTGTTCCAGACTCTGCTTTGGGCTGTCCTAACGGAACATTATATCATCTAATGGGAGATCCTCAGAAAAATAGACAGTCGGAGGATTATCGAAAATGTTCCCACTATTACCACTTTGTTGCTGAATGTCTTGTGAAGGTGTCTGTTGATTCTGTGCAAACTGACTTCTACCAGGAATCCCTATCCAAGGACGGCCTCTGGATAGTCTGCCCATAGCACCATATGTGCTATTCGATCTCTGCTGAAGGATATGGCATTGTGCTTGCCAATGGTCTTCCTGTCTACAATATGCATATAGGTTCATGTGTACAGGACCCAGTTGTGCATTACTCTGGGGTGTAAATTGCCCTCTATACTGTGTATTCCCACCTCTAGCTCCGCTAGCTATTTGCTGTAATAATACTTTAGTTTTCAAGTCTCCCTTCTTCTTTTCTGCCTTCTCCTCTGTATTAACCCTATGTTCTTAATACTGGGCTATATTTAATACTTCAGATTGTGATTTCGCATGCCAAGCACTCTCAGAAGTCATAATCTGTGATTGGATTTCAGGCAATTATCTGTGCACAAACTTGTCTACAAATAGCCTTTTTCCCTGACTCTGTATTCAAGTCTTGACCGCTAAAATCTGAAAATACTAGCTCAAATCAATTAAAAAACTTGGTTGCACCCTCTGACTTCAATTGTATGCAAGCCGTAAGTTTATCCCATATGATTCTTTTCTCAGGAACCAAAGTTTTCAATTTAGCTACTATTCTGTCTGGCAACATCAGTATCACTTGTGGCAGTTTCTCACCAGCATTCCTTTCTCCATCTATTCGTACTAAGTTAACCCATCTATCACCCATCGCTGCCTGATCATCTACAGTTCTAATCTGCTTCCATAAATCTGCAGTAAGGATCACGAGAAACAGCAAATCTATATCACCCAGTGTGAAAACTGACGAATGCAAAACAGATTCAATTTATTCATAAAATCGTGCTGGATTCTTCCTAATACTTGAAATTGTTTGTCTAATAGTATTCACTTCCTGCCTAGAAAATGTCTAGAAAATGGAACATGAACAAACTGAGAAACATAATGTGCTTCAATAGTAGTAGCAGGCGTTCCTGCTACAGCGTCAGAACAAATGTTGGGGGAACCTCCCTCACCGGCAATTGAAAAATAGGCAAATCTGAACATTTAATAAGCAACAAGCCTAAATCGAGTGACAAAGTAGTTAAAGCAATATCGGGCAAAAATTCTCTCCTATAACTGACCATCAAATCTGCGGGACAACAAACCTTTCTCTTCATAAACTCCTCTTGTAGATACTCTAGAACTTAGGGGCTTCGTCATTACCTCATTGGCCTTCAAAAATATAACGCCATATAACTTTGAGTGGTCTCTGAATGCTGGATAAGAAAAAAACTTTAGAATTGCACTAAGTGAACCTGGATTTAAGACATACTACCCCATCAGATGAATACACCCTGCAGGCTAGGTCCAGAGCATGGACATCCTACACTCTCCTACATGACACTAGGCATACCAAGGTCATCAGCTTGACCAAAAGGGCAGTGCATGACAGCTCTGAGTTATGTGGCCAAGACAAGAACAGTTTTAGGACTAAGTTCACATCCCGCAGTTCTGCATATGGAGTGGGGGGAGGGGTGTAGACAGGTTCACTTCCTTCAGCATGTGACACACTAACGGGTGCTCACCTATCAGCAGGGTGTCCACTTCATCATGGCCGGCAGATATCGCCAAGCAATTTGTATTCACTAACTGTAAACTAACCCCTGGCCAGATACTTCTGCTAAAATATTGAGCACTTCTACTAGACAGGCTCAAACTGGATGGGTACCCAACCTCATGCACCATTATGCCCAGGCTGACCAGGAATTAGCATAGCGTTTTGAAGTGGAAGGGGCCCAGCTGCCTTTAATGAGGTTTACCTGGAATGTGAATGCCCTCCAGGTTGAAGTGACTCTATAACATGAAGTTGTTTTGACCCTTCAGATTGATGACCAGTCTTACTTTCTCCTGCCTCCATACCAAGAAGAGGCAGCTGACAAATCCTGCTTGGCAATCTCAGTAGAGCTGAATTGCCCCTTTCTGCTCTAACTTGCGCACTTCTATGTCTAGAGCTGCACGGTCCACTGTCTTGGGGTTATGCCTGCATGGGTTCGGTGAAAAGTTCTAGGTGAAACCCCCTGACTGTCTCCCTGACCTCGCATCACTCGATAAGGCATTCTAAGCTTGTGCAAAATAAACGGTCCTGCCTCACATTGGAATGCGCTGTGCAGGTGCTGAGCAATTCACACCACCTGCAGGCTTTGATGGCTGTCTTGTGGGACGTCTCCAGTTGCAACCCCTGGATCCGTCTCTAGTGGAGAAGAAAGGGACCCCTCTCTGGTTCTGCCAGTATTGACCTGCTGCGTGATTCTGCTGGGATCTCCGTCCAGCAAGAAACAGGCAGAAGAGCAGCCCTGCCTCTTCAGGCCCTCGCAAAAACCTGACGACTGGGCCTTACCCAGTGTAGTAAATGTGCTGAAAAACTTCGATATTTCCTTGGCTAAGGGGTTGCCGAACAGCAACCATTGTGCAGTGAGGCCTGTCTCTGTGAATAATAGTTCCCCCAATTAAGATTCTGTCTTAATAAGCACTCCTTTGCATCTCGCTGCAGAGATGGCACTATTGGCATTGCCCAGGAAGCAGACTGCTTGCTTCGCCCATCCTGCCAGTATGAGTGGGTCTATCATCGTGCCTGTATCAATGGCACTTTTTGACAGGTCCAGGATATTTGTCAATGGACCAGTGATGTTCAGTTATTTATCCTGGCATGCTTTCCAATACACTTCGTCAGGTCCTTGGACGATTTCCCAAGGAAGGTGATCATCCTGGGGTCCGGCTCAGGTGTAACCGCTACTTTCCCCTTGATCTCCTGCTTCTGGCACTCTGCTTTGAGCCTACCCTTGACCTTTTTGTCCAAAGCTTTATAGAGCCTCTTTTTAAGGTATTCTGCCACTCGAGGGGATGGAGAATACTCTGATGACTTGGCATGCATGAGGACCTCCAGGACCAACATTTGGTCTGCCTCTCCTTCTTCTATCACATTTTGAGATGGGCTTGCGCTTGTGCTAGATCGAGATTGGATCGATGCTAAGGGATTGCCGCCTATGACCCAGTGGACTTCTCTGAGTCCTCCTCATTTGCTGATGAAGTGTCATCTTAGTCTGTGCCCAACTCATTGACCACTGGGTAAGAGTGCATGGCACTGAAAGATCTGCTCTTCTCCAGAAAAGCTTTCTTGAGCCTACCAAAGGTGTCTCAAAGTGCCACCGTTATTGGTTCCTGCGGCTTCTGGGCTGAGTGGGGGGGGGGGGGGTCTGAGAGGAATCTCTCCTCCATTCGGCTGGTGTTCTTCCCCCTGTTTTCCCTTCCTCTTAGGAAGCCTGATGATTTTTGGCATAGGAGCGCTCATGTGGGCCGCCCTTATATCCAATTTTAACTTTATTGGAACAAGCATAAATTGTGGTCTCCAGTGAGGCACCAAGCACCCTTTTAAAACGGGCTGCAAATGCCATGTCCTGCTCGGGGCAGGCTTCTTCGTCTTCTGACCATCCTGGTCTCTCAGTTGCTCTTCCTGTGCCATTTATTTCTGATTTAATTATTATTATATGTGTTTATGGGAGCTGTCACTTAATTTCGGCGTGATCCCCTAAAAGGCCTATCTGCTGTCCAGCTTTTAATTATCCTTCCATCCTTCCTGTGGACTCCTGTGTCCTCCCTCACGCCACCTGATCTGGCCTTTGTTTGCCTCCAAATGGCAGAAGGGGAAGCATGTCAAAGGAGGTGGAGCACACCCTGCTGGTTATCCCTGCCGGCCTCAGCTCCGAGCAGCTCACTCCCACCTGTTTGCCCGAGCCGTGGGGTGTGTCGGTGGTCTGCCACTGGTCTACCTGAGCCGTGGTGTGCATCAGCGGTCCATGTCCTGATGACACAGAGTCCTTCTCTTTTTTTAAGCGGGCTCTTGGCAGCTCTCGCTTGCCTGCTTTCACAGGACGCGAGTGGCAATCCGTGCCTTGAAGGCACTGGGCCACCTCCTTTCCTGAGCGGATGCCACGTGTGAGACTGAAGAACCAAACGCTCTGAAAAGCAGTCTAATAAACCTCCTGCTGGAAAGGAGCACAGTTCTCCAGAGGTGAAACTCCTTTGCTGTGCATTCCTGTAAGGCAAAGCAAGGTAAATGTGCAACAGTAAGTATACAAAAATGTTACTTATCTACTGCGTGAGCAGCAAAGAGGGAAAGAGAGCAGGATTAATAGGCTTTTACAGGACTGAAATGGACCTGATTGGGGGGTCGAGGTGACCTAGAAGAGACAGAACAGAGACTCTTGGGAAGTGTAGTGTGTGTCGTGTTTAATGATTTTATTTTGTTGGTTCATATTAAGTTGGAAAATTCCAGCAAACAAGAGACTTAAGCAGTTATTTAATGGAGATTATGTTATGCATAAATCTGGCTGCTTGAGCTTCTAATAAAGAAAGACAAGCATAATGCTCGCCTCTGTCCTTGACATAGAATCAACATTAAACATTTAATTCTGAGATCTACATTGGAAGGAAGCGGATTCTACGAGTGTGGAGGAACACATGGCTTAGATTCCCATTGCTCTAGGAGTGTATTGGAGTTTGTTCTTACTGCACTGATATTGGATGAATCTCTTGTGTTAAAAATTACATTCAAGTTCGGAAAGCAATCTAAGTGATGAGATGTGTGGTCATGGGTGATGGTAATGATGCTACAAGTGTTTGTATGACATTATGAGCTGTGAATAGCATAAGAGCTGTCCATTTTCATGTTTTATGCTGTTGTTGCTATTGCATGTTATCAACAGGCACTGAAACTTCACCTTCTGTTTGTGTTATTGTACCAATGATATGATATGATATGATATGGCATTTGTAACGCGCCTATACACAAGTGTTTCAAGGCGCGACGAGGCAGGGAGGGGGGAACAGGTGGGAAGATAGACAACAATCCTACTAGGCCAGGTGGCATTCAGATTGCGCAAGTGCAGGGGTAGGGGGAAAGGAAAAAGTGCAAGGGGAAGGGGAGAGGGGGAAGTGCTGAACAGGGTAAGTAGAATAATAAATAAATAAATAAATAAATAGGGCCAGCTGGTGGCAAGTGCAAGGTAAGTGCAGGCAAGTGCTGGGAGTGGGGGGGGGGGGGCTGTAGGGATGCAGAGACAGTCCCGCATTGCAGGGGTTGCCAGGGAGGCACTGCAAGTGGAGAGTGGCTGGGCCAAGGACCGAGGTCGGTGAGAGTGGCCCAGGTGCAGGTTCAGTGCAGTTTCAGTGAAGAATTTAGCAGGGGAGAGGGAGAGAGAAAGCAGAAGCAAAGAGGAAGGTTTTGAGGTGCTTCCGGAACCGAAGATGGTTCTCCTCAAGTTTCAGGGAGGCAGGATGGCTGTTCCAGAGGGAGGCCCCTGCCGCAGAGAGAGATCTACCTCTAGCTCGTTGCTTCGAGAAGCGGCTGACCCTGAGGGAGTTGGAGACAGATGAGCGAAGGGCTCGGGAAGGAAGATATTTAGGAAGAGAGAGTTGAAGGTATTTAGGCCCCAGGGCCCAGAAGGCCTTGTGGACAATGCAGAGGGTGTTGAACTTAATCCTCACAGCCACAGGGAGCCAGTGTAGAGATTTCAGTCCTGGAGAGATACGGTCCCTGGGCTTGAGGCCAAGGACAAGTCTCGCAGTTCTGTTCTGGATGAGTTGCAGAGGGCGGAGAGTGGAGGCCGGCAGATTACGATAGAGGCTGTTACAGTAGCCCAGCTTCGAGAGAACCAGGGCTATGGAGACCGTGAGCTTCTGGGAGAAGGAGAGGAAGGGAAGAATACCTCTGAGGAGGTGCAGCTGGTAGTGTGACTTCTTAAAGACGTCAGATATATGAGGAGAGAAGGAGAGTGTGGAGTCGAAGATGACCCCGAGGTTTTTTGCCTTGCAAGTAGGAGCAGGAAGCACCAAGATGATTGTAATTGATGAATGAAGTGATGAGGTTATATGGCTATAAATGAAATTAGATTGAGCAAATTTGAGCATCGTTAGTAACACACAGTTCAAAATATGTAGGGTATGGATAAGGTTAATGCATATGTGTGATGTATTAATCACATACAGGCCTTTTGAAATATTTGAAAAATGCCATTTAGTTTTTGTGGCAAATAAGCAGACCTCACAAGAAGCGTGCGAGAGGCCTGTATTTGCTAATGTTTATACAGCACAAAATTACCTGTGAATCAAAAGAGTACTATATTTTCTCTATTGTGCTATGATCAAAACTATGATCTTTCACAAAACATACAAGCATACAACTATATAAACAATCAAAATATTTTTAAAAAATACAAAAAACGCATATGCATAACATCTCTCCACACTGTTGTTAGGCGGAAACCTGTGCAGTTCCCTCTGGGACCACTGCAAAAGGTCTAGGACTACAGGTGTTTGGCAGTAAACCCACTTGGTAGCAGTCTGTACCACACAGATTCACTTGGTAGCTGTGGCTGAGCAGTCAGGCTTCTCTCAAGAAGAGTTAGACAGTATGTGGAGTATACAAAATAGGGCAATTTACACAGCAGGACAAGCAAACACGGAACAAGGCTTCGGTGTAAAGATATATTGTTATTTATTTATAAAAACACATCTATGGAAAACACTCTGGCACTAATACGGCAAACAACTTCAATCACAATTACTATAAGTCAATCAATCCCCCTGACAATAGTTCGACAAGTCTAGGTTCAACGGCACCACTTATTTGCAGACAGAGGTGAATGCTTTAGCCTAGATGACACTCTAATCTTCGTTAGGAGGGGAGAGAAAAAGGCAGGGTATGAAATCAACTCGGTACCAACACTTTTTCGAACAAATGCAAGGCAAGTAAGGCAGGGTCTACTGTAGATCGCAAAGTTCAGAGGCCAGGCCCACTCGGAGAGAGGCAAGGCGATATGTCCCAAAAAGTATCACAGTGGAAATGCACTTCGAGTCTTTGTCGCAAATTGTTATCGAAATATTGGACCAGTTCGGAATAGAAAGTTGAGAAAGCTTGGAGGCGACCCAATGGTGAGGCGAGGATTCAGACACCTCACGCTAACCGATACAAGGGAAGCCAGGCGGACACGGTACCTTGTTTGTGGAGAGACAGCTCCGGCGGGGGCAGTTGTTCCTGGTGGTGGATGCACGTTGGGGCTTTGCCAAGAGAAGAGAGGATCTCGTCATCGAAGGAAAGTTGAAGATCGTTGCACCACCACGGAAGAGACCAGCCGCGGAGTTCTCTGTCACAAGGCACCACCTTTTGGTTGCGGTACAGGGGTAGTGGCTATCCGGTTGCCGGGGTGCTCTGCACGGGCAATTCGACCACTGCGTCCTGGAACAAAGAAAAAGCAAAGGGGACTGGTTGTTCCCACCAGTCAGGGGAAGAGACTCTCCGGCGGGGAGATCTCCTCTGTCGTCGGGAAGTGGTGAGTCGGTTCAGCAGGGCTCCACCGGAGGTGTCGTCGTTGCAGGTCGGCTCAGCTTTACCCTCGTCGGATTCTTAGGTCCTGTGGCGACTTCTGAAGATCCAGTCCCAAAAGCCCTGCTTTTATGCAGAAAACCCCCATTCATTCAGCCTAGCTGTAAATCAAAACATGCTAAGTGGTGAGCGGGGTGGCTCACCACTTGGGCCAATCACACCAGAGTGCGACTTGAGTTGGAAAGGCAACTCAGTCCAGGGTGCCTAAACCCCCTCCCGCACCCCCTGTGGTACCCAGACAGAATGGCACCACTTTGGAGAACTTCTGTGTAGAAGCCCGCCAAAAGTGGAACAAAGGGCTCAACCTTTGGTTTAGGAGTCACAGAGACGAACACAGACGCCATTTTAAAAACCGAGTTTTGGCAGAAAATACCAACCGATAGATTTTTTTAAGATAAATAAACCGGTGGTATGTTAGAGATTAACAAGAAAGAGTATTAACCTCCAACAATGGGAAGAATCCCATAGAGTTATATTCGGGGTCGAATATAACGAGTAGTTTTCACTGCCACCAGCCAAAACTCGACGAGGGGGGACGGGACAGTGCCCCCTCGAATAACAGACCCAGGAGTAATCGAATTACCCCTACTAGTACATCCACAATAGGATGGTTTGTACTAGTTCCAATGGTGACTTTACATGCCCTGGGAGACAGTAGTCAGTCCCAAGGTATGGAGCCTATGGTGGGGATCCTCTAGGACGCCCCAGTGTTACGGCACGGAGGGTGCAGTGTAACACACATAGAAAAACATATGAGACCCTATGGAGTAAAAGACCCCATTGCCCATAGAACACATTGACATTCAAAGGAATTAACCACATTCATGTCCAAGAGTGGGAGAAAAAGAGTCTCACTTTTGGCAGGATGGAAAAAAACAAACTCCAGAAATCCAGCAAAGCTGCTGGGGGACTCACTAGGTTAGGAAATTCAGCCTAAACAGAGAATTCTCCCTAACAACTGTGCTAAAAAAAGAATATAAAATCACAAATCATATCAACTCATTTTCACATCCAAATTGATTATCGTAAACGTTCTTTCTCGAAGCATACATTTCATCTATAGTTAAAGAATAAATAATACCTATTTCTTTCAGCCTTCTCACAATTTCTGTAGTTAAGAACAGTTCCTTTCCTGCATTGATATGATTCCATGTCTTCAAAGTGTATTTCATTTCTTATCATAAAAAATGCACCAGATATGTTGCCCTAATTTTAATTAACAGTGGACATTCGACCATAATATGTTGAAGTGTTTGAACCACTAAAGTGTTTGCGCAAAAGTCACAATTTCCATTGCTTAGATTCTGAGTTTTCGAACAGGCTTGCAAAATGTCTCCAATAGGTAAAAGATTCAGTCAAAAATCGCAGAAATGAAACTCTAACATTTAAACAGTGAGATTGGTCAAAATGTTTGGGTAGAATCCCCAAGGCTTTATCTAGTACCGAGAATGTAGAATGTGCTTTAAAGGTTTGTAAATAAGTTATAGTATCTATGCAGTCTCTTTCTTTCATACCCTTATTCACCAGTGACGCATTTTTAACCAATTCATACCTTTTTCTATAACAATGTTCTAGAATATTATCGGTATACAAGTCCATGGCAACTAGGAGATCAGAGGTGTTATTATTCATATCCAGTCTGAGGTCTTTGTACAATAAGGATCTAACAGGAGGCAATACTTAACCCACAAGTGAGACTACTCACTATTGAAACCAAAATTCAAGAGATGAGATCCCAAGTTCATATTGTAAAGAAGTCATGGGTAGTGAAGGGGGAACATTCAGAGTGTTCTTACAAATTCGACACTCCAACCTTTCCCATAGCAACCCATAGAATGTTTGTTCAATCTCTAAACCATATAAGGTCTTTGGGATTACCTTTCTTAGCAATGGTTTAATGCTAAATGTGCAGTATTTGTAATATATTTTTTCATTTGATAGACCAATCCATCTATCTTGGGCACAGCATACGTATTCATCTGTGCTGTCTGACGAAAACCCAAGTAAACAGTATCACTCAGGACATCAATGTTTCATTGTCTATACACCATTTAAAGTTACCTCTTTTGTTGCAATGTCTATCGAAATGAATAATACTGCATTTCTTGCGGTTAATAATTAAATTGGTCTTCTTTGCATATACACTAATATATATGTAATTCTACGAGGGCAACATCATCAGCATATACCAGCCAATTAATCTGTTGCCCCTCTATTTTTGGACTAATTAATGCCACATCGGGCAAGGCCTCATTCAAATCTGCTAAATACAAATTATATAGGCAGGGTGCCAAGATGCAGCCCTGCCTTAATCCTCTTATTGCGTCAATATTGTCAGATAATTTGTCTGAGGAATCCAATCTAACCTTTATCATGGTACCCAAAATGGCCAAATGTAAGGGAGGAATATTCCATTTCCACAACTTTTGCTCAGATATTGGCGGTTAGCCGTATCAAATGCTTTGGAAAAATTGATAATCGCGACATATAAAGAAGAGGGAGAAGTCTTCTTTGATGACCATGCTTTATTCTCCTGACAGCACAGGACCATTCAATGTTGTTGCCATACATTTTCTGAATCCTGTCTGGAATTCTAATATAATTAATCCTATGTTTGCAGCCCAAGACTCCAGCTTTTCTAAAATCAGGCCCATGAATATTTTGCTGCCTGAGTCAAATAAGGCAATCGGTCTATAATTACCCAGGTATGTGCAATTTCCTTTCTTAAATATAGAAATAATGAACAACTGTTTCCATGTTTCTGGCATTTTTTGTTACTTCAACATATCTTTTAAAAATGAGGTTAGTACCATTGACCACATTACTTTATTTAAATACAATATTGCATACAACCGACGGTTTGACCTGCAGCCTTTGAAAACAATGCTTTTGTAATGAGGAGTTCAATATCCTCAACTTGACTGTCCCAGACTGCCAAATTGGTTCTATTCCTAAAGTGAATCATTTTACCATTCATTTGTTCCCAGTGTGTATGCCAACATGCTTCACTAGCATTGTTGCTCTGTAGGTCAATGGATAATACTCATTTTATTAATTAGGTACCAGAAATTGCATGTGTTATTTCGGATTAAGGAGTTCAACATTGTCTGTCCATCTGTTTGCACCATTTGGTCTCTATGTGCTTGAATACAAAATGTGTATGTTCTAGTTAATTCCAGTTTCTTTTAATGATAATCGCCTTTGTACACAATATTTCATCTCCACAGGGAGAGTTTTTGTTGATGAATTTTCTTTTTACCCCATCCCTCTTTATCAAAGCCATGTGTATGGGAGGAGCTCATTGGATGTAAACATTTAGGCATGTTTTACCCCTTACAACCTTGAACACAGTGCAACCAACTCTCCCATTGTGGCTTTCTTGGTGAAGTCTTCTATTTTCTCCACCAAAGGTATCTCTTCTCTTTTAAATTTCTAAATCCGTTTGCCAGCACAATTTCACTCAAGGTCATTGTAATTTTCAAGTCTATCTTTATTGGAACCAATGCCTAAAAGTGCCATCAACATGGAAAGATCTACATATCTCAAACATAAAAGTGTGACAAAACTACATAGTCAATAACGTGCCCCCCTCTTCCAGGTTGCATTATTATTTAAGCATCCTCTCACATTGCCATTGACAATATTCAAATCCCACTCTCGAAACATAGCTCTCCACTTTTTCCCATTAATATGGTTCTGATTATTTTCTTTTCTTTTCTGCAATTATTTAGGCATTGTGAATTCAAATCAGCAGCCAAAATCATGTTGGGTTTATAATGCGACAACCATGAGCCTAATATTTCAGATATCTCATTCAAATACAAGTCCAATTGTACCACATCTGAATTCCAGTAAAGATTTTCTAGAAGAACACATACGTTCCCGGCATTGTCGGTAATTTCAATTGAGGCTGCCAAAACAGCAGGAACGTTTTTTGAAATTATATTAACTGATTTTATTTTTGAATTTTTAGTAGCTATTAATACCCTGATGGCCTTTCTCCAGTATTTTTAATGGCTGCTTGCTGTGATATAGTGAACCCATCACACCATACTTTAAAGGAGACCCTTGTTTCTAGAAAAATAATTATGTCATTAATATCAAAGATGTGGTTTTGTTCCTCATTTTTCATGAAACTGTTAGATCCTCTGTTATTCCATACACACAGATGAGTTTCCTCATTTATCAGAGGTTTTTAGTGATCTCATCCTGCTTTGGAAATTCTCTCTTCAGCATCTCTAAAGCCAAATCCAGTTCCCTTGATCCTCAGCCGTACATTTGATCCTTGATTGATCCGCTGAAATTACAACCATCTCTGTACAATTGTAACTGTTACTACAGTAGTACTTGATCATTTCAATTGATTCATTTGCATACTTCCTACTGTGTTATCAGTTCTGTCTAACAATTATTTTATTTATTTCCTCTCTTGATAGACCATACATCCAAATTGTAATATCTCGTTATTTTCGTCTAATATGGATCTTTTAACAAAAGAGGATCTCCACTATACCTCTCCAAGTTCAGTGCGAGCCTCATAGGGAAAGCTGATATATTCAACATCAGATGTAGTAATTCTTTCAAAGGCTTGAATATCTCAAAGCAATCTAGGAACATTTGTCCTATTGGGTACACTATATAGACATAGCTCTGGAGGAAATTCAAAATACAATATCCTTTCTACTTCATGTTCTTTAGACCTCATATTGTCCACCCCATCAATTTTCCCTGATGTTAGAAAACAGGTTTTCTTAGATACATCTACATCCATTCTTTAGTGGCACTTTGAAACACTGTCTTGTTGTATAAATGGCATACAAAAAACTAATTAAATAAAAAAATAAAAATAGTTGGTTTGTTTTTCTTTAAGTCAAATAGCCTGATCAAGCAATCTCTATCCCCTGGTTCCCACTCTCTATCATTTGGGCAAAATAATGTTGCACCAGTACAGGTTGAGCATCTGATTGTATATCATTTGGTTGTGCTGGTAATTTAAGAATCTGACTCTCATCAATATTTTCTGTTCGTAATTAGTTCCCCACTGAAGGCAACATCTGTTCAGAATGCTTTGGTGTATTAAAAGTAGCAGCCCATCACTGTTTTGTCAAGGATAATTGACAATTTCCTGCTTCCTCTAGTTGTTTCTGGTCTCTACCCAACCTGCTTTCTGTTGGTCAACTATCCCCAGGAATCATGGATTTTTACTTGGAAGCAAAGCTTTCACTCCATCTCCTAAGTGCAGAATGGAAAAAAAATATGAAGATACAAACCCATAGAAATACTATCCAAACAACCTCCTGTACTAATAAATCAGTGGGGTATCATACCTAATCAAATTAAATGCTGTGCTTAAGTGAAGAATGTTCTTAGGGATAAGGCTATCAGGCTGGAACATGCTGGTCTGATGGACCGCTAATCTTTGTTGTCATCAATGTCGCTTTATATTGCCTCGAGTCGGAACATTATTTAGAGAGGTGCCGTAATTTCCCTGAGATCCTCGGAGCACAGACACATAACTTTAGTGCTCTGCCATAATATCTTGCCATTGTTAGCAAGAATGAGCTGGCTGAGTGGCCACAAAGAATGCTCCTGTGGGCTAGAATGTGAAGAAAATATTTTACATTTCTTGTTGATATGTCCAATTCTGAACACTTTGAGAAGACGGTGTTTTAAAATGAATTTTGGAAAGTTCGGAATTAGGGGCATTACAAATGCAATGTGTTTATTTATGAATTTTAATGACTTGAATTGTATATCTGATGTTCGTACCTTTGTAAAGGAGGGACTCAAAAGTTATGGCAGACCCTTTTTATTACAATGCATTTTGGTTGTATATTTTATAAAATGTTATGTATTCATGTGTAATTATTGTTAATGGCTAATGTTGAATACAATTATTTCTCTCTCTCTCTCTCTCTCTCTCTCTCTCTCTCTCTCTTAGAACCAGGCTCTGAAATTGCAGCTCGCAAGACATGTTTAACTACACCTACAATGATCCCTTATTATTGACTATGCTGGCAATGGATGATGGGAAGTGTAGTCCAAAATACCTGGAAAGCCAAACGTTGCAGATTCCAGATGTACACATGTTAATGATAAGGTGGTGGAAAACTGGGTTGGATGCACTTAGGTTTGATAAGTATAGTACAAGAGAGCTGCACACCTCTGAGAAAGCTTAGATTAACCCCTGAATCTCAAAATGTCAAACAGTGAGAACATTCTTCCTACTGTTTGCGCTTATCTATGTAAAGATATGACAACTAGCACATGGTGCTTGTTCAATGTCAACTTTTTAATATGTGTTTGAATATTCGGCTCTATATCATTGTGTTATTTGCCCTGTGAATCACATCAACATTAAGATTTAACAATAGAGCAAACTGCATTCTCTTTGCTTGAAACAAGCATATTTTTCAAAACCTATATTTCTTGCACCCACTGTTGGATCTGAACCACAGCAACAATTTGTGAGCATGGCTCTTATGCCTGAACCACGTGAGAAACAGTTTCTGCCCAGTTTTCTTCAAAACACTGTGGCTTGCTCGACAGCTGTGATTTGATTTTTTAACGTATTCGAAATGGCAGGTGTGTTTGACTGTCAGTGCCACTAGATGTCACCATTTCTCCTTCTAACCATGCGATAAACCCGCGTGGAAAACAAGAAGCATACTTGAGGCTCCATAATAGTCTCTGATCCTAAGTGTTTCGTTTCAGTCGTCTTTTGACGGTAAATGGGCTGAAGTATTTTGTCACTTTATGATGCCATTAAGGAGCATATTTAACAATCATGTTCATAGTCAATAGGTTTTGGCTAACATATATTTCGTGCAGAGTCCTGCATCCTTTGGCTCTCCAGATGCTTTGGACTGCAGCTCCCTTCAGCCTTATCCAGCATACTCAAAGTAGCGGGATCATCGGGAGAACCATAGGGTGCAGATCCCTGAACTAGTGAAACCTTAATTTCTCCAATGAGGCTTTTCATATTCCTGTCATAGTCACCATATGATAATGTTTAACCCCACAGGTTCAGCTGCTGCTAGCAGAGACTGTTTAATCGGAGGGTAAATGGAGCACATGCTCGGGGCCCTCATCCTCAAGGGGGCCCCCACCTGGATGCCTAATGCAAAGAAGGCAGTGCACTTATTTTACAAATTATAAATAACTCGCCTTGATAATGCTGCGTTTATGTGCCTACTGCAGGGCCATTGTTAAAGACTATGGTCTGATTGTACCCATTAACCCTGTAATGCGCTCACTGTAGTACTTACTGTTTCTGCGTTTATCATATCACACCTTGTACAGACTTTTTAGCTTTCTTTTTGAAATGCATTAATCACATGAGTTAATCAGAGTTTAAATGCACATTCATAACCTTGAGTGCCAAGGTGGGTCAAAGCAGTGTGCTAAGCACTTGTTGCAGAGATCTAGGCTTCACTGCCAGACTCTAGTAAGGCAGATGTTGCCTATTCTCTCTGAGGTTAATAAACTTGAGGATACAAAATCGGTGGTCTTAACAACTACTGTGCCTTAAAAAAGTATACTTTCACAAGAAAACGCAAGTTATAAACACCATATAGTGCCACCAGCATGGGGAGATCTAGCTTTCTGTCCTTTGAAATGAGCATTGTAAAAAGTGAGCAGCCACCACCAATGAAGTACACAATGGGCCTCATTACGACCGAGGCGGAACGGGTTAACGGGCTCCGCTAAAGGAGGCGGGCCCGTTAAACCCGTTCCGCCACATTACGAGGTCCCCTCGTGGGACCCGTTAAGTAACGCCTGGTCAAACCAGGCGTCCTTACCGGGTCCCGCGAGGGGAGAGGGAGCAAACAACGGGCCCCTCGTAATCGACCCGTTGTTTGCACCCTCTCCCATTCCCATTGAGCTCTATGGGGGCTCAGATGGGAATGGGGAAGGTCCGGGCCCGGGTTCCTGGAGGGAGGAATTACTGGGCCCTCTGAACTCGGAATGGCCCGGTAATTCCCAATTCTGGGAACCCGGACCCGATTTCGGCGGCAGCCATAGCGGCATGGCTACCGCCGAAGTCGTAATGTGGCCCAATGGGAGTTATTTTCTTCATTAAATGGAGGTGTAAAAGCAAAACGTTTTGCTTTTACACCTCTATTTAACGTCCTGCCCCTTTTTCAGTCATAGTTTTGCTGAGTGCGGACTGGAAGTGGAGGTGTTGGCGTCTCAATGGAAAATAGCGTATGATGTTAACTAATGTTTTTGAGGAGTTGCAGAATTTTAGCTATTTGTCATAGGATGGCTAGCTTTGACATGCTTGAGGATTTACATTACGGCAACAGCTTTTGGCAGTATCTGAGTGCGTTGCGGAAAATCTCTTTTAAATTCAACATTTACCATTTGTGAGGATTTGCAGGTTTACAGTCGCTGCATGCAAGATAGACTTCTAGGATATGCATAATTCTTGTGCACTTTGGGGAATTGAGAAATCTACTTTACTGTAGGAATAAGTCAGCACACACTTTGGACAAGTAGCAGTGTGGGACCTCGTTCTGGAAAATGTATGTTGGGAGTTTGAGTTTTGAGCGACGTAACAAAAAGTGGGTTGAGAATGTCAGGGGATTTTTGAAACTTCCAACATGTCAGTGTATGTATTGAGTGATATGATGCTGAACAGTTGGTGGGACTGTTCAACACATATAAAGAGTGTTGGCAAACATATCAAGCAGCTGTGGATCCTTGTGTAGTGGATGATGCAACTAGCACTGTATTGTGGTACCAAGCTGTCAACGGGTGACAGTAAGTAACAAAATCGGGGACCTTACTGTTAGTTGGCTTGGGTAATCTGCCCAGATTCAGACTTTTGGAGTGTGAGTTCAATCTGCCAGGATGTGGATTGTTGGCCTCCTCAACTATTATTCTGTGTATCGAAGAATGAGACAAACAGCACTGTGTGGGGCCTTGTCGAGGAATGGGACAGCTAGCCGACAGTTGATGTGTGAGATTAATTTGCAGATGTGTGGAGTGTTGGACAACTCAACCATTAGGTTTGGGTGTTCATGAATGAGACAAGTAGCACTTGGTGGGGCCTTGTCGAGGAATCTGTCAGCAGACAAGTTGTGGAATTTCAACATTTTGCAGAAATGTTGAGGTATTCGTTGCCCGAACAAATAGTCAAACTTTTTAGTAGGAGTATCAGCATTTTGTGAAAATGTTGAGGAAGCCGTCATCTGACAAATTGCAGGATTTTTGGGCAGGAATTTCAACATTTAATGAAGACTGTGTATTATGTACAACTCTTAAAGTAAAATAGATGTGCATTAGTTGTACTTTGGTATTGAGGTCTCTTTGGTTGTTGGAAGGGCTCTGTCTGGATGTGGTAGGTTAATTTGTATTTTGTCAGCAGGAAGTTCTCTGGAAATTAGTTTGATTTTGTCTCGCTCTTGTGGCCAAAACAGTATCAAGGATGCTTGACATGGATAGATCATGAGAACCTTGTGGTGCCCTGTCCAAAAGAGCCTTTACTTTTTGTGTGTGTTCTTTATGAACGTTGCACCACTGAGCAGGACTGCAGTTGTTTGATAGGCCCAGTGTTGCAGGACAATTGTGGTGATAGGGTGATTCGTCGTCCTAACGGTTGGGGTGGGGTGGACATATTGAAGGATTCCTGCTGAGGCAACAATCTTGGAGGTTGGATGATGTACTGACATTTACATACGGTGTCCCCACAAATTCATTTCATAGATTGTGGAATGGGTCTGTCTAGCTCATTTGAGGTTGACCCTGTGGGTTTTAGTCTGTTGAGGTGGCACAAAATGGAGTCTGTATATGTCACCCAATGGCGTCTCTCCTCTGTCATCAGAGGAAAGACAAGGGGACGTCTCCCAGTGATGGGATGAGAAAAAGATTCCTTTCATGCAGAATGTACAGGGGGGGGGTGAAAAGACCATTAGATTATCCTGACTATTCATCCTCTGGCATGTTTGTCTATGTCCTGTTCCTCTTTTGACCTTCTGGACCTGCCTTATACTGACCTGGCCCGCTGGAACCCTCCTATCATGTCCATTTCTGGGACTGCTATCCTGCTCCTTCTAGCTCTTGTCTCCTCCCACCCAGTGTTATTGCTTCCTCTGCTCCACCACTTCTACCTCCTGTTATCTCCACCCGCTTCTCCTCTCTTGGTGCAGCGGCCTCCACCTAAATGCCACCTTTCCATCCTGATATTATCACCTCCTTTCCCCCTGTATTAGCTTCACCTCAAGATGTTATCGCCTCTTCCAGACTCTTCCCCTGTTCCTGTCTTCAGCACCTTCTTAACGCTCCTTGTGTTGCTCATTAATGCTCGCTGGCTTCCTGCTACAAATTCCTGTAACAATACACACTCCCTGACGGGTCTCTAGGTCTTATAATTGTTACATAGCTTTATTCAGCAGTTGCCTTAAAAGCCTAAACTTTGCAAAACATTAAAAGACACAACAGTAATACACTAATATCAAAATCAGATTACCGAGATTAGTAACTTTCAAGCCATATCACAATATATAAATGTCAAATACAAGACCTAAAATAGCTCTGGTAACACGCCAAAGTCCCATGGTTTGAAGAAACAAGATAATCACCAACAGCAAGCAATAAACTAAGTATATATCTGCCACAATGTAAACCCCCACACAATCACAACACTAGTCCTACGATGAGCGGGCAAAGGTGTTGAAGAATCAACAACAAGTTATTTGGCAATAGAACAAACATATCAAATCAAACATCAGCAGGGTGCACCCACTTGCACCTTCTCACCCACGCCCGATGTATGTATTTTGAAACAAAGAAAAGAACATCCAGGTCACTGGTATCCTGACAAAGGTCCAGGGCTAATTGGGTGGTCCTAATTTATTTTAGTCTGAATTAGGGGAGAAGGTATCTCGGTCTCAGGTCCCAAAAACCTTCATAAAATATGATCAATTGAATAGCTGTCTCTTCCACAGCACCACAGACCGGGCACTTTAGGATTGTTAATGACTTCCATTTGGCTGTAATAGAGGCCACTTTCAAGGTACCCAATATAACAAGGGTTTAATGGCCATAACTGCAGCCATTGGGTGCAGGTTGCACTCCCATCTAAGGCTAGCCATAGGTGCTCTAAGGGGTTGCATAAGCAGCACTCTTAAAAACTGTTTTCTAATACACTAACTAATGGTACTTTCATAGGACCCCATAATTCAGCACCATTCAGAGCTGCAGTCTCTATGGCTGCAACACAGGCATACTTGCTCTTCTGCCGCCGTCCTTACTTAAGAAACTCCTAATACCACTGCAGTATTTATCAATTGTGACAGTAACCTTTAAGTGGTGGTTGATCTATGCGAGCTTCTCAAAAATTCATGTGCTCAAATAATGTTATGCTCTCACCTGTTCCAAAGTATGGCCATCTACTTCAATAGTTAGTTTACACCGTTTACATGACCAATGCCTAAACACCATAACTTGTTTTTTCTTTCAGAATAGTGCACATGGCACAGCTTCTTGCATTTTCTGTGTGAAAATGGTTAAGTTAAGCTTACGGCCCACAGGTGATGTATACAGGTGATGTATACAGAAATACTGCATCATATACAAAGAAACACTTGTGTACAGGTGCGTTATAAATGACATATCATATCACATCCAAGAACAGCGTGAGAAATCTGGGCAATTACAGTTTTGGCAGATCAAGGCACTGCTCCATAGATCAAAAATAATCGCGTTGATGTATAAACAGAATAAAAGGCGAGCCAGCACACAGCCCTGCCAACCACCCCTTTCAACCTCCAGTGGCTCAATAAGCTCTCTTCCTAAACCCATTTCATCCTGTCCTTGTTTTTAGTATACAAAGATCTTACATTGGCCAGCAAATTCCCACGGATACCTTTGCTTTGGAGGACATCCCATAGGAGCCTTTGCAGGACACAATCAAAATGTGCTCTAGCACCTTGAAGCGCCTTTTGTGCTTGATGGAATTAAGATAATGATCTCAGACCAAATAATCAGACAGACTCAAAGAATATGGCAAAGTACTACTTCATTTTCAATGTAATAAAGCTGGGTCGACTGGCAGACATCGGACTGATGCATGCACTCTCACAAAGAAGCTTGATTACATGGGGGTCTTATACCCCAATATGCATCATCTATGACGTCATTCTATATGGAAAAATACAAAACCAATCCAGGGAAGGGATTGGTTAAGGGAACATATCTACTTTTAGAAAATTTAAGTATACATGCATTATTGGCTACCCCTTATCTGTAGGGCACAAATTGAATTACCTCTAAATACATATAATACTTATTACAGCATACAAAACGATAGTGGATTGGTCTATGCTACATTGCACGTTAGGTTGTCCCTCATTGATTGGTTGGCATACTATCCCAACCTTGGTCTTTGGACTCCTTAGCAGCACGCATGTGAAACAACACATAGGCGTTTGACTCCCATCAGACGACTCCCCATTTCCCCAATTAGTCCATCATCTGTCATTGGTAGGCCACAAGCCAAAGTCTTCCATTTGTAGTTGACCATGTTGCCTGCACATTGTCCCCTGCAACATTGAAGGGAGTGTGAGCACACCACTATCTTAGCTTAAGGCTCTAATCAATGGCCTTTGTTTTCGACTGCTGAGTCACATGTAGAGAGACCACAAATATGTCCATCTCAGCCTTCTATTTATGGCAATTGATTTAATTATGCAGGGTGCTGTTGCAACTCTTGGCTTCTAGAGACTTGCTCAGTCTATCTCACATGAACTTTGTATACTTTTAATTGACCAACAGTTTAGCTGTCACGGATGTTTTTGTCTTTTTCCATCTTTAAAAAATGTCCCACATTCAGAGATTATCCACTAACTCCCTTTGTGCTCTATGCTTATCCTTTAAAAATAGCTTCCTTAACTCTGGGCTAAACTTGACTCATCGTCAGCTCTGCACACAGAGCTGTTTTTCTGTGCCACCGGATTCTACAGCTCCGGCGTGTATCTGAGGTAGCTTGGTTAAGTTTAACGCGAGCCAGCGTCCAATTCCCTACTATGGCCGTCCTTGGCACATTATATACACCTCTATAGCAAGCTTCCATACGTTTACTTTCTACCTTGCATTACTGTGCATTTTCAGTTATTGGTCAGTAAGTTTCTTCATCTCTTTTAGATCTATGTTTACTTTAGCTTTAAGTACATGGTGCCCTTGTGCTTCAATTACATTGTTACCTCTAAGTATTTTCATATTGTTTCAGCACAGGTTCATATATCTTCTTTATGACATCACTTTGTCTTAATCAGATTTCACTTTAACGTCCATACATAATATTCATTAATGCATTCTGATATCTCGGCAGGTGACATCCTTCCATGTAGAATTTTCTATGCAACATCCTTCCACACATTCAGTGTGAGGGTACATTCTGTATGGCTGTCTGAGTGCACACTGTAAAGACTGTTAGGGGGTGTCTGTACTCCCGCTCTCTATATGGTAGAGTAGAGGCACAGGAGACCCCAGCCAAGATTCTCTATAAGGTAGCAATGGATGAGCAATCAAGGCCTAGCTTCTCAGGAGGTGATGCAGGCTGGTTCTTAAGTACAGTGTAGTCCCAGAACCCCCACAAAGGAATGTCCACACACTGTATTACTGAAAACACAGTCTTTATATAATTGATATTCAAAGGTATGTACACGATCACAATAACGCACTTTGTACTCAGAAGTCAATAATGATAAATATATACAATTCTAAAGTGGTACCACTAATGTTATCGAATCTCATTGAAGTGCATCAACTGTATGGTTAAAATGTCACACAGATTAATAACGAGGAAAACAGCAATAGAGATAGGCAAGAACGTAAGATGGTTGGAACAATAGGAAGAAAACTGACCCCCACCACTAGGCGCAGTTCTGAGTGGAGATCCCCCCACCTGGGCAACCTGTAAATAAAGATATATAGCACAAGCCCAGTCCATATAGTGTTCGATAGTCTTACTTCTTCCTGTTAAGGTTTTACCCCCCCAATGTACCTGGTGGAGTAGAGTTCTCCGACGATGCACTGACCGATCCTTCTTGAGTGCCTGCCTTTCAGGCGGGAGCCACGGATCGTCGAGAGATGTCAGGGAACTTGGCGTTCGGTGTCGGGGAATCGACAGCCCTTCTTGAGTGCCCTCCCTTTAAGGCGGGAGTCACGGGTCGTCGAATGTCCGACGGTGAACAGTTTGAACTAAGGCAGGGAAGTGGCAGCTTCGTTCCTAGCGGTCCTCGTTGACGACAGAGCGTTGGCGTCTTGCAAGGAAGAGTCGTGCGGGGCACCTCAGTGATGATAGTTCTGGACCGCAAAGAGATGATGAAGAACTGTGGCCCAGCAAGGGCGTTGAGTCGTCTGCGTCTCTGTGGTCTGTAGGTGGCGGGAAACCCACTGGTGGATGCTCCTCGGCGCGTCGACGGTCGGGCCTTCTCCAGCGGGAGACAAGCGGATGACGATGCAGGCGAGAGCGTCCGATGATCAATGGAAGTTCTTGGGCAAACGGGAGCACAGCGGCTCCGGTCGGCGATGGCGGTCTTCGACAGTGACGGACAACAGTCCGAGTGCTTCTCCTTGGAGTTTCGCAGCAGTCCCCGTATCGGGTCGGCAGACTGTCGAAGGTCTGTCTACCAGGGAGCGTTGGCAAAGATCAGCTGTGCACGATGGTCCCTCGTAGCTGGGGAAGAGGGTGCCTTACCAGGTCCTCTCTGGGTCAGTCCTTGGAGGTACAGCAGCTTTCAGTTTGTGAAGGAGAGCAACAGCAATTTTTCTCGTACAGCAGGGCTTCAAGGTCAAGCGTCAGTTAATCCAGTTACTCGTCGTATTGGACTTCAGCTTCTGAACACGATTCCTAGCAGTGAGAGGTCCCCAGATATACTGTTGATCTCCCATTCATTCCGCTGGATCACACTCAAGCATCCTATCACGATTACGGGCATTCATGCAGGCAGGCAGCCAATCAGGCACACAAGGTATTCAGGCCATTCACTTCTCTCCAGACACTCACAACAAGTTATGTGTATTGGGACAAGTACCGAGCCGTTCAACACTCCAAGCTGCATTCATACCGGTTTCGGGCAGGGTTGTCTCAGTCATTGTGTCAACCACCAGATACTAGACACCCACAACACAGAATGTATATTCGTCACACACTCTATTCACCCAGGTCTCACCCACAGGAGGTACCCACAACATACATCACCGGGAAGGCTCCAGCTAGTCTGGCTGGGCCTTCACAACAACACCATATATGGCACTTCCACCTAACAGCCAGTCAGGGGGAAGGGACAGAGTCAGGGCTTCCCAGGACTTTGGGAACACAAGGTAATGGGTAATAGAAAGCAAGAGGCCACAGGGGCCATCTTGTTTTCCATCAGGAATCAACTGATCCCAATGGCAGGGCCGGGGTATTCCAAAATGGAGGATACTCCGCACACCTGTCGAACTCAGCATGGAGTTGCCACCAGCCCATACCCTGCTCTGCGGGCCACCCACAGGTGCCCAAAAACATACACAAGAGGCACAGGGTTGTACCCCCACCCATGGGTGCCATAAGGGTATCCCACGGGTCCGTTCACCAAACCAAAAGAGAGAGAGCTGCACCGCCAGGAGTCCCACATGAACTCCTGCGCGGAAAACATGACAGAACACACGATAAAAAGCAGTAAAGGATACGGAGGCCCTGTCCCTCCGATGCATTTCCAGCATCACACACACCATCTCTCACACACTCAATGTGGTACGAGAACAATACAGGAGGTCCCATGTATTGCTTTTCTCTGACTGTTCCAATATGATGGTGGTGAGGGGACAGGAACTGACAAGATAGTGTCTACCTGCTACTCCACATTCTGTGTCACCCCCTTCAGTTGACCTTCATTTCTTATGTGTTCATCCACACTCCAGGGCATGTGCCAGCACTCTCCAGAATATCCATCATCCTGCATATGTTTTTCCAATCCTTGTGGTAATGGAACTTGGTTCCTGGAGGTGCAAGGGTACTTTTCTTTATGTTCTCACGAGTACTGGCTTAATTTTAGATCTGATCACCCTTTCCAGCATCAATATCAATCATTATCTTCTTCCCAATAGCCTTCTTGGCTGTCTTCTGGTACTGTCCCAAGATGATCCTTGTTGGGGGCCTGCCTCGGATCACCGGGCAGGCCTCTCTGTGTGTCGGGAGCACCCGACATGGACCCTCAGTGTGGCGCTCACGCCGCGGACAAAGCAGTGGAGATCACCCTACTCGCTCCGCATCGATGGAGCGACCCACGTGGCTGGGGTCACCCAGCACACTGCGGCCCCGGCTCTGGGGGCACCCAGGCCGGGGTTGCAGCCTCCAGCCATGATCACATGGCCAGGCAGCAGAGAGGGTGGCGTTGCCCAGCAGGGGCGCCGACCTCGTGGAGGGCCCCGTCCCTGGGCCTACTCGACGCAGTATTGCACCAGTCTGGTGCACACAAAGGAACGACACCGGAGTCAGTTTCTCATCGACTGACGAGACGGGAGCGGCTCATGTATTTTATTAACCTGGTTACATGGTTCTTACCATGTGACCATGATGCAGTTCCTTGGACCTACCATGCTCCCCAGGAGGGGTGACATGCAACAATCCTTATAAGACAGAATCCTAGCAATATCAACATTAATATTGGTCCAAGTATTTTGAAAGCATTGGCTAGCCCAGTTAGAATCCATGATAATAGAAATGAGAACCAGTCATCTCCTGCTGTCTCATCAGCTTCATCTTCCATCTTGGTATGCAGAATCATCAGCATAGTTATTGCCTCTGTCAGGGTTCATTTTCTTCATCATGGGATGGTATGAATGTACAGAAGAAGGCCCGAGCTTGGCGCACACACTTCCTTCCATTGCTTTAATTAAGTTCAGGATACACCTTTTCTGGAGGGTCATCAGCCTGATAACCCTCAATTCTTCTCTGATTGCATTGAATCCTTTGATTGTCACATTAATCGTCTGTGACAGCTCCCATCTGGTGATCTGCAGCCACTTGGCGTTTACTGCAGTCTGGAGTCCTGATAGAAATATAGATGTCATTAACATTGCCGTCTTACTGCACAGTTTATGCACATCTGCAATATTGTAATAGGCCTCTATTTATTTTGCTGAGAAATAATTACTTCTCTTCTTGCAATAGAGTGCCCTTGTTTTCCTCATGTGCTTATCCATCCTTGGAAATTCATTGATATGGAGATCACTTTGAGGAATCACCAACGCTGGAATATGTATGACCATGATAGAGCATATTCCTTCCCAATTTGTAGGCAAATGCATGTAAGCTCTGGATCCACAGGCCCAGTATCAGTCCATCAGGACGGCAGTTCCTCCATTCATTCCTGGGACATCAATGATCTGTTTGCATTCTTCATTTTCTCCCACGTTAATCGATCCTCTGTATCTGAGGCACAATGTGACATTCTTCATTGGTAATATGGACACAGGTCCTGCTTCATTCTTGACTCATGGTAATATTTTGGCATTCTTGGCCCATCATTTCAGACATTCATCATTCACCACTCTAGTATCTGTACTGGTGCTGTCATCAATAAATGTACACTACAGGCCAGTGTTCTGTCTTCCCATCCTGTGCTAGTTGCTACTGATCCATATACTAATAGCTGAGGTCTTTCCCAGCATCCTTGCAATCCTGGTGTCTCCCATGCATTTGCACATCCTAATCTCTTTTGCTCGACAATACTTATCTGGTCTCCTGTCATATCACTAAGGAAATACACGAGCATCCTACTCATCCAGCCTGGGTCCTTTTCCGTGTGCTGCATTTATATGTATTTATCTTCATATGGGGACATTTTTCTTGACCTCCATTTTAGGGTTGCCATTTTCCTTCAAATTGTCCTCTTGTTGTGCATGCTGCTACAGGTATTTCTCTTGCAATACATTTTCTCGCTATATTCATGGTATTAAGGAACAGACATAGCAGTTTTCATCTGACGTTCTCCTCCCTAACTCCTGCATATGCTGGTTCCATAGGCAATTATTTAAATTGAGCCAAATTATCAAGATATGTATTTATATCTTCATTGTCCTTCTCAGCATCTCTTTTAACTAGAAATAGTTATATTGAAAAACAGGCTGTCTATGACTTCAGTAGGGACAATGATAGGTATTTCATTAATGCCCTTCTAATTCCTACTACTTTTTTGCCACATTTCGAACTGCCGTATTAATAAGGAGAAAAACACAAATCATAATACCAACTGATATCACCATCATATACATATCGACTTTCTGGATGGCAGTGAATCTCTAAAATGTTGAAGCCTCTCCATTTTGTATTTAACATATATATTATAATGTGCACATATGATATCTCCTTTTTAATCATTCATATCAGAAACTGTAGTATTATTGCAATTATCACTCTCAAGACAATACAGTGATTTTTGGGTTCTTCCAGAAATGTGATAATGTGTATTTCCCTCCGTATTAGGGCTAGATAAATCTGCAATATGTAGGAAAAAATAACAGACAAGAGTGTGTATACTAGTGCAACAAGAGGCATCATAAACGATGGACAATACTCTTCTTTCCTCTTCAAATTCTGGACTCTTCTCACATTGTTCCTTGAAGTCTGTCTAAAAAGAGTTCCAAAGTAAGCTGTATGTCTGTTTCTCCTTGTGAAATTTGAAAATTGCTGGTCTTTAGTTGCTTTTTGAGAAACTTTTGTCGCTAATCTATAGTGTGTGTTTGCACTTCATGTTCCTTGTTCTCGTTTCTAGCCATCAGGTGGGTCAGCATGTACATGACTACTTCTCTTGCTTATCTTGGATGGATCAGCACACGTGGAACTACTTCTCTTGTTTCTCTGCGGATCTTTTGGAGGGTTTGATGTTTCGCCTCTATAGGATTTGACGTCATGTAGATGTAGCCATGAATTTCTCACCTTCAATTTGACAGCAGTGGGACTCACTTCTTTTACCTCGCATGGCCCTTCAAGGTGGATTATATGCACTAGAACCTGGTTGTCTGGATATAACCATGGAGATTTCAGAAAATCTTCTGTTTCACAAGATTGATTGTCTTTGTCACTTCTATTCATGATCTTTTGAGACATGAAAGAAACCCTTGCAATCATTGTTTTTAGTTAATCATGTATTTTGTCACCTTATGCCATTGCTCTACTGTGAGCATCATTCTTACCCACGTTGGAGGAGCAAGTGGGGTTTTCATACAGTGTCCAGTCACCAACTCATGAGGAGTTAGATGGTGATCTGAACAAGGTTGGTTTCTCAGGGCATACAAGGCAAAGGGCAGGCAATGTAGCCATCCCTTTTTCAGAGTGATTTTCAACATGGCTATACGCTCCTTTAATAAACTGTTTCATCTCTCACAGACACTGTTTGCCTGTGGGTGATAAGTAGAAGAAAGCTTGTGTTTGATACCTAAGGGAAGTACTATCTGCTCAAATAATTCATTTACAAAATGCGGTCCATTTTCAGACCACAAAACCTCACACACCCCCCACCTGGGCACACCATGCATACAAGTAATTTGGTAGCACAAAGGGCATCGGGGTGTGTACATGGACCTGTCTCTATCCATCTAGAAAAAAGATATACTACGACCAGCATATATCTGTACCTGTTGCATATCTGGAGCATATCTACATAATCTATATGTAGATGCTGAAATGGGCCGTTGGGTTTAGGGATTGCTCCTCTCGGTTTTCACAAAGTGTGCCATGTGGTAAATTTCTGGCACACTATCTAATTCACAATGAACTGTGCACATGCTCTAGTAGATTGGGTGAGAACCACTCTTCGGCAATTGTTGCAGCTAGACTCTCTCAAGTCATGTGTGCAGGGTAGGGAAGCTGCTCCAGCACTATTCTCAATAATGCTAGAGGCAAAATTGGATTGCCAGTGCTATCCTGTCTCCAAATTGCCTCAGTGGGGGATATAGAACACCCCACTTTCTCCATGAATACTGTTCTTCTTGTGGAGCTTGACCGTGTATTTATTTTTATTTATTTTTATTTATTTTATTAGGCATTTGTAAGGTACTTATACATCAAGAAATTGTGTTTCAAAGTGCACACAGGGCAAATGGAACAAGGGAACAGCAAGACAATGCAGTATGAATACAGTGATGAGCAAAAATACAATAGCGGTTCTACTAAGCCTCGTGAACATTCAGAGTGTGCAAGTGCAGTGAAAGAGAAGGAAGAGGGGTGGGGGTACGTGCTAGAGGTACCACAGAGGGGGCGAAGTGCCAGATAGCCTGTTGCAAAGGGAAAAGGTAAGTGACAGGCAGTGACCAGGCTTTTCAAAGGAGGAATAGGGCTGGGTGCGTATGAGGGTAGAAGGGAAGAAGGGACCCACTCAGAGAAGATCAAGGCTACTCCACCGCTAGCACGATTGGGACTAGGCTTTGAGATTATTGTGTAGCCATCAGGGAGAAGGGAGAAAAAAAACAGTGACTGAGCTGGCATTGGATCATGTCTCAGTGAGAGCAAGATGTTGAAAGAATGTTTGGTAGGAGAACAAGCATTACGTGTGGCTAAGTGAAGCTGATCACCACCCTGAAAGGTTGTCTGAGGTGGGGTATAGGGTATTGATACACCCGTCAGAGGTGGTGAAGGAGGTGCTGAGAGAGAAGAAAGAGAACATCAAGAGCAGTAAGGAAGCTGATGAGAGACAGCAGGCACTGGTCAAAGAGGAGCAGATTGGGTTGAGGAGCCATGATAGTGCCATTTTGATAGACATTAATGATACACCTTAAGGATGAAAAGCCTGCTAAGAGAACTTGCCATCTTGTGCCATGATTAATGAATGAGGAAGAGGAAGGGGATAGAGTTGAGATCAGATGCGGCATCAAAAGATATGGAGAGGGTTACAGAAAAGAGGATACCAGTGGCAATTTGTCTAGAAGTAGCACTGATAGGTGTTTGTAATAGGTATGCCATGATTAGAGGAACTGGTTTCTTCCAGAATTGCTGATGGAGGCAGGATAGGTAACAGAATAGGAGTTAGAGTATTTAGGAGAGATGAGAGAGCCATCAAGATGGTAGAGAGCAGAGTAAAGGTATAGGCAGAGATAGTGCACAGGCATGAGCAACTCACCAGGTGGCCTATAGCCGAAAGTAACAGATTATTTAAAAGCACACCTAGATTTGAATTTGCCAAAGAGCACTTAAAAGTACAAAATGGATGTTGCAGCAATTTAAAAGCAGACAAAGATTAGAATTTGCCAAGGAGCTCTATAAAAGCATGAAATGGAGGCTGCAGCAATTTAAAAGCACACCTAGATTTGAATTTGCCAAGAGCACTGTGGAGGGAAAAGATTTTTAAGTCACTCTTAGGGAGGAAGAATATGTTAGGAACAAGTAGGCATCAGAAAGCAGGCTGGAGGTGCGAAGTACAGGGATTAGCCCTGTGAAGTGGGCCAAGAGGAGATACAGTTAGCAGTCAGGCTGTGCGACAGTGGAAACAGGGGTCAGCAGGCAGTCCGTGGTCCAACGCATTTATTGGTGCTGAAAGGTGGCACATTGTTCAAGGATCCAGTATGCAGGCAAGATCAACACGTTCAGTGTGCAGCATGGGCTTGAAAGATACAGGAGTGGTGGCAAGAAGGGGGCTCCCTCCAGATCCAGAGAGGGCCAGTCAGGGAGAGAACTTGACCCTTTTAGGTGGCCCTTTGAGGGGGGCATTGATCGCTTTCCGGCTTCAAGTTCCTAGTGAAGATGAAGAAATGCCCAGTCAATCCAGCAGGTGGCGACACCAGACCAAGGATCAGCTGTTTTTGCGGTCAAGCTAGGCGGCCACAATGGAAGTCCCTTGCGTTCCCAGTTGTTGATGGCACACAGTGGGGGGCAGATTCAGGCTGGCTGAGATGAGATGCCACCCAGGTTTAGATTCAAACAGACCCTGCAAGCGATTAACGCACCTTATGTAGGGTGGCACTTTAGGGGGCCGGCGGTTGCCTGCTGTCTCTGGGGCCCTAGTGAAGATAAGGAAAGGCCCAGACAATCAGGCGGGCAGCGTGACCAGACCATAGATCATTTGTTTATGGTTGAGCGAGCCGGCCATGATGGAAGGACCTCGTAGTCCCAGTAGTTGCAGGCACACAATGGAGGGCAGATGCGGGCAGGCCGAGAAGAGATACCGCCCAGGTTTAGATGCAATTCATTCATTTAGAATGCGCTGAGCATTTTACGACTGCTAGGGTCAATAGGAGATTCAATGCTTCTATAAGCCTATACACTAGGGCCACATGTTGCACCAGAGTGCTGTCTGTGCAGAGGAACACCCCTCCTTTTCCAGCATGACAAA
The DNA here is from genome assembly GCF_040938575.1 of Ambystoma mexicanum. Taxonomy (NCBI): domain Eukaryota; kingdom Metazoa; phylum Chordata; class Amphibia; order Caudata; family Ambystomatidae; genus Ambystoma; species Ambystoma mexicanum. Next base: position 363,504,217 of record NC_090926.1, on the reverse strand, counting down.
CCTGAGTGTACAGTTGACATCACATATGCGGAGTCAGAGTACATAATCACTTCCTTATCCTCGAAGCTCTGCAGTGTTTTGATGAGCACCACTAATTCTGCAGCCTGTGCTGAACAATTCAAAGACAACCTCATGCTTGTTACTACTCGAATTCACCTTATCTATTCAGTTTTACTGCTGCTGCTCCCGTATGTCTTTCGCCAGTCGTTTTGTTAATTTTTGAAGAACCATCAATAAAAACAACGTCCCTGTGTTTTCTCCAACTTGGGTAAAATCATTATAACAGTCAGTGTATGTTTTGCAATCATGTACATAATCATCCTCTCTTTTACTGGTTCTGCTATAATGTTGCTGGATTTACTGTTGTATATCTAACCATTTTAATTGCAGGGTTCAAAATAATGACCTCATACCCTGATGCTCTTTGTGTGGTCAAGGTATGTTTGGCCGTCTCTAAAATTGCAGACAATGCATGCCCTACAAATAACGTGATTGGGCACCCCTTCGTTATATGTGAAGCTTTTACAATTGCAAATGCAGCCGCAGCAGCTAAAGTTTGCTCACAGGGATAGTGTCCCTTCAATACTGGATCTAAACTCCCACTGTAATATGCCAATGGTTTATGTCCATGTTTTAATGTTGTCTTCTCTGTAACAACTGCTGGCATGACTTTTCCATTTGAATGGGAGAATAAATAAAATTCTTCATTGTAATCTGGGATCCTCAACATAGAGATTGTACTGATGGCCTTTTTCAATTCTTTCAACCCTTCAGTCATCTCATCTGTCCATATTATTGTGCTCTTATATACCTCTGTTTCTTTGAGCCTTTTTAAAAGTGGTTAATTGTAGGCACTGTAATCGAAAACCCAGGTACTGCAATAATTGCATACACCTAGAAACTTTTGCATTTCCCTCACTGTTTTAGGTGCTACATTTTTCATGATTGTTTCTGCTCTTTTAGGTGTCACTTTTCTCAACTGCCCTATGTACAAGACTTCTTCTTGACAATATTGTAATTTCTCCTTGTCTACCTTATATCACTTCTCTGAGAGTATGGTCATGAGTTTAACTGAGTCACAGGATTTGGAACTAAAGGAAACTCAGCTTCAACGATATTGTTTAGAGGGCAAAGGTCCTTTATAAATCTCAACAACCCCCGCTTTGATTTTTTCAATAGGATACCCAGCCGTGTTACATGATGAATCTAATGGCACCAATATGCCTTGCTTCAATAAAGCATACATGTTCTCAAATATACCTTCTTCCACCTCTCTGGACATGGGGTATTGTTCTGCTTGTGGAAAACAATATCCTGTTTTTAATTTAATTTTAATTGCTCCTATCCTTTTTAATAGTCCCACATTATATGCATTTGTATTCCATAACTCGTCTGGCTCCTTCCTGAAAGAATGGTGGTCTTCTTTGTACCTGTGGTATTTCTCTATTCTTTACTTTAATCCAATAAGTGATACTTAAAAAAACATGAGTTTATTGTCAGAGTAGTCATCTCTAAACAATTCTTCATCTGTCAAATCTGTCAACCTGTATCCTTCACTGAGAACTAACACTGTCCACCATCCCTTTCCTTCATCATCTCTTCCATGAAGCATCACCCTTTCTTCTCTGACCACTGCTGCTTCTAACTCGAAGGGAATGATCTGCCCTTCCTCATCGTCCATTTGGATTTCTGGCCCCAACAAAAATCATCAAATATTCTCAATATTTTTCCTACCAACCTAGGTAACCATGATAACCATGATAACAGAATAGTCACTCCATACAAAATTACTTCTCGATCTAAAGGCATTCCTCATAATGCTTTCTGGCTTGTACATGCTAATATAAACTCTCCCACTTGCATATAGTGTGTCCCTGGAGAAGGGCACAGTATTCCTTTGTCAGTGAAAGATATTGTCATGTTAAGCTTTGTCATCGAGTCACATCCCAATATATTAACTGGTGTCTGCCTAGAGAATAATAATCACATTGACATATCATGTTCCACCATATAAATTGGTAACTCATCTTTAAAAGGAACTAAACTCATCACCCCAGAGAATCCTTGAGCATTCTTGACAGTACCTGATATTGGGTATGTTCCCTTGTGCATACAAGAGCAAGTGGCTCCAGTGTCTACTAGAAATGAAAATGTCTTGCCCCGTATCATTAGCCTGAACGTTGGTTCCTCTTGGGGTCTGGTGTCACTGATAGTACTGAACTCATCAAATCACTTTGTGGCCTGTTCTATTGTGGATATAAATTCATCCCTGTACCTGTAAAAGGATTTCCTCCTATCACATTTACCCTTCCGAATTTGGGTGTGGGTGCTTGTTGGGCTCCTAGGCTCATGTTACATTGTGGTACCATAGACTGCTGTATCTGTGCTTGTGTGCTTGCTGTGGATGTGCTTGTTGTGTTTGCATAGAGGCCTGCTATGGTTGCCCTCACTGTGATTGCATTTGCAGCCGTACTGGCTGCATTTGTTGGGATTGTGACACATATGTTTGAGCATACGTGTGATTTTGGGCATAATATTCCTGCGGTTCTCTATTATATTGTGGAGCATAACCCATCCCCCGTCTTGGAGCTTGACAATTCTGTTGCATGCCTCCTCTGCTTCTGCATGTCCTAGTTATGTGTCCCATTCTCCAACAATTCCAACATTGTTGTGGCTGTCCACCAATAAATCCTCCTCTCCCTTGAGAGTTTTGAAATCCACCTCACCCTACGCTTCTAGGACCATCCCCTCTTCCTCTTGGCCAAAGGTTTTACCCACTCTGGTCAGCGGGATATCCTGCATTATTTTGCTGCCCTGATGATATCTCCTGTGTCACCCCTCCTTCTTCACTTGTCAATACCGCTCCCTCATTGGCTATTTTGGATGACTTTTTCAGAAATAACTTTGCTTCCTCCTGCTTTCTGTTCTCAATGTTCATCTTATTTTTTTCCTGCATTAATCAGCAGTGATGCATGATTGCCAATTGTATTTCTTGCCATGGCTTCACTTCCATTCCCACCTGAAGACTGACTTTCTTTTTCTTCCAATTCACTTCCATTCCCACCTATTTTTTCAATTGTCATTGCACTGGCTCGGGCAACCCCTGACACAAAATGTGGTAAATAATGCTACTGTTTTATTCCACAGTTCATGAGTCTTCTGCCATCATATGCCTTGAATATCTTGAATATAATCAACATAATCTACATCCTCTCCCATTTTCATAGTCATAATCACACTCATATCTGATGCATCAGGTTATTGTACTCTGAGCGCTCGCCATACGTCTGCTCTGCAATTATTAAATGGCGCTCCATAATGTGTCATGTTTTGAGCAGTCACACCTGCATATACTGCTCTTTTCCCAATGTCGCCAGCTCTCTCCTCTAGGATAGCCGCTAGTAGCCCTTTTATGTCACTTATAGCTAACATCATTTCTGATGTCATCCTCTCTAACTCATGAATCAATTTTACCGCAACAGAAGTTAAACTTTGCAATTCACACTTTAATTGTTGTTAGCTATCTGCGGCCATAGCATATATTTTGGTTGTCCTCCACCCTACTCCAATAATGGGAATTTGTGAAAATCCTGATTCATAATCCTATTTACCCACAATCCTTGTCTTCAAGTAAGAGCTAACCTCGCCCATTTGTTTCATTCCTGGTATTGGTCTTAACCTGTTTACATAAGGCAGGGATCTATCCTTTGTACTATGCGATCATGGTTGTGGACAATCAGTGTATAGGGCCTCATTACGAGTCTGGCGGTAACCTGCCAGTTTTTCCGGCTCGGTTACCGCTGGACTCGTCTTACCATTCCGCCTCCGTGATTCCCGGAATTACCGGGGCATTACGACCCCGGTGTCCTGGGAATTCCAGAGGCGTAATTCAGTAAATCCCGGACTCAATGGGAATGGGGACCATGGAAACACCGGCACCATCTTGTGATGGTGCTGGTGTTTCTGCGTCTGCCTGCAAGTGGGCGGTGTTAAACCTGCCAGGTCAGACCTGACGGGAACGCCACCTCCCGCCTGCAGGACTCGAGATCGGGCGGTCCGGAAATAACAGTGGCATCGGGTTTACTGCCACTGTTATTTCCGGACCGCCCGACCTGTAATGTGGCCCATAGTGTTCATTCTGGTGTCATTTCTTTAGGGTTCTCTGAATCTGAAAATTGTACCCCTTTTACTGCACTTGATTCTTTACAAAACCTGCATACACCCTCTCTTTGTGCCCTCTCATTCTCCTCCCTCTCTTCGTCAGACAATATTATGCCCTAGCCCATGTGACTATTTCCTTCTTCTGTGTGGTCGAGATCTAACCAGTTTAAAGACAATGGGCCTCATTACAACTCTGGCGGTAGTCGTGCCATTAAAACTGACATGGCTGCCGCCGGAGTTTCATTTTTTCTGGCACTCACGAATGGGCATGAACCGGGTCATGCCAAGCTCGGCAGACCCGGTAATTGCCCATTTGTGGGTGCCGGAAATGGAAACATGGGACTCCCTATCCCCATTTGGCCCCATTGTGCTGAATGGGAATGGGGACGTCGGATGAACTGGCACATGCAGAGTTGTGCCGGTTCATCCGACATGCTGTGCTCATGGGTGCCGGTCAGCCTGCCAGGAAAAGCCTGGTGGGCTGACAGGCTCTCGCGAGCACAGCCGTAGTATGGCGGTCCGCGCATTATGGCACCGGCATGCTTACCGGTACCCTAGTTCCCGGACCGCCATGCTCGTAATGAGGTCCAATGTTCCATACTCTTCTGTTATGATGTCATCTGATCTACCTACAGTTTCCTTTAATAGGGATCCTTCTACATTTTCTTGGGTTTCATACCTACCTCTGTTCCTCATTTGCCTAAATTTCCCAAGTCTTTGCTCTATGTCTTCTTTATCCTGCCCACAAACCCATGCTGATCTCGACATTCCTTGCATCTCCCTACAGGGCTGTTGTGACCCTCCTTCTTCCTCCAGCCGTTCTCGTGCGTCAATTGGCACTATGCTCCTGTGGCATAAATATTCTATTTCATCGTCTTTTAATCCCCTACTCTTGTTCATTTGTTTCTTCTCTTCTCCTCATCTCCCTCAATTCATCTTCCTTTCCCCTCTTTTGCAATCGACATACTTTTATTCGCTGGGCTTCCATCTCTTCTTGTTTTTTTTCTAATCTCTCCTTTTCTTTCCTTGCCTCATATGTTCTTCGTTCTTCCCTTCGCTTGCATTATTTATCCCTCTCTTTCTTGTATGCTCTTTCTTGTTTCTTCTCTTTCTTTTCCCGCTCTTTCTCGAACCCTATCAATGCCCTTTTCGTCTAGTTTAAGCAATATTTGTCCACCCATCCATTCATTCTGTACTATTGTTAATCTGTTAGCTTTATCCTTTATTTCTTTATTTTTCCCTGCTTCTTCCTCTATTTCCATTCATCGTCTTGTATATCCTTTCTCTCATCATGCTGTTTACTTTCATTGTGTGTTAATATATCTTTGTGTTCTCTGCTCTGCTCTGCTCTTGCTCTCTTCCGCATAATCCTTGCTGCTATACTCGGGGGCGCATATGTTGGAATAACATAACCCGCCACTGCTTTTAATTCCTTTAAGGGGTAAAATCCCTTCTCCTCTATATCTGCACTCATCTCTTCAGGAGGAAAAAGGTGAGTCATAGGTGTTTTATCCTCGCCTTTATTCTGATTGAGCATCCACTCCCTGTAGGCAGGATCGTCTTTCTCATTCTGGTACATTTTCCAAAGCTCTACAATGGCCAGCCTTTTCTGTAACTTTTTTCCCTTATGCAACATGCAAACATGCAAATATGTCTTCATATGCCGCAATACATCTTTCGACAGAGAACCCTCCTGAGGCCACGGCATAAGTGTCTTATTGGTTGTGCCTTGAACCCATTCTGAATCATATTTCCTTATCTTCGCTGTGTATCTCGGTAATGTCCTACATACATGTAAAAGAGGTATATCCCCCATGACGACAGATCGGTTTTGATCATCAATACTTACCCGTTGTTAAATACGATTCTTTATTTTATCAAATATACCACACCGATCAATTGGTGCAGGCACCATCAATCACTCTTAACAATCTCAATCAGAATATATTTCAACTGCTCACTTTTTTATTTTAAAAATGTATGCAATGATATTTTGTTTCCTCCTTCGTATACACTTTTCATCAAATTTTATTGTATCATTCTTGTATTATTAGTATTTTAAGTCTCTTATTACTTTCCATTCCCGATTGACCTCAATCTCTTGGTCCACATTTTTCACCATTCTCTTTAATTTATTACAATAATTGTATATTCATCAGTCTAGACACAACAAAAGATTCATATTAACTGTTTTATAAACCCCACACATGCACTTTTTTAATTTTACTGTGTATGCCTTCCTTTACTATCTTAGTAAATATATAAATATATCCCTTCTATGTTTCCCTCCATCTTGTAGTTTCATATGCACTCTTCTGCAGGCTTTGCCTCAGAAATCCCTTATACCCTTTACTTTAGTCATACTACTCTGTCCCCTTCGAACCGGGACGCAAAGTATCGATTTCTCTTTATAATGTCCACCAAAAATCCAGTTACTTTTTACACTTATCATTTACAACAAAATCCGTCCCCCTATGTTTGCCACCTTTGTTGTTCCACTTACATCTGTGACTCAGTTTGAGTCCTCTGGCATCGACTCTCCCTCAACCGATCAGTTCGCCTTCCATCCACAGGGCACCTGCGAGGACCGGACAGGCATTTCGCCAAAGGGGGACCTGCTGACCAACTCTTCTTGCACGTGACTCTGCTTGCCAATCTCTACAGGAAGCTCTGTGTTTTCATACGGGTTACGGCAGGAGTAGCCCAGCGTCCGGAGGTCGGATTTGGCCTAGGGTGACTAGACCGTATCCATCTAGCCCAGCGTCCGTGGGTCGGATTTGGCCTAGGATGACTAGACCATAACCATCCACACTGCTAGCAAAGTGTGCTCTAGCACCTTAATGCGTCTTTTGTGCTAGATGGAATTGCAATTAGAATCCCAGATCAAATAATCAGAAAGACTCAAAGAATAGGGCAGAGTACTACTTTATTATCAATTTAATAAAGCATGGGCCACTGGCAGACATCGGACTGATGCATGCACTCTCACACAAGTGTGATTAGATAAAGGTTTTAGACCCCAATATGCGTAATCTCTGATGTCAGTCTACATCTCAAAATACAAAACCTATCAAGGGAAGGGATTGGTTAAGGGAAGATATCTACTTATAGAGCATATGCGGATTAGAGCATCATTGGCTACCCCTTATCTATAGGGCATGCATTCAACTACCTCTAAATAGGAATAGTACTGATTTCAGTGGACAAAACAATAGTGGAGATTAGTCTATGCTTTATTGCACGTCAGGTTGTCCTTCAACCCCACTGATTGGTCGGCATAGCATCCCAACCTTGGACTTTCAGCTCCTTAGCTGCACGTTCATGAAACGAAACTTAGGCATTTCAATCGTATCAGACTACTCCTCATTTTCTCAATTAGTCCATCATCTCTCATCGGTAGGCCACAAGCCAAAGTCTAGCATTGTAGTTGACCTTGTTGCCTGCTCACTGTCCTGCAACATTCAAGGGAGTGTGAGCACACCACTATCTTAGCTTAAGGCTCTAATGAATAGACTTTGTTTTCGACTTCTGAGTCACATGTGAAGAGAACACAAATTTGTCAATTTCACCCTTACATTTACTGCTATTTGATTTAAATATGAAGGGTGCTGTTGCTCTTCTTGGCCTCTAGTGTCTTGCTCACTCTATCTCACATGAACTTTGCCTACTTTTATTTGACCAACAGTTTGGCTCTCACAGATGTTTTTGTCTTCTTCCATCTATGAAGAATGTTCCACATTAGATCGTATCCACGTTCTCCCTTTGTGCTCTGCGTTTATCCGTTAAAAATATTATCCTTAGCACTGGGCCAACCTTGACTAATCGTCGGTTCTGCACACAGAGCTTTTTTTCTGCATATTATGATTCTACAGCCTCGGCCTGTCTCTGAGGTAGCTTGGTTAAGTTGAACATGAGCCAGCGTGCATTTTCCTACTATGGCCGTCCTTGCCATGTAATATATTCCTCTATAGCAAGCTTCTATAGGTTTACTTTCTACCTTGCATTACTGCATATTTACAGTTATTGGTCAGTAAGTTACTTCATCTATTTTAGATCCATGGTTACTTTAGCTTTAGGTACATGCTACTTTTGTGCTTCAGTTACATTATTACTTGTAAGTATTTTCATATCATTTCAGCATAGGTTCTACTTCATGACATCACTTTGTCTTTCACTTTAACGTCCATCCATAATATTCATTGATGAATTCTGACATCTTGGCAGGCAACATCCTTCCATGTAGCATTGTTCCATGTGACATCCTTCCACACTTTCAGTGCGAGGGTACATTCTGTATGGCTGTCTGAGTGCATGCCATTTCTCATACACTCGATGCGGTACGGGAACGATACAGGGGTTCCCATGTACTGCTGTTCTCCTGCTGTTCCAGTTTGACACCCAGTTTCTCTGACTGATGCAATATGACGATGGTCAGGGGGCAGAAACTGGCAAGATAGCGTCTACCTGCTCCTCTACAGAAAGCCGTACTGAGATCAATAAATATTGCATCAACCTTAACCCGACTAACGGTAATATACTTTGACAATATCAAACTCAGTCTAAAGCACTGATGCACAGTGCTTAAGCCCCGCTGGAACCCAGCCTGCAGGTGATTAATAGCATCATATTTATTAGCCCAGGTTTGTAAACGGCGCAGCAACACCTTAGCATAGATTCTACCCACTGAATCCAACAGGGAGATGGGTCTACAATTCCCAGGGAGGCTTCTTTTCGGCTTTTTTATAAATAGGCAATATTTCCACCTCTAGCCAAGATTGAGAGATCACACCTGTAACAGTAAAAGATTTGAAAATGCAACATAGTATGGCTGCCTAAATGTCTTTCTCGTTTTTATAGATGTCGATAGGAATTGTATCAGATCTGGGGCCCTTACCAGAATCCAGGTCCTCAAAGGCTTCCTCCACCACCTTCAGTGTTATTAAAAAAATGGGTTCCCCCACAGGCTAGATACCACCATCTTGACACGCCACTTCAGGGCCAAAATGTATATCCCTGTACAATTCACCAAAATGAGAATGGCGTACATCTGGTGGTGTCTGACATTTCATAGCATCAGGAACATTCAGACCTTTCCCCACAACCAGTCTCCAAAAGCCAATCAAGTCACCTGCTGTACAGGCAGACAAAAGATCGACCCATTTGTTGTTAGCAAAATGTTTTCTTTGTCTGAATAGCATCTTTAAACTGGGTCCTTAGGGTTCTTAGGTGCTGTTTATCTATACCATGTGCATGTTTTACATATGTTAGTAGGTTTTTTTTAGCAACTTTCCAGTCCTCATCAAACCTCCCTTTATTCATCAAAGCAACCTGCTTAATCTTCCCTGCTGGTTTATTAAAGAGAGGAAACAGGGAGCCAGTCAGGTTATAGGCTGCCAAAATACTAGGGGGGTTTGATATTCTAGGGACAAATCACAGACAGAAAAGATTTAACAATAACATAAATATTATCTTTGAAGATATGAAGGTCATTGGAGGACCACTTAACACAGGTACTGGCTTGACCAGATAGATTAGCAAAGGTAATACTTGGTAAACTCAGACTATTATCCCCACAACTACCCAGACAATGAATGACACTACTGATCAGATAATGATCACTTTTGCTATGCTTTAAAACCTCAAGATAGGTTACTTCACCCCAATCACTCACACTAACAAAACTAACATAACAATTATAAATCCTAGTGCTCCCATTGTGCCCAACATAGGTAACCTCTGCTGGTTGGTCTTGTCTAATTATGCATTTACAAGCAAGTAGGAAGTCATAATAAAATAGGGGAGTAGCCTTAATTGCATACTTTTGGGTTCTTGGAGGACTAACACACTCTAACAGGGGTATTCCCCACACACAGTTCTGGATATCCCACAAACCTGCATTGTGCACCAAAGGCTCCATCTGGAGGTTTATATCACCCATCACCAACACAAATGGGGTTATCAAAACGTTGAGCTCGAAATCCAGAATAATCTTGAGCAATATACAGAGACTCTCCAAAGGCACAGTAGCATAAGTCCTATTAGAGATCAAGGAAGTGAAGGAAATTAGAGTGAAGGAGAGGTTAATTCGGGGGCTTATAGTTTTCTTCCTCCTCCCTTTGTTTTGCCTTTTGTTGAGTTTACAAATGACATTTTCCCATTGTGAGGTGACAAAGTTATAAAAAGTCAAAAGAGTTCTTCTGAAGACGCCTTCATAAATCATTTGACTTTTAATAACATGTCACTTGAAACGAGGAAGCACAGCATCGATGGTTTGTGTTATGGGGATAGCACTTTTTTGTGCTTCCCAATTGACACTGGCACTTCCGCAGTGTGCTCCCTGATACAGTGCTGCCGTACCGTGGTATCTCCTTTATTTCACCAGCCCGGCCTTCCCTTTTTATTCCATCCCCTCAACCACACCACTTACCCTTATACCAGGTATCTCATCGAGAGAGGGGCAGTGGTCGAAGTGTATGAAAAGAAGTAGTGTAACTATGTTCCCTGCTGACCTGCCCCACTCCCCACAAATGCCATTGCCACAGTCCCTTCCACGCAGAATACAAACCCCCAAAACACATGCACCTGATGTTTAGGGGAACGTTCAGTGCAGTGCTGGCCCAAGGGTCATGGGAGTTGCATTCCAAAATATCCGGTGATGCGAAAGCTGCAGCCCTTTATTCTTTGAGGTCTTTGAAGCATGATGACTTGCTATCAGGGTACAACAATACAGAACATGGTAAGAACAAAAGTCCTATTATACATTGATTCATAATCAAGCCAATATCGCAATGTCCTCCTGGCCCTGTACCAAAGGAAACTATATTTACCACAAATCCAGCCAGGCACGTGCTTATTGCCCGAGGCACTACCCATTACCTTGTCCTATGCCTTTTCTACCCAAGACGGCAGCCTTCATGTCAGTAGTCCCTTCAATCACCAGCCTACCCAACTACGCCCTCAACACAAAACAAGCTAATCTTACATCCATAACACAACTAGATACTACCTCCTGAATACACCCTTACAGCCCAGTCAAACCCACCCATCCCCTCTACACTCAATGCATCACAGCCCCCTGCCAAGGCTCCTTGTGCAAGAAATGACTCAGAGCAAGAACACAAGCCCTTGTCCCGTCCACCACTACTCCCATAGTAGGAATCAATAGGAAACGCAGACTATCATCGCGTTCACAGTACTGCCATTTTGTAAGTTTCAACTTCTTCCTCCACTTTTATTTTAAAACGAAACCATTCCGGAACAGTAAAACATAATTAAAAGAAGGAGAGAGAGAGAGAGAGACAGAGAGAGAGAGAGAGAGAGAACAAGAGAGAGAGAGAGAGACATGTGCAACCATAATGTGTGCAGGAAGTCTAGAGTATCGGGTGCTAGTCTTTTATTCTCCAGCATGACTCATTTATATCCTAAAGAAGAACATATACACTCCTTTTCGGCACACCTGACGCCTGCCGCAAACAACCTACCATTGAATATTTTAGCAACCTGCTGCCCACTTTAGTTTGCCATCCCTAAGACATGTCCATTATTGTTCTGTCTCAGGAGATCTATAATAGCAGATCACCTGAGAGAAGAGGCTTTTCAGTCTAAACTCCCATATAACCAACATGCCCCCAGATGCAGGATGCTGGAACCAAACCTCTACAGTGCACTTAGGAACAGCGAGAACAAATCAGGTCTCCATAGTAACACAAAAACTTGAGACAAATATAGAAATCCACAATTTAATTTAAAAGCTGCGGATCAAATCATATTTAGATTCACAAAGATACGTTGTACATTAGACCATAGTAATGATATTGTTCCTTAGTGCAAGGAAGCTTTAAACAGACATAGTACGGGATTTGTGATAGAGTATATTATTTAAAAATACATTTGCAAATCTGTTAGTGTGATGTTAAGCTATCGATGCATATGTGCAAGTATGCAGATGTTCTACCGATTAACCTTAACTCTCTCTCAGAAGCCATTACTGTTACATGAAATTACTGACGACATCCCGTATGACATCACCAAAATGTTCACATTTGGCCTCAATATCTTTCCAGAGTGAAGCAAATTTCACTATTTGGATCGATGTTTTACACATGTATTGTGGGAGAATCCCCCACACACTACTAAGAGGGTTTGGGCTTGTAATATGGGCCACTTTGAAAAACCTTTCTAGGGTGACTTTGGTTCCAAGTCCACCCTTCCCACATGTGCGTTTCTATCGCAGATGGAGGCATTGATGGTCCCCATACCGCGAGCACCACGTGGGCCTGAGGAGAACGGCCCCAATGGGAAGCCATTAGAGTCTCTATCTAAGCAAGTATGTGCATTATAGAATAGAGGTGTGTGCAAGAGGCAGGCAGGCAAGTCATAGGCACTGTGAACATGTGTTTACCCATGTCAATACTGGCATATACTGGGAACTGTCTGCAAGACAATTCAAATAGCGGCAATTCTGGTACTGATTCATTACTTACTACAAAACAATGGGTCTCATTATGAGTTTGGTGGCATAGGAAATGACAGTTAAATGGCAGTAATGGAATTACCACTGCTTTACCACAGGTTGTTCCCACTACCGATTCTGATTAGGGAGGTGAAGTGGAGGATTCCCCTCCAACATAGGGAGGAAGGTAATCACTCCACTTTACCTGGATTTGCATTGGCATAACTACTGCCGCCTGGTAAGTATGATCAAATGTTTGACACTGCTTTGTCACCAGTCATAATTCCTCAGTAAATCTGCAGGGCCAACTATCAGTACCAGTAAACAATGTTAGTGGTAATTCCACAGGAATTATCACCAACATTGTAAAAATACCCAATGCGTAGATGGCAAGGCTGGCATATAGTGGGCACAGCAAGTGTGAAAAGGTTTTTAACAATAGTGAAATGTGACAAACTGACTATTGCTCTGAGTACAGGGACGAGTAGTGGATAAACCACTGACTCTGTCCCACGCTACTACTAAACCATCAGTGATCCCCATCATAAAGATGAAGCACACACCACCCAAGAGGTATATATACGTCCATCACCTCTTCTGGTAGTGCATGCTAAGGGCTGCCTATATCTATCTCTAGGAGGGGTGCACGTGAATAATAGTAGCAACCAAAACCACTTTAGTACAATGGTTCCAAAATAAAATGATATCCAACCATGGTTCTATGAAGATATAGCAACTTTAATAAAACAATGCAACAAACTAACGAAACAACAATAAAACCCGACTCTTGTAAAAGAAACACAAAGAATGCAACACTTGGTTTGAAATGATAGTTTGAGTTGAACAGCAGGAATATTCAGGCAAGAGACCTGGAAACAATGTCAATAATTCAAGGATATATCTTTGTAGAGAAAAGGTAAAGAAGGGGAGGCTAAAACTCACTATGGTCCCAAAAAGTGGACCAGGGTGGCAGAGCCTCTTCAAAGTACCTTTGATGCCTTGTCCTTTGAGCTCCACAACAGTGAGCAAGGCTCCCTGGAGCTTCCTTTGACAGTGGTTTGGCTTTGGTTTGGTGAGCTGGTCAACTGGGTCTAACACGTGGTGCAGAGCAGGCCACAGTGGCACTTGGAATGAAGAAGCTTGGTAGAGGGAGGACATTTCTGGGTTGGTGTAGTTCACACACAGTTACATGCAGCAATCAGAGCCGGGAGCTGTTTCTTGAATTATGAACTACTGGGAGCTCCTATCCAGGATTCCCAGGGACAAGGCGAGTCCTTAGTTCTGTACTTCCACTCAGGGACGTTGTCTGACACCTACAAGAGTTCCTTTACTTCCAGTGAACACAATCATGTTTCCAGTGCACAGCCAGCAGAGAGGCCTTTGCCCCACAACACGTCCCTGGGCATGCTTAGGAGGCACAGCTCTCTTTTGCCTTGGAGGCTTTTGTATTCATCTCTATGGCAGAGGACATTGCATTAGACTGCATGCCACAGAGCTCCAGATGAATCTTTCTTCTTCCAGAGTCCAAAGATGAATGAAAGAATTAAGGGTTGTCTCGCTCTTCATAAAGGGCTGTAAGTGGTCCAATCCCTGTTGTTGAAACAAGTGACTGTTGCTTTCTGACATCAGACACAGGCCAAACGCTGATGCACATAAGCCCTGCCATAGCTGAAGCCCCACTCACAGAGCTGACGCTAGTGTGTTATCAAATTTCTGTGGCAGTAAAATTCTGTGCTCTTAGTAGTCACCATTATCCAAGCATGCATGACTTTTATTTAAAGATGCATGTGCTAGCAGATTGACTGAAGCATACAATTATTACATTTGGAAGCAGTTGCAGAAGATTAAAAAGTTACCCTACCCACAGGAGCTTTATTTTCTATCAGCTGTCAGAATATGCATTTGACCTTTCAACATGTGCCATTGTGGGGTGCCAGGAGGCTGCATCAGCAATGGCATATGGGTGCACTATAATTTTGGCATTTATGAAAGGGGAGTCTGATTAGCAGATCTATCTTTCAGAAACAGAATTGCCCACATTATTTCATATTTTTAAAGATCAAAAAAGCTCAGGCCATCCCGACTTTTCTATATGGCCATTCTGTCACACAATGTGACCATATATCGCGTATTGAAGGCATGACACCATATTTAACAGGGCAATCAAACCTTTATTGGGCACAGTCAGCATAACAACATTTAATACTGGCATCTGGGCACAGGCAGCATGAACATGTATTGAAAAGTGCTCATGTGTGTTGTTGGTGACATGGTGTCTATTTGAGTTGTTCATGTGTTCCTCCAAAGAAAGTAATGTAAATTGTGTGGCTTTCTTTACACAATTTATCTTAAGTTCAAAGTAAAAAATGAAATGTTGTGTTTGTCCTCTTTAACAATCACAAACGATGCAGCTGTTTATACCTTTTATTGGACTAACTGGAAATACTATGCTGTCAAATGAGAAATTATATTGTGCCTCCTATTGCAGTGAATATATGTATATTGGCCTACGCCAAGCTGCTTGTAAGTCACTTGCGAAGAAATCCGTGTTGCAAGGTCCTGACCTTAAAATCAATGTAAGCCGCCATTTTAGGTCATCCGCCATTTTAGGTTCGCTTTGTAAAGTCACCCTGTGAGTTAAAATGGTGGACGATGTCATTCCAAAATACAACATGGCCGTCTTGACCTCTGCATGTAGCTAATATGTAACTTGCCTGCAGGCCACTTGTTGAGGTCGTGAACTGAGGCCTTGTCCTTCGTTGACCTGTTTGTAAAGGATTACTCGTGCAACGAAACTAATCCGCGAGCATATGCTGAGAACAACGTATTCAAATACTGAACGTAGAACACTTGTTTAACTACATTGTATTAATATTTGAGAAGACCTGCATGGGAAATCCCAAAACACACAGTTGCTGTGTAGGCTTGTTGACGTATGTATTAAAAGCAAACCAGTTACATGTGGATATGCAAACTCGGCATGAACCCTAGATCAGTATGTATTAGAGGAATATTAACCCGAAGTAGGGTTGGACATTGGGCCTCATTACGACCCAGGCGGTAAGGGGTTTAGGGCGGCGTAAACAGCGCCGACCCTTACCGCCTGATTCCGAGGTCCCTTAGCGCCATGGAGGATTTAACACCTGCTTTTAGCAGGTGTTAAAATCCATGGCGCTAAGGGACCTTGTTGTTAATTACGCCACCGTAATTTACGGTGGCGTAATTAACGCCTTCCCCACTCCCATTATGCCCTATGGGGCAAAAATGGGAATGGGGAAGGGTAAATGGGGATTGGGGACTTACCGCCCTGCCAACCTCGGAATGGGGCGGTAAGTCCGCCAACCACCATGGCGAAAACGTAGTTTAAGCCATGGTGGTAAAGGTACGACCCAGGCGGTAACTTACCGCCTGGGTCGTAATGAGGCCCCTTGTGTTCGCAAATAGTATAAAAGAGCAACAAATTCTAATGTACAGCGTCTCTCACTGAACACACTGAACCACGCTGGAGTTTGTTGTGTTGTACTGAGGACCCGATAGCTATCCGTTTCTTTTCTTGGAAAACTGTTCAGTATAAAATAAAGTACTTTGTATGTTCCTTTATAACACGTTTTTGGTGTATTTCCTTTTGGGGTACTCAGCCTCGATATTTTGATTTTGTTTTCACAGTTGGCGCCCGAATAGGGGCCCTCAAGATTGATGCCGGATTATCGAAGGTTGACTCTCGCTATCGGACCGGGATCGGACGGTGTGACAAAAAGGGGCCCCACTGAATGAGACGCGACACCTCAGCAGTGCTGCACGACCCGACTCTTAATATAATCCTGATAATTTGATTTTGGCGTATTGTATCTGCAGACACAATTATTGACCAGGTAACACCAATAATTTGATATGCCTGGGAAATTGTCTACCTGCTTCAGGGCGTTGTTCCGCAGCGATAGACAATCTTTGGAGTTTAGCCATCCCGCACCACAGGAGGGGTTGCCGGCGTGTACTATGTACTGTAAGCATCGCATTGGAAGTACAGTGTTTAATGACATTTGGCACAGACAAACCAGACATGCCTCTGAACCTCAGTGGCCAATCAATCGAATTGTGATTTTGGCGTATTGTATCTGCAGACACAATTATTGACCAGGTAACACCAATAATTTGATATGCCTGGGAAATTGTCTACCTGCTTCAGGACGTTGTTCCGCAGCGATAGACAATCTTTGGAATTTGGCCATCCCGCACCACAGGAGGGGTTGCCGGCGTGTGCTATGTACTGTAAGCATGGCATTGGAAGTATAGTGTTTAATGACATTTGGCACAGACAAACCAGACATGCCTCCGAACTCTAGTGGCCATTCAATGGTAGTTTCGAAATCCCTCGTATTGAGTATTTAGAGTCAATTCTATTAAAGAAAAAGGCTAGACCTGCAGCATTTGATGTTTTGCAGAATTGGAAAAAAGAAGCGTTGCAGCAACTTAAGAGTAGAGAAAAACATGTGCGCCGTCATAAAACAAATGCCGAAAAAGCATTATTGTATGACCAAGATAAATATTCTGAATCGGCTAGGAATATGGATAGGGCTTTCTCACTTGGAATTCAAAAAATCTATCCTTCTAAAGACCTTCATGCTTCCGACAAATTCATAGACAGATTGTTAAATGAACAAAGGCCTGGTGCCTCTGCGCCACCTCCGTATTTTCCTCTTCCTGCTGCTTTGCCTCTTCCTCCTGCTCTTCCTGCTCTACCTGCTGTTGTTCTTGTTGTTCCTGCTCCTCCTAATGTTGCTCTTCCTCCAGCTCCTCCACCTCTTCTTATCGCACCAGTAACAGTACCTCCATTGAATTTACCTGCTCCCTCTCTTCCCAGTGGCCCCGTGCCACTTGTAGTTGATCAAGGTACAGGGTCGAAGGTTGTCACTCGCAATTCTGTACCACCAGAGAAGAAACGTGATTTGATTGCATGGGCTAAGCATTGTATGGAGGGGGATGATCAAGCTAATGTTTTTGCCACACTTTATAAAATGGATAATTTGCCTGAGAAAAATGTTTTTATTGAAGGTTTAGGGATTCATTTATGTGTGATGTGGGGCAAATTAAATAATGCAGATCTCCCGCAAGGGTTAAGGGATCTAAATACTTTAGCGTTTTCAAGAGACACTGTGGAGAAAGTAAATGAGCAGGACACGCTTAGATGGATTTCAGATATGTCGATAACTCCAGTATATGACACATATAGTCAGTATATCGCAGAAATACAGAAGAAAGTGATACAGGTAATGATAGAGTACCTGCAGGATGATTGTCTAAAAATAAAGATTAGTTGTTCCACAGAGTTATTGAGTATTTATAAGAGAGCTTTTTTACTTGACACTTCTTCGACTGCTTTAGCGTTCGACTTAGCTCTGTTGCTTAGTAAGCATTCGGAGTCACCTACTTCTCAGTTGCCGATGAGAGAGGTTCCTCCGACATTTGTCCCTAAGGTTGAGGTTGCGGCCGATGCTGCACATGGTATAGTTGCTGTGAACATTCCTGCACATTATGTATCGCAGTTTGTCCACATCCCGTTCTCAAGACAGGAAGTGAATACTATTAGGCAATCTATTGCTGATATTAGGAAAAATCTGATAGGATTCCATAAAGAAATAGAGTCTGTCTTGCAATCCTCAGTATTCACCTTAGGCGATATTGATTTGTTATTTCCTGTACTCCTGCTCGTGGATTTGTGGAAACAAGTTAGGACTATAGACGATGTGCCAAGGTTGGGAGATACATGGGCGAATATAACTAGATTCGATGGAGAAAGACCAGCTAGTGAAAGACCGCCTCAGGTGATAATAACTTTGCCTGATAGAATCATTGCAAAATTAAAAACCATAATCCCGGAAAAAATAATTATTTGGGACAAAATTACGGCCTGTGTCCAAGGGAAGTCTGAGGGTGCTACCGAGTTCTTTAATTGGTTTGAACAGGTATGTTCGGATTTCAGCAGACAAGACCTAGGCACAGAGTCTGGGAAAAGGTTATTTGTGGACAAATTTGTGTATGGATTGCTGCCTGACTTCCAGTCACAGATTATGTCCTGAGAGCGCTCGGCAGGCAAAGTCCCAATCAGAAGTACTGCATATGGCTCAGTACTACGAGAATCGTATCAATAATGAAAAAGATAGAGTTGAAAAATGAAAAGGTGATTTGAAGACTAAAGTACTATTACAGCAAATTGTTAGAGGCCCCAGAGGGATTAGTTCGCAGATTAGAGGTCAGTATGTCCCGCAAGGGAATGTGCCCTTGGGTCCTATGAACATTAACCAGTGTGCCGATTGTCGACAAGAGGGTCATTGGCGTGCACAATGCCCCGTCCTTCGACAGAGGTCGAATAACACATTTGGGAATATGGGTAGACGATCCAGAGGTCGCCCGGGTGTAGGGGGCCCTGGTACAGGTCAGTTTGCACAGGATCCTCAGCAACCTTTTTCGCAGGACAATCAGACTTCGAGTGTGGACACTAGGAACATATTTGATCATCCTTCTTCTGCATGTCTATCTGAAGAGCTTCCTTTTGATGATATTCTGTTTCGTTAGGATTGCCCGAAGCAGGGTTTGGAACCTATGCCTATTCCCGTCAATCAGAAAGGTCCCTACGTTGAAATGGTGGTTGGAAATAGGAAACATCAGTTTTTGATAGATACTGGAGCACAGAAGTGTTCCATTGATCATTCACGGGTTCCAAACATTCCACTGTCAGGGCAAACCAAGGTTTCTGTAGGGTTTTCTGGCACGCCAGTTGTTTGTCCAGTTTCTTCACCGGTACCTATTTCTTTGGTTCCCTTTACGGACCACTGTCATTTCTGTTGACTTCGAATTATGGGGAGAATTTGCTGGGGTTGAACCTGTTAAAGGAATTGAATACAGTAATTGCTTGACAATTTCACCACAGCAATTTTCTGTCTCACAATTCTTGACTAGACCTTTGCCGCCAGAATTCATTGATGTCCCAGAGAGCTTATGGGCTGTTGACAACAAAGATGTCAGTGTTTTACAGATTGAGCCTGTTTAGATAGTTTTGAAACATGGAATTGAGCTGTCACGCATTCCCCAGTATAAGATTTCAGTTGAGGGTGAGCGTGCTTTGAAATGCATTGTTTCCGATTTTGTGCATCACGGGGTGATTGAAGAAATTTCAGGAAGTTTGTGCAATAGTCCGATTTTACCCATGTACAAGAAAGGCGATAATGCAATTCCATTCCGTTTCATAATTGATTTACCTGCCATTAATAAAGTCGTCGCTCCACAATTTCCAGTTGTGCCTGATGTGACAACAATATTAACCATGATTCCAGCTACAGCTACTTACTTTAGTGTTGTGGATCTAAAGAATACTTTCTTTAGTATTCCTATGCACAAGGATAGTAGATACTTGTTTGTGTTCTCCTTAGGGGGACTCTCGTTCACATTTACCCGTGCATCTTAAGGGTACACAGATGTCCTAGCATCTATAGTAGGGCTTTGAAAGAACAACTTGATACCCTTGAATTGCCCTCTACTTGTACATTGCTTCAATATATTGATGAATTGCTTTTAGCTGCTGAATCTGAGAGCACCTGTAAGGAGGGCACAGTGTTATTGCTTATTCATCTAGCTAAGCATGGTCACAAAGCTTTGCTTAAAAGTTTCAATATTGTTGCCAGGAGGTCACCTATTTAGGCTATCTCCTGTCAAAGGAGGGATGAAGATTGACACCTGAACGTATAAAACACATTTCTGGCATGTCTGTCCCAAATACACAGAAGGAAGTTAGAGCCTTGATAGGTATGGCTTCTTACTGTAGGTTGTTAGGTGTGGATCCCAAATTTTTCACTAGTCATCAAACCGATGTTGGCTTTGACAAAGAAGGGCATTTCTTCGCCATTGCCTTGGAACGCGGAACACCAGCAATCGTTTGCTTTGCTCAAGACTGCATTATGCTCTGCACCAGTTTTGGGCACACCAAACTATGAAAAGGCCTTTGTGTTGTTAGTGTATGAATGTGATGGATGTGCTTTGGCTGTATTAACGCAGGTACATGGAGCGAAGAATAGGCCGTGCGGTTACTTTTCTTCCGCCCTTGATCCTGTAGCATGCGCTTTGCCAAGATGTTTGCGAGCTGTCGCTGCTGCTGCGTCTGTAAAACAGAGTGAGGGAATGGTCCTAGGCCATGATCTAACCCTGATGGTGCCTCACTCTGTAGATGTTCTACTGAACCGAACCCAAACGCAACACCTCACTTCTGCACGGTTGATGAGCTATGAATTGATCTTGTTTGCTCCTCACATCCAAATTAAGAGGTGTTGTGTTCTTAATCCGGCTGTATACTACCGAACAAGAGACAAAGGGTAGAATTGATTTGAAAGACATTCCTTTGGATAATCCGCAAGGAGAGCTGTTTTGTGATGGCTCCTGCTTTAAACTTCTGGATGGTACATCCACAGCTGCTTATGCAATCACCACATTAAGCACGGTCGTGGAAACCAAGAGAGCGCAGGCCGCAGAGATTATAGCATTGACCCGAGCTTGTGAACGTTCCGAAGGGCTTGCAGTAAACATATATACTGATAGTCAGTATGCCTTTGGGGTGGTTCACAACTTTGGGAGACTTTGGTCAGAGAGAGGGTTCTTAACTTCACATGGCACTAAGAACCAACATGGCTCCCTAATAGTACAAGTACTCTCAGCGCTTGCGCTCCCTATTCAGTTAGCTGTTATGAAATGTGCAGCACATCGAAAGATTACAGCTGATATAGGAAAAGGAAATGCTTTTGCTGATCAGATAGCTAGACAAATTGCTACCGATCTCCGTACGGAGATGTATGTTTCGAGGGAGACTGTAAATGCTTATGCAATGGATGAGGGTGTTGGGTCTGTATGGGATATCCAAGCTGATGCCACGTTAGAAGAATCCAAGAGGTGGGCTGAAGTCTTGGGGAAACTTGATGATGACGGGTGTTGGGTGGACATAGTTGAAGGGAAATGGCTTCTCCCTGACGCGTATGTAATGATGATGGTCATCATGGCCCATGGTCCTATGCATATATGTGCCCAGAACGTAACAAAAATGTTAGAGAAAGTTTGGGCAAATGACAAAATTTCGAAAATTGCCCAGTGCTATGTTCAGGGTTGCATGATTTGCCTACAACATAATGTGGGAAAGGGGACAGTAACTCCAAGGGGAAGTTTTAGGCCACCCTCTGTCCCCTTTGAAGTTATCCACTTTGATTTTATTGAAATGGAACGGTGCAACAATATGAGGTACGTTCTAGTGGTCATCTATGCTTTTAGCAAATGGGTTGAGGCCTTCCCTGTCAAAGATGATACAGCCATGACTACTGCGAAAACCATGTTAAAGGAGTACTTCCCACGGTTCGGGTTACCAAGGGTCATCTGGTCAGACAATGGTCCACATTTTGTCGCTACTGTAATTCTGTAGATATGTGCGGCATTACAGATCGACAAACAGTTCCATTCGGCCAGACATGCTCAGAGCGCCGGACTAGTAGAAAGACACAACAGTATCATCAAGAACAAGCTTGCTAAAATGTGTGCCGGCACTAAATGAAAATCGCCGGACGCCTTACCGATCGTGTTATAATACATGCGTACAACCCCTCAAACTAAGAATGGGCTCTCTCCATTTGAGGTGGTAATGGGGAGACCTGCCAATATCTGGAACCTCCCTAAATGTAGATTGTTAAGAAATGTTGACAATGTATTACTTTCAGATTATTACAGCCAGTTGACTAAAAGCCTGTATTTGATTTATCACCAGGTACAAGAGGCTTTACCTGTGCGATACGAGGACCGGGGCAACAGCATACGGCCTGGAAGCTGGGTCCTCATCAAGGCTTTTGAGTGCTCTTCCTGCTTTGCACCTCGCTGGCGGGACCCGTTCCAAGTCTTGTGGGTCACCTAAAGAGTGGTGCGGGTTTCTGGAAGAAAGAACTGGATCCACGCGTCGCACAACAAGAAACTTTCTCACCCAGTGCCACATGATACAGAAGAAACAGAACCCCTCGCTAACACTGCATCCAATGATCCCAAATCAGTAAATAGCGCCGAGAGTGTGTCGGAGAATCTTTCTGAGCCGTGAGGCTTGGGGAAGCAGCCATTTTGTCTCCACACTCTCCAAAAGTTTTGCATCCGGAAACTGCTGTTTCAAATTCGGCATCTTCACTGCTTCCAACGGACGGAAAGTGACGACACATTGTTTCCGGATCAATCAGTACCGGGAAAAGCAAGGTACAATCTGCGTCCAAGAAAATAGGCTTACGGCACGGTTTTGCTGTGCATCTGATAGACTTACGGCACGGTTTGGCTGTGCATTCGGAGAAGGAAAGAAGGAAAGGATCATCGAGGGCTTGTTTTTGCCCAAATTTGAGAAAGGGGATTCTGTTGGCTAGGGTTGTGGAAGGACAAAGAAGTTGCGTGGCCGGGAGGTTGCCAGCTAATAACATTGGAGTGTTATTTGAAAACTGCAATGCCTGCCACCGCTACCGCTCGTATGGGACTTGTAAATGATGGTGTGACCAACCGGGACACATTTTTGGGATTGTGATACCTCGAGGAAACACATCCTTTAGAGTCCTTGTTACCAACTGAAAATGTACCTACTGTTCCTACTCCCTTTGTACGTTTGCATACTCTGTCCCCTAGGGACTCTCAGCATAGACAAAGGTACCACAATAATACTCTGCTACTTATCATGAATGCTACGCATGCCATTTTTAATAAGTCTAACTGTTGGGTCTGCTCACATTTACCGCAACACGGGGATAAGGGGCTAGGTTGGTATTTTCATCCTTTACCTTTGTCATCTGCTTGTTATGCTTCTCTTAGAGCACTGTTCTTTGGCCGTTGGAATGATAGCATCTCGGGGAACTTTGATGGCACTAATTTGAATAGTTTTGAGAAACCTGTTTTGACTCCCCTGTGATGCTCGCTTTTCGCAAACAGGAGTAAACCTAACGTTGCTTCTATTAGGCCTTCCGACAGACTGTCTCGTCCTTTCCAATCTTTGAGTTCCTTTAAGATGGCTCAGATAGGCAATTAGGATGCCATGCCTCCTTCTTATACTGTCAACCATAGCCACGATTCAGTTTCTTTTTGCATACAGAGGAATGGCACTCAGTCAATGGGAGATTTTCTAGGTTGTCCCAATGTTGCAAATTTGACTGGGGAAAACAGACCTTTGTATGTAGGCGAACCTGTCTACTTTGTCTGCGGTAATGTAGCATTTCCATGGTTGCCCATGGATTGGCAAGGAACCTGTTATTTAGAGATTCTGTTACCTGGGGTGTTTTTAGCTAGTACAATAGAAGTTTCAAAGGCTCGTCCACGGCGGGGCGAGAACGGTGACACTCCAGCACAAATCTTGGGAGATATAGCAAAATCAGTGTGCCATTTTGGGGGCAAATAACGAATTCCGAAGATATCAGAAGACTAGCGAGAGTACTGAAGAGAACCATCAACTGGACCACGGGCATACTCTATAATATGACATTAGAACTGAAAGCGATAAGACTAGTAGCGCTTCAGAACCAGATGCCATTAGATGTCATTCTGGCAGAACGTGGTGGAGTCTGTAAATTAGTGGGGTCTGCTTGCTGTGTTTTTGTGCCAGATTCCTCCCCAACTATCTTCAAGGCAAAACAGTATCTGCACGTCCTTAGTTCAGAAGTGCATGTTCCCAAGGGAAACTGGGATTTTAGCGTTTGGTTCTGGGACTTCTTGCGATCTTGGGATTTGAAGGTACTTTCGGTCTTACTGATCATTTTGGGAATTCTGTTGTTCCTTTGGTGTTGTATTCAGTGTCTACCTAGTATATGTTCGATGCTAGGGGGATATTGCCCGCAAGCGATAGGTACGATAGGACATAAAGTGTATGCCCCAGATAAAACTTCCAAAGAATATGTGTTGAAAGAAATTCTAGCGAATAACCTAATGGCAATAGATATTTCCGACAGCGATTCAGGGTGCATGGACGATGATTCATGGAGTTATTTGCAAGATCAGAAGTAGTTTAGCACTTGGCATAGGCCAAAAGGAGGATTTGTTAAATGAGAAATTATATTGTGCCTCCTATTGCAGTGAATATATGTATATTGGCCTACGCCAAGCTGCTTGTAAGTCACTTGCGAAGAAATCTGTGTTGCAAGGTCCTGACCTTAAAATCAATGTGAGCCGCCATTTTAAGTCAATCCGCCATTTTAGGTTTGCTTTGTAAAGTCATCCTGTGAGTTAAAATGGTAGACGATGTCATTCAGAAATACAACATGGCCGTCTTGACCTCTGCATGTAGCTAATATGTAAGTTGTCTGCAGGCCACTTGTTGAGGTCGTGAACTGAGACCTTGTCCTTCGTTGACCTGTGTGTAAAGGATTACTCGTGCAATGAAACTAATCCGCAAGCATATATTGAGATCAATGTATTCAAATACTGAACGTAGAACACTTGTTTAACTACATTGTATTAATATTTGAGAAGACCTGCATGGGAAATCCCAAAACACACAGTTGCCGTGTAGGCTTGTTGACGTATGTATTAAAAGCAAACCAGTTACATGTGGATATGCAAACTCGGCATGAACCCTAGATCAGTAATGTATTAGAGGAATATTAACCCGAAGTAGGGTTGGACATCATGTTCGCAAATAGTATAAAAGAGCAACAAATTCTAATGTACAGCGTCTCTCACTGAACACACTGAAGCACGCTGGAGTTCGTTGTGTTGTACTGAGGGCCGATAGCTATCCGTTTCTTTTCTTGGAAAACTGTTCAGTATAAAATAAAGTACTTTGTATGTTCCTTTGTAACCCGTGTTTGGTGTATTTCCTTTTGGGGTACTCAGCCTCGATATTTTGATTTTGTTTTCACAATGCAGCAAAGGAACAAAGTACAAAGCATTAGTGTTCAAAATCAAATAGATGTCTTCCTGCAGTGTGAAATGATTTGTAAAAAGAAAACCACAGCACAGGTTGTTCTCAAAATGAAGAGAAAAAGGCATTTCATACTTATGTGTCTGAAGGAACCGTTTGCCTGGAATGTGGGACTGGAAACCTCTGTCTTATCTACAAGACCATAAAACTCCTAGAAGCAGAGAACATATAACGGGTTGGAAACAGTACACTTTTCTATCTGAAAATGACATTGAACCCAAGCAAATCAAAAGTAGTCATTTTAGGAAACTACTGCGGCCCACTTTAACACTGCCTGTGCCCAACTTAACAGCTATCTTATCAAATGAGAGAGCTCTTCCTTGCACTAGTTTTGTGGAAAACAGAAGTCTACCACATGGTGAAAGATGTGCTGCTCAATGAGCCCTCAAGTTACAGAGATACTTTCTCAACATCCCAAACACAGGATGGCATTCATTACTATGACTTGACTTATTTCTGGCACCTCAAAAGTGTGCTTAACAACAATAAATTATCCCTTGAATTCCGTGTGTTTATCATGCTACTGTTAAATCCTTTGAATCCTAGAGTCTGTGCATCTTACCTGTACAAGTTTCTAAGTAATACATTCAGCGGCACAGGTTCAGACATCGACACACAGTGGGAGTCAGATCTTAGTGGACAAAAATAGAGAGGTCTTTACCAATTTACAGAAAAGTTTAGCTCAGCATCCCTATTTCAATCAAAAGTTCCATTTTTAAGCACCGCTATTCAGACATCATCAAATCTATTTAATATCTTAGACTCATGTATATAGTGCCATTCTAATACAGGGGATGTTTACCATCATCACATGATGTTTGATCATCATGAAAGTAGCAAATTGCAGTCATCAATCTGCCACATGTTTACGTCCATCAATTCTGCTCTCACCCCAGCACCTAATCATGGACTCCCCAATGTAAAATTCGAAAATGAATTACCATTCAAACACAATGTGCAAAGATTAGTTGGAGCAACAATCCTGTGCAACAAAATTAACCTTAAAGCCAACGGACACTTGAGCCCTTGTTTCCTAGCTCAAGAATATCCAAGAACAACACATGGAGAGTAACTTGAATTCTTGCGTTAAATTCTCATTAACCTCACCCCTTCCTACCAGCAGTTTTCCCAATTTTAGATGATTTTTTACAACATCCTTGTAATTCTTCTGGTATGTCTTGCAACCTCATCACTGGTAACCTGATGCTGTGCATAACTTCTCCCTGGCTAAGAGCCTAAACCCACAGCACTTGCCAAATCCTTTCTCGTAACCCTCATCATCTATTTCTACTCTTTCTAGTCACCTCTAAGTCTCCTATCTTTCTGCAACTTCCACTACATTTGCATGTGCTTAAGCGTAATTAAGTTTATTTCAAATAGAGAAAGCAACTATTTTGATTTTAAACTGTGTATGTACATGTAGTTGCATCATTGTAGCAATTGTATGCCACAAAACTAGTGCAGGGAAGAGCTCTCACATTTTATAAGGTAGTTGCTGAGTTGGGCACAGGCAGTGTTAAAGCGGGCCCCAGTAGTTTCCTAAAATGACTGCTTTTGATTTGTTTGGGTTAAATGTAATTTTCAGATAGAAAGTTGTACTGTTTCCAAACCGTTATATGTTCTCTGCTTCTAGGAGTTTTAAATTGTCTTTCATAAGACAGAAGTTTCCCGTCCCATTTTCCAGGCCAACTCTTCTTTCAGCCACGGAAATATGAAATGCCTTTTTTTTCTTCATTTTGGGAACCAACTGTGCTGTGGTATTCTTTTTACAAATAATTTCACACTGCATTAAAACGTCTATGGGTCTTTGAAAACGAATGCTTTTTACTGTGTTCCTTTTCTGCATAGTGAAGGTGCTCACTCCCCAAACACAATTATAAACTCATAGTAAAAGACACTCCCTAGTAGGGAATGAGACCAAGAGAACAGTTGTTAGTAAAATAAAGTTATTTCTAAAGATAATTGCATGCAGAGGACTCTGCTGCTCAAGAGCGCTCTGCCCAATAGTACAAGCATGATACATTTTAAGCTTTGGAAACATCACTATTGACGTTTCTCTATAGATGCATCACAATGCATTAGGATTGGTGGAAGTTACAATACAGTATATCAAATATATGACCAGCTTCACAGGATTGTTTGGTTTGGAACTGTTGCTTCGTGTGGCATGTGGGTCGGCTGGGCTCATCTGGGTGGTGTGAAGGTCAGGTCGGCTCCACGTGAGGGGGTCATTCTGTCTAACTAAGCTACATAGCATCTCCTGACATAAGAATAATGAAAACATAAAACAACACTTAGAATGTGTGGACACATACATTGTAGACATCTATAAACTTATTTCTGCTCTAGGCCTTTGTAGAAGTAATGGGTGAGAGGGTCTTGCCCTCCAGGTGCATTATCAGAGGGTTTGATCTGGGATTTATTGGTCACGGTGCCACAGAGCTCGGATGAGTGGATTGATAGGTGTTGGTTTTGGGTGCAATATATGATGACATGAGACCAGTTATATGGAGGGCACTCACGAGTGGTCAGTGGGGAAGGGTCATACTTCTGTTACATCAAAGGGAGAGTGGAGGGTCAAAAGGTTTTGCAGGCAATAACTTCCAAAGGTGGGGGTGAGAGAAGCAAGAGCAGATTTGTGGAGACAAATGGGCCACAGGGCAAGATTTTCCCCGGTCACACACAGGGCTATGTCAGGATATTTGGCGTGTTACAGCACAGAGTACAGCACTACTGCACAGGTAGCAATTTTTTTTTTATGCAGCACCACCACATGGGTGCGGTGCATTGTTATATGTGTTACCAGATTAACATGGACGTATAAGTAAAGACAGGCTATTCAGTCAAAAACGATTTTAACATATAAGATGCAAATCTATTTTTACAGTTAAAAGCACACATGCACATTCAAAAATGCACACTATTTTTCACCTGAAATGCCTATGGTGCAAGAGACACATTTGAAAATTAATAACCAACATTATTAATAACTAACCTGACTAATAAAACTGCATTTAACATAACCCACTAATAAAAATGTGTCTCCACTGCAGAAATAGGCCTACTCTGAAAGTGAACTTTTAAACGCACATTCATTTTTTTTTCTTTTTCTCTGCTGCTCTGTCCACATAACTACAGGAAGCCAAGGGCTCGAAAGAACAGGAAATCAGTTGGTTACAAATGGTTACTGTAAAAAGGAGCCATTGTGTAGTGAGGGAGGAGATGGCATGATTAATTTCTGATTGGAGCAGCGTCATAGCAAGTATCATGCTAGAGGTAGTGATGAGAGTTTTGCTGGGGGGAGTTTGAAGAGAGGGGGAGGACAGTCGGGATTTGGCAGAGCTGGGAGAAGGACCTGTTTTCCTGGCTGGAGCATTCCTGCTGCAAAAGCTGAGAATTCCAGGCAATAACCCCGGTTTGAGAACGAAAGACGCTTGTTTTCACCGGGGTTAATCTTCAAGGGAGCCAAATTCAGAAAGAGAACAGCTGAAGAAAACTCAGGCTGAACAGATAAGGTAATTACAGAAGTGTGGGGGCTGAGTGTGTACGAGAATATTCAGTCAGTGTAGGAAAGGAGATTCCTGTGCTTTAATCACATGTTAATGTTGCAAATTGAGTTCTTGTCTCCGCCACTCTCTTTTCAGTGTATCACAGACAATGCTGTTACTGTGCTATTTTATTTATTTCTGTAAAGAGTGAGATCGTGTTTAAATGCAACTTTTATAATACACAAAAATATTTGAAAGCAGACGGGTGGTGTGTTTTATATTTACCAAAACAGTGCTGATGATGTGGGGAGATGTTTAGACAGTGCAATTGTCATTTTCAAGCTAGCTAAACGTCAAATTTGGTTGCAGCCGTGTGCACAATGTAATTCAGTAATTATAACTAACTGTGTGTGTTGTAGTTTGTCGGAGGTCTATGAGTCGGCAAAAAGGGAGGCCCGGGACATAGTTCACTACCGTATATAAGATAGTGAAAATACCACATGATAGCTCGCTGCCGTAGATAAGACAGAGAGAAATTGCCCATGGTGGCACACTAAAAATGAAAATGTGGTGTTCCTGAAATGCAAGCCTGAGGTCTCTCTAGTGATTACATGAAAAATCTAAGCAAAAATAAGGGATTCTGGATATTGGGGTCACAAATAAAACAAGGGAATTATGCTCACCAAAATACCACCAACCACGCATACCAACCACGCATACCAAATACGCATGTCTGGGTGCTGAAATAATGCATGTCCACTGTATTATTGTTGTACATGGCCCAATCTGAATACAAGGAGTGATTGTTGCTAAGTTATTTTTCGGCGGTAAGAAAATACCGTAAGGCCCCAAATCTCCACAAAATACCCTACAGCAATGAGCTCAGAGGAAAGGAAAAGAATACAATCTGTAGTTGTAACAATTCTCACCAGAGCATCAGTGAGCAATTACCTTGGACAAAGCAGGCACAGGAGGAGGTGGGAGCTGTCAGTGTTACATGTGCGCAGCGTTGGACAGGGGAGAGGAGGCTTTGCAACGATCAGAGTGTGCCATAGTGCAAAAATGGAGTCGGGAGACTCACAAAATGGAGTCCAAATGTGTCGTGCAATAGCACTTCTTCCACTGTCACCAGGGAAGTGCAATGGAGGACGTCTCTCCACTATTTCATGAGCAGTAGTTCTGCTTTGTGCCGATTGTATAGGGGGCCAAAACGACCATTCCTCCCTTACATTCCCCACTTTCGTTACATCTAAAGTAACAAATTACTTTTATTATTATTAACACTCCTGCGGTGCTCCACCTCATTAACTGTTTCGTCCCAGACAGGGGTCCTTTTTATAGGCATACAAGCCCTACATACCCCCATTAAACTCTGACCCCACCTGATGTACTCATCAAGTTTGCACATCATGTATACACCCCCATCCCCATCCAGTGCCTCCCACACCTCCCTATACCATTGCAATTCCTGGGGTTCTTTAATAGTAGTGTGGTACAAACTTTCCACCCTATCACTGGGTTGTGATACACTGCTGTCATTTGAAATTTGGGTTCAGGGTTATCTCCTGTCTGAATTTGTGCATCTTTCATGGCCTGCACCTTTACTGGCAAGCCCATTGTCACCATCCTCATTGCACCACCAGGCAAAGATTTTGCACAGCATTAAACACCTACCTGACACACACAAAATCAGCAACAAAAATACTATAGTTGGCACAAGTATTTTCATGGCAGTTCCGAAACAGGAAGGGTCCCAGTCAAAAATGTTGTCAAACCAATTGCTTGGCTGTATTCCCGTTTCTTTCTTCATCCTTTCCCTGAGGTTGTGGACTGCCGTTATCACGTGTTACAGGGTCCTGTTGTCAGCGCCAACAGAAGGCAAGAATGTGCAACATGCACTCCCGATTCGTCAAACACTGCTGTCCATTGCTGTGAGGAGATCCAGGACGTAGTGGTTTTATATGGTCATCCACCGCAGGGCTCTAAATTCCACATTCATGATGTTGAACCCCTCTTCACAGTGTCATTGGCCAGCTGGCTCAGCTCCCACCAGACGATCTGGAGCCACTTGGCATTTGCTTGACCCTGAATGCTTGGTACAAGTGATGCAAAAAAGTGTCTCTAGTGTGTTAGTGTGTTAAGTTAAAAAGCTTATGTTGGTCGGGTATCTCTTCCAAGAGTTCTGAGGATTCTTTGGAGAGGTAG
This sequence comes from Ambystoma mexicanum, assembly GCF_040938575.1. Classification (NCBI taxonomy): domain Eukaryota; kingdom Metazoa; phylum Chordata; class Amphibia; order Caudata; family Ambystomatidae; genus Ambystoma; species Ambystoma mexicanum. The sequence goes on along the minus strand of NC_090926.1, from coordinate 363,472,953 downwards.
TTTGATGCTCTCCTTTTGCGAGACACCCTATCCAGCAGCTCATCTTCTGACAGGATGTCATATGTGGGGGGTTCTTTGGTTGTTGACTGGGATGCCGGGGATGGTCTGACAGGCACCCTCCCCCCTGGACATGGCTCTCTGGAATTACCATAAGGGCTGAGTGTAGCATGACCAGGGCACAGGTGCCTCTCCATGATGGTGAGAGGTGCAGGCAAGCTTGTTTGCTGCATACCCAGTAAGTGTCCATTAGGGCTGCTGTGCCCTTCTTCATGTCAGGGAGGATGAGTGTTTTGTTACAATGGTTGTTTGATCCCATATTGGAGCTCATGTTGGATCTTGATGGATTTTTCAAGAGATGTTATCCATGTCAATTTGGCAATGTGTTGAGACCAAGCTGGAGTGCATGTTTTTTCAACCCATTGGAATTTTTCATCTGACAATCTGCGCAGTGCTTCTGCTTTACTCATTACTGTTTCTTCTTGCCAGCTGTTGTCTGAAAACATTGTCCCCTTTATAATAAAAAAATGGCTCCTTTATGCAGAGTATTCCTTGAGGTTAGCTGTGGCAGGTCCTCTCATTTTGTAGCAGCTGTAACGCTATTGCGTGTGTTTGGAAGGTACTCCGAATTCTACAGAGGGTTAGATGAACTAGACACTGGGTATCCGATAAAGGTGCTTCTTGGGGTATAAGGACTTTGGGCATCCCGGAGGCATGGGGTATCAAGGAACAGACATAACAACTTTTGTTTGTTGTCTGTTTAGCCATGGCACTCATATCTGAGTATCATTTGTTGGATTGATCAGGGTGGCAAGGATCTTCTACTACGTCAAATCCCAGGCCATGATAGACATTGTACCTTTTATGTTCCACCCCCCTTCTCCGCCATCTGTTCCCCCCTAGACCATTGTGTAACTTCATCAGTATTTGGTAGCTAATGGGAAAAATACCTGACCTTATCTTATCATTGTGTTCGATATTGCTCTGCCAGGGTTGTGGGACATAAAGTGCATGTACTTCTCATTTGAGGTAGTTTCATCAGTTGCTGGCATACACAAATATGACAGTACTGACACATCACCATTTGCATTATCATCATAATAAACAAAAGATGGATTTGTCACATTGGTTACTTTCGACATTTCAGACCATGGTGCTTTAATTGTGTGGTTCTTGTGTAAAGAGGTCTGGTTGGTAGTGACATTGTGATCCCACATTAGCTTTTCCCCATCCCATATCAATTGGGTTCCTTCTTGTACAAGGGTGGGACCGAGGGTGGGACTGGGACCCACCCGGGACCCACCCACCCTTGCTTTATATTACCCAATATAAAGCATATACTCCAGTAGAGCCAAAGGCAAAATAACATTGTGGAGAATACAATAGACACACATTAAAACCTGCAGTCATATGAATAAGCTCTGGTAGCACTAACTCTTCCCCAATTGCTATCTACATCTGTGGCATTGTCAGTGAGGACACTTGTTTCCGCCATGTTTGAACCTGAAGAGGGTGATACAATGGGTTAAGTACACACATAATTACCATAAAACTGCAATTTTAAATAATGAAGAAAAGAGAAAGAGAGAAGGAGAGAATAAGAAAGGGTGAAATCGAGAGAAATATTTTTCATTTTTAATCACTGTTTAACATTACATATTTTTAGAAACCGGTTATACTAATAATATTCACATCTCTTTTCTATGCTAATATATACATCTGATTTTATATGGTGTCATTTTCCACATTAAGGTACTGCTACTTCTTGCTCTTGCCGCTGTTCCCCATCTGGTACTATGCTACCATGTGCTTTCCTTACATCAGATGGATGTATCCAATACTTCAGACCCTTCATCATTACTGCGGAAGGTGTGCAATATATTTCTTCATATGGGCCATGACATCTTGGAGAGTTCCATCTCCGTACAAAGCTGTGCATGTACAGCCACTCCCTGGATATTAAATGAGAGGTGGGGCTGTTTGCTGCTGTGATGTTTGTGTCTGTTTCATCCTCCCTTGTGAATGGATGTGCTATCTGTCTAGCTATACTTTGTACTGCTCTTGTAAGTTGTGTCAAATATTCCTTGAACTCGTCCGCAAGCATGTGGCAGCTCTGTGAGCGTCAGATGCTCTTCTTATGGGAGACAATGTTGTCTGAATATGTCTTCCTGTCACTATTTTGTGCCGGGACAAATGTTGGTCCTTGCTTGGCTGAGTCCTGAGCTGGAAAAGTTCTCGGGGAAGGCAATATAACCAATTCTTTTTCAGGGTGTAGCATGGCTTGGACAGTCTGCTTTTAAGGAGCCCGTTTCTCTTCTCGACCAACCCGTTTGCTTGCGTGTAGTAAATCGAACATAATTTGTGTTTTATTCCTAACAGGGATGTTACTTCATTAAAAAGGTCATTTACAAAGTGTGTCCCATTATCTGACTTTATGACGTCACAAATGCCCCACCGTGGGAACACCTCTCTTACCAAAGGTTTGGCATCACATGTTGTGTCCGGGTATGCACAAGGACCTGCTTCCACCCAGCGAGAAAAGGGGCACACTACTACTATGAGTTATCTTGCTCCATTGCATCATTCACGCATATCTGTGTAATCTATGTGCAGCTCTCTGAAGGGTCCAAGAGGGCAATGCAGTGTTCCCCACAGTGTTCTGAGTCTCATTGGTGAGTTATATGTTTGGCAACAGATGCATTCTGTTGTCATTTTTGTCAGGTGTTCCTGAAGGTTTGGAACAAACCATTGTTCTTGGATATCCGTAGCTATGTGTTGCTTAGAGGTGTGTGCCGGGAAGTGGAGCTGTTGGAACACTATGGCCCTCATTACAACTCAGGCGTTAAGAGTTTAACAGCGCCATTGGTGCCGTTAACCCTTAACGCCTGATTACAAGTGTCCCTTTGCGGGTTGGTGTTTAACGCCTGCTTTTAGCAGGCGTTAAAAATCCAACCCGCAAAGGAACTTTGGAGCTAATTACGGCACCGTAATTTACGGTGCCGTAATTAGCGCCTTCCCCATTCCCATTATGCCCTATGGGGGCAAAAATGGGAATGGGGAAGGGCAAATGGTGAATGGGGAATTACCGCCCCACTCACCTTGGAATGGGGCGGTAATTCCGCCATCCACCATGGCGGAATCGTAACCTTAGCGGCATGGACCATGGTGCTAATAGCACCATGGTCCTCGGCCAAGGTTGTAATGAGGGCCTATGTGTAATTATTCCACAGGCATTACTACTTTCTCAGTTATCTCTTGCCACCAAATGAGGTCCTTTGGTGACTGTTTGCACCCCCTTTTTACCCACATAGCTTGTTCTTTGTGTGGTACACGTTTTTGTAACTCAATGATCTGTGTGATGCGCAACAAGTTATATCCCCCCCTCCTCTCTTATGTCATGTTATTTTTAAGTATGCATTCTGCTGTTTGGAGTTTGTGGAAGTACGCTGCCTGCTTTGCAGCTGTGTCGGCTGCTGTGTTTCCTAATGAGATGATGTCATTGTTGTTTGTGTGGGCCTTGCACTTCACCAGAGCTATCACTAAGGGTTCAGCTAATGCTTCTATCAGGCTGTTGAGTAGTTGGGCGTGCTGTACTGGGACACAACCACCCTTCTGAAACCTCTCCTCCGCCATCATGACAACCCGGTGTGCACCGTTGTTGTCACGTATGCTGAATCTGAATAGATTGTTACTGTGCATCCTTTTGCTGTGTGTAATGCCTCTATTAGAGCTGTCAATTCTACTGCTTGTGCTGAATAATGCGAGGGGAGTCTTTTCTACACTATAACCTAATATTCCTCTCCCTCTAACCTCACCACTGCTGCACCTACATGTTTTTCGCCTGTCTCTGGGTTGATAGACGCTGACCCGTCCACAAAGTACACGTCACATTCCCCTAGAGGGTTCTCACTAGCTTTGGGAATGTCATCACCCTCCCCCTCATATGTGGCACAATCATGCTCCTGCATATCTTCTACTGTGCATGGCTCTGTGATGAAGGTGGCTGGGTTCACAGTTTTGCAACGTACTACATGTATATTTGAGCTTGATATTATTATGTCATATGATGTTGTCCGCTGTGTGGTAAGTGTGGATTTCGATCGCTCAAGTATTGCAAATAAGAAGTGTTCAACAAATATTGTCACTGAGCACCCTATCACTATTGTATTGCTTTTTTCAATTGCAAAGGCGGCAGCTGCAAGAGCTTGTTTGCACGCAAAATGCCCTTGCATCACAGAATCCAAGGTGCTGCTGTAATAGGCCAATGGATTGTGGCCTAAGGATGTTTTTTGTGTGAGTACTGCCAACATGAACGTGGCATTACAGTGTGAGAACAAGTAGAATTCCTGATCATAATCAGGGGTCGCTAAGACTGGTGCTGTTGAAATGAGATCCTTTAATTGGTAAAACATGGTGATCATCTCTTGTGTCCATTTTATGGGAGTGCTCTTTTTTTGTGCCACCTTGATTGCCAGCAGTAGAGGGGGCGTGTGTATGCAGCAAAGTCAAGTATCCATGCGCGGCAATAGTTACACATGCCGATAAACTTTTGCATGTATTTTACTGTTTTGGGCAGTATTGTTGCACGTATTGCTGCCGCTCTGTCTGGAATCATTTGTGTTCCATCTTTCACTATTAGCTCTCGCAGATATAATACCTCGGCTAGACAATACTGCCATTTTCCTTTGTCTACCTTGTACCCCTTCTGTGCCAGCAAGTTCATCAAGGCTATAGAATATGCCCTGCAATGTTCTTCACTTTCACTGCAGACTAGGAGGTCATCTACGCACTGAATTATGGCACTTTTAACATCAATATTGCAAAGATCTTCATGCAATACCCTGTTGAATATGCTTAGGCTCTCACAGTAGCCCTGGGGTAGTCTGCAATGTTCATATCTCCCCCCCCCTAGGGTAAATGCTGTCAGATTTTGGGAAATGGGGTCAAGTGGTATTGAGAAAAATGCATTTTTCAAGTCTACCACTGTGAAACGCGTGGCTTCTTTTGGAATACTGCACAAGATGGACGCAGGGTTTGGGACAAGTGGGAACTCCTTCTGTATGATGTCATTAAGTGGGCATAGGTCCTGTATCATCCTCCAAGCCCCGCCCCTCACTTTTTTGATCATATATATATTGCTGTATTACAAGGTGAATTTGATGGTACAAAGGTACCTTGCTGCAGCAGTGCATGTATGGTTTATGTTATTCCCTCCTCTGCTTCCCTGGAAAGGGGGTACTGTTTAACCTGGGGCATTACTGCACCTGGCTTGAGTTCTATCTTTACTGGTGTTACTTCTTTTAGGATCCCACACATCGTGGGCGCATGTGGTCCACAAATTCATGGGTACCTGTTGCATATCTTCATCAAATATTGACGGCGGTGCATTGACGGTGGCCATGAGGGGGTTAGTTATTCGTCTGTTTTGGATCATTATGTCACATGGCATGCACATTTCCATTATAATCTCCCCATCATTCACATTGTCAGTAAACAGCTCCTCATCAGTTTAATCTTGCAGTGCTATATTTGGGTCTATGCACAAAACTGTTCTCCATTCACATCCATGCGTGTCCAGTCCTATTGCCACAATACGTTTAGCTGACACTTGCACTCCCTGTCAATCTAAAGAGAGGACAGAACCTGGCACAATCTCTGTGGCTGCCACTGGACAGAAAATAAAATCAGAAGGTATTCTCCATTCCTTTTGCATTATTTCTGGCACCATCCTTGCCAGAACCTTTTTGCCATAGATAAAAATTTCTGCATTTGTGGGCATCCCCCTCACTGCTACTTCATTTGTCAGGGTGTGAATCATAAGCATTGCCCGAAGTGGGTACACCCCTTGAGTTGAACATACCACACCCCTCTCAGTAAAAGAAATTGTCATATTGAGCTTACTAAGGAGGTCCTTCCAGAGTAGATTAATTGGAGATGTCTTTGTGATACAGTAGGGGTGCTCGCACTGTCTTTCCTCCCACTGTCACATCCAAATCGTTTGTGTAGGGAACCTTTAAAATTGCCCCAGAGAATCCCTGCTTTTCCAAAATCTTGCCCGACAGAGGAAACCAGCCTTCCATGAGGAACAATTTTTCTGCCCTCCAGTCCGTCATAAAGATGAATTGCTTGTTTCCTTTCTCCGCCCTCACCAGTGGAACCTCGTCTGGATGTAAGGTAGTTGTTAGGACTGGACACACAAGTGTTCTCTCTGGGCTGTCCTAATTGGGATGTGTGTTTGTACCTAGAAATGAAAATATACTATCCCCCATCACTGCTGTTCCGTGAAACGGTGCTGGCGTGCCATTTGCAGTAGTGACAAAAGGGTTTGAGTGTGTGTGTCCCATTATATTTTGGTGTGTTATTCGCTCTTGCCCTCCTTGTCGTGGTGTTTGGGGTCCTTGCTTTGGCAGTTGGGGCACTTGTTGGTATCTGTTATCATATTGTTCCCGCAGTCGGTACCCTCCCAGGGGTAATCCATATGGGCTGCTTGGGTGGGGGTGGCCGGACTGTTGTTTGCTACCACGACGTTGTGCTTTCTGATAATATCCCATGGGGTGAGTCCGACTTTCCCTTGAAAAATGGCCCCACCTTCCACAAGACCAACATGTTCCTTGTCCTCCCCCTTATCCTCCCTTGAGGCCCTGGTCCGCCATATCCCCCTCTAAGTCCCCTGTACCTACCTCTTCCTCTTCTAGCTGTTCCCTTCCATTGGGGTCACTCATACTGCTCCTTTCCAGCCCATTGCTCCTGCCCAATTTTCCTCGCTGCTGCCATCCTTGCCTATATAGCTACTGACCCTTCCTCCCCCCCCCCTGCCTTTCAGAGGGTAGGGCGGCTGTTACTGCCGCGACCTTCACCAGTTTATTTTGCACATGTTTTGCGTCATCTACCAACCTTCTCTGTACAATTTATTATTCTCTTTCTTTGATCCTCCTACAGTGGTGTACTATGATACTATGTATTTCAGACCAGCCTTTGGCATCTATCCTGGCAATTTTATCTAGGGCCTTCAGTACCTCCGACGGTAGGCCTCTCTTGATAATGAAGTAAAAAAGGGAGGTTGGCTAGTCCCAAGCCATGCCTGTCTCCACTCTCCACATGTCCTGCACCCAAAGAATGTATTGTGCAGCATCTTCCTCGTCCCCCATTTTCCATTGCATCACAGATTGTAAATCAGGGGTGTCCGGGAAGGTTCTCCGCAGTGCATCCCACACCGGGGCCCGTAAGTCATTAAAGGATGACCCATCATGGCAATCATAATCAATTGTTACTCCCGGTAACCCTGCCTTCACCCACACCCTTCCTGCTTGATCACCCACAGTGGACACTAGCTTTTAACATCTCCTATGGTCAGTGGGACCCCTGCAGTGTTTTTCTCGAAGTCTTATATCCACTTACTCGCACCCCCGACAGCGGAGGCAATGCTTTTAACAAATTAGTCTTGTCCATTAATGTCCAAGGTACATAATGAGGCCTTCCTGCTCCTTTGTGGATGAGGGGCATCTGTAACTTTGTCTTCCCCTTTGTCTTACCTTTATCCCTTTCTTTTTTGTCAGTACCATGTTTCCCTAGCCTACTCCTGAGTCTCCCTTGCAATCTCTCCCTCACTGGTTCCCCTTCTTCCAGCTCTTATCGCAGCGGTAGTGGTTGGTCTGCTGTAGCCACTCCTTCCTTGTATTCATCTAAGTTGCTCCAACATTCTTCTATTTCTGCTTCCCTGTCGGATGCTACACTGCCTTATTCATCACTTGCTTTGTCGCTTCCTTTATCTACATGTAGCACTTTTATTAGGGTGTTATTGAGGTGGAAGAAGAATTCTCCAGACTTCCACTCGTCCTTTGTTAAACTGGAGGTGTTCTTAGACGGGGCCGGCGATGGTGTCTCCCTGCCCCCTGGCAATATATGGCACCTATCACACAGTGTTCTTAACCAGGTTAATTCTGCTTGTGTAGTGGTCTGTTGTCTTTCTAGATCCCTAGTTAAAGTCGCAATGTTTACTGATGGTGCGCACATAGGACCATGCAGACCTCTGGGATCATAAGAGGGCAGGGGTGCTGCTGCGGGAGATGTGGGCACACTTGGCTGTGGTAAATACAATGGGTGACTATACCCCTCTGCGGGCCTAGTTAGCAGAGAGTAACAGTTTTTAGGTTCCCCTCCCTCACTTTCTCCCCCTCCCTACTTTTGGCCCAGATACCGCCTCAGGTAGTGCTTCCTTTTCTTTGCTATTTGCAGGAGGTGACCATCCTCCAGAGATCTAGGACCTCCTTTCTATTTTGGAGTTGTTTCCCCTTGTATTTCGCTAACAAATATGATTTTACAAGGTCTAGTTCCCTTTTGTCAAATGATCCCCCTCAGGCCATACTTGGGATGACCCCTCCCCCTTAATCTCGGTGAGCCACTGGTCATGATATTTTTTTATTTTTTCACTGTAAAGAGGGCGTTGCTGACAAATGTGCATCAAAGGTGTATTTGCACCCATGATTCTACCTTACTCACTACTTCATGCGTGTGTGGTAGTAACACTAAAAAGCATGTGAGCAAATCTTAGGTCGCTTGTAAAACTTTGGCAAACATGAACTTATAACATCACAGTTTTAAAACATTTCACTTACACCTTTCTCGTTTGTCAGGGCGTGAATCATAACAATTGCCTGAAGTGGGCATACCCCTGGAGTTAAACATACCACACCCCTCTCGGTAAAAGTAATTGTCATATTGAAATTACTAAGGAGGTCCCGCCCAAGCAGATTAATTGGCGAGTCTTCATGATACAGTAGGGGTGCTCACACTGTCTTTCCTCCCACTTTCACATCCAAATCTTTTGTGTAGGGAACCTTCAAAATTGCCCCAGAAAATCCCTGTGTTTCCAAAATCTTACCCGACAGCGGAAACAGGCCTTCCATGAGACACTCCCATGCACACTTAATCTGACTGCAAGGTAGTTCCTCACCATGAAACTTTTACCTTTTCACCCCTTTAACTTCCCCTCCTATAAGTTGCTTGCAACCAATACTCACGTGTCCGAGGTGATCCGAGAGCCTCCGTTCACGGTCTATCCACAGTCAGGGTGCCGCACCCAAAACACGCCATGGCCGGCTCCGGTGAGCAGTCGGGTATTTGCGAATGCAAGGACCCTTGGAACCTCTCTGGTGCATACGCTATACTGGTCAGCCGCATGTGGCAGTCGTCTTGATGGGGGTACCCCGAATCTCGCTGCATGGCACCAGGGCCTCGTCAGAGCACCTGCAAGCACACAGCCGGGGTCACCAAGTGAAGGTGCTCACTCCCAAAACAATTATACACTCATATTAAAGGATACACCACAGTAGGGAATGAGGCCAAGAGAACGAATGTGAGTAAAATAAAGTTCTTTATAAAGATAATTGCATGCAGAGGACTCTGCTGCTCCTGAGCGCTCTACCCAACAGTACAAGCATGATACAATTTAAGCTTTGGAAACGTCACTATTGACATTACCCTATAGGTGCATTAGACAACATCGGGATTGGTGGAAGTTACAATAGAGTATATCAAATATATGGGCCAGCTTCACAGGATTGGTTGGTTTGGAACTGTTGCTTCGTGTGGCATGTGGGTCGGCTGGGCTCATCTGGGTGGTGTGAAGGTCAGGTCGGCTCCACAAGAGGGTGTTACTCTGTCTAACTAAGCTACATGACATCTCCTGACATAAGAATAATGAAAACATAAAACAACAGTTAGAATGTGTGGACACTTATAAATTGTAGACATCTATATACATATTTCTGCTCTGGGCCTTTGTAGAAGTAATGGGTGAGAGGGTCTTACCCTCCAGGTGCATTATCAGAGAGCTTGATCTGGGATTTATTGGTCATGGCGCCACAGAGCTAGGATGGGTGGATTGATAGGTGTTGGGTTTGGGTGCAATATATGATGACATGAGACCAGTTATAGGGGGTGCACTCAGGAGTGGTCAGTGGGGAAGGGTCACACTTCTGTTACATCAAAGGGAGAATGGAGGGGCAAAAGATTTTGCAGGCAATAACTTCCAGAGGTGGGGGTAGAGGAGCAGGAATAGATTTGTAGAGACAAATGGAGCACAGGGCAAGATTCACCCGGGTTACACACAGGGCAATGAGCTCAGAGGAAAGGAAAAAGAGTACAAATTGTACTTGTAACAATTTGCGCCAGAGCATCCATGAGAAATGAGCTTAGACCAAGCAGGCACTGGAGGAGGAGGTGAGGGCTGTAAGTGTTAGCTGTGTGCGGCGCTGGACAGGGGAGAGGAGGCTTTGCAACGATCAGAGTGTGGCCTAGTCCAAAAATGGAGTCAGAAGAGACACAAAATGCAGTCCAAATGTGTTGTGCAATAGCCCAACTTCCACCAGGGATGGGTAATGGAGGACGTCTCCCCACTATTGCATGAGCAGTAGTTCTCTTTTGTGCCGAATGTATAGGAGGGGCAAAACAACCATTGCTCCCTTTCATTAGTATTTCGAGTTAGTCCAATAAAAGGTATACACAGCTGCATGTTTTGTGATTTTTAAAGTGGACAAACACAATGTTGCATTTTTTCTTTGCACTTCACATAGAGTATGCAAAGAAAGCCACACAATGTACATTACTTTCTTTGGAGGAACACATGAAAAACTCAAATAGACACAATGTCACCAACAACACACATGAGCACTTTTCAATACATGTTCATGCTGCCTGTGCCGAGATGCCAGTATTACATGTTTTTATGCTGACTGTGCCCAATAAAGGTTTGCATTGCCCTGTTAAATATGGTGTCATGCCACCAGTACCCAATATATGTTCAAATTGTGTGACAGAATGGCGATCTAGTAAAGATGGGCTGGCCTGAGGGCGCTGTTGCGCACGGAACAAAATGGCGGCTTCCGTGTAAGCACAGACTGTGTCCTGGGCCACAAAGCCTGATTACAACATTTGCCCACGCCGGTTCGGCACGATTTTCATGAGAAATGTGCATCATTGATTCGAGATAGCCCATACGAAGTTTGGGCTAAAAAGGAGCAGCGGTTCGCGAGATCTAGACTTGGTGGCTGGTCGGAGCACAGCGCGGCGCACTCGCCCGGGATTGAGAGGAGGAGCCCGGCACTGAGACTACTGGAGCGGAGGCAGCGGCCGATATACTCATATTCCCCAGCACGGGGAAAGTGTCGCGGGTGCTTCGATCCTCGTTGAGAGCCCGCTGACCCAACACCACCAGCACTGCAGCAGCATTCCACTGCAAGAAGGAAGCACCCGAGCACTGCCCGGCCCGCGGCGGAGAAGGTAGGCCATGCATACCATTGCTGCACGCCCCGCGGCCTCCGCTTGGTTCGTGGGCGGAGCTGCGGAACTGCTGAGGGGCTGGGGGGACAAGCAGACAATCACTGTTCTGCCTGCGCACGCCCTGGGAATCGGTGAGTGGGGGCCGGTGCGGAGCGGGGCTGGTGAACCACTCCCGCCTCCTACGAGAAGTGTTTGACAACGGGGCCATGGACACTGTTATCTTACGCATATCAGCACTGGCCTGGGCCATATCTCCTGGTTAGACCTGAAGACGCGTAGGTCCACACAACAAGCCTGTATGTTTGAGGAGCGAAGCAGCTGGCTCGCTGGCCTCCCCATCCAGTAAATACAGAAACTGCTGGAAGTCTCACATGAAGCAAGTGCTCCGGCAGCCACACAGGGAAAGACATTGAATCTGAGGCATAAATAAAGTTTCCCACCCTACTACAGAAGGGACATTGAACTATAAAGAGCCCAACTCTTAGCGAATCCAGTGAGAGGGCTAAGGACAACACAGAGTGAAGCTGTGGCAACCCTCTGTGGGGGGGTGGGCATGGGCGCCCACACTGAACTGTGATGAAGCAAATCCCCCGGTCGGCCTATAACATCTTGGCACGAGTAGAAAACTGCACATGAAGTACAGAGATACCGATCAGGCCCATACCAGGTGAACATAGCAGCACGGTATATTGCGGAGACATATCCCGGGCTCATTGCATTCGCGCCCCTGCAGCAGAGGGCACCGACATAACTCTCAGACCAATAACGATGCCCAAAAACTTTGGCCCGAAAAGGAACAAAGGAACTATCGAGAAGTACACAACCACAATGCAGAAAGGCACCGAGCCCGAGGAAGAAGTGGAAATGCTAACACAGGTTGAGCAGACCCCCCCCAGCTTCAATGATGGACCCTCAAGCAGTTTTCCAAGCTATGCAACAGGAATTTGCGGCACTGATAGACAAGCTGGACGGAATCGCGGCAATTGTTGCAAGTAATAAAACACAGCTTGACAAAACAACGGCTCGCATGACAGAGGCAGAAACCAAAATATCAGGAGTGGAAGACAGTATGAAGACACTAAAGAACACGGTATCCACGATGGCTGTTGAGCTAGGGACAGTAAAATCTAAGTGTGAAGACTTAGAAGTGAGATCACAGAGAAATAATGTCTGTATAATTGGTGTTCCGGAGGGGGCAATTAAAGGGACGATGGAGAAAGCGGTGGAAGATCTTCTTCGAACGCTGCTGGGAGAACCGGGATGGTCACCTGTGTTCATGGTGGAAAGGGCTCACAGGTCATTAGCCCCGAAACCGAAACCCGGAGCATACCCCAGGCCCATTATAGCTTGCATACTTAATTACAGAGACCTGATCCTAAAGACTGCGAGGGAGAAACAAGAGCTAAAATCGGAAACCAGCACAATACGCATCTTTCCAGACTTCACCTTGGCAGTCCAGCAGGAGAGAAAGCTTTTCTCAGGAATCAAAAAGATGCTACGTGATCGACAGGTACAATATGCAATGCTTTATCCCGCCAGACTCAAGATCCAGCATCAAAATAAATCATACTTTTTTACATTCCCTGAGGAGGCCGCAAGCTTCATAGAGACACACATACCTCTGAATAAAGGACAATCCTGAAATAAGAGTAAATCTATTAAGAGAAATCTGTGACAGGATCGCAGACATTGGGCCTCATTCCGAGTATGGCGGTAAGGGATACCGGTCACCGTTAACGAGACCGGTGCCGGTAATCCCTTACCGCCACATTCCAAGTTCCCTTTGCGCCCTCGTCCTTAACGCAGGCGTTAGGGACGAGGGCGCAAAGGAGCTTTTTAGCCAATAACGGTGACCGTAAAGTACGGTCACCGTTATTTGCAATTTCCCCATTCCCATTGAGTCCTATGGGGGCTCATTTGGGAATGGGGAAGGGCCCTGGGGAATGGGAAATTACTGCCCTGGTCAACTTGGAATAGGGCGGTAATTTCCCATTCCACCAGGGCGGTGCCGGTACGGGTCCTGTGCCGACCAAGGCGCTACTACCGCCATTGGTTAGCGCCGGACTCGGAATGAGGCCCATTATGTTTAAGAGTAAAATGGGATTGGCAAAGACACATGCTCCCAGTGGGGAGACACATACTACAGTTGTTAAGAAACCATGCTCAACAATCAAAATGCAAATGCTAATCCAAAGATGCCATAATAAAGGAGACACCACACATAGCTAATGATGGCTTGGGCCTAGGAAACGCCGCTGCCCCCCGCTGTAGCAGGTGCTGGAGATGATGTTGGGAGGGTTGGAGGGGGAAATCCAAAGCACAGTTGAAGTTTGGGGAACTGTGAGGGAGGAGGGGAGGGACACGTTTGGGAAGTTTGGTTACTGTTTTAAAAACAGGCTTGTAAACACAAAAATCACACAGGTTCTGGGCACTGAAACATTTAGGCAAGCAACGCAGACACATCAGGATACACAATCTGGCAAATACCCCATAGATAATGGATAAGTCTAACACAAATTATCAATGTACTGAGCTGGAATGTTAGGGGGTTAGGCTTTACGATTAAGACACGGGAGATTATGGCCTACCTCAATAGACACAAAGCTAGGATAATCTTCCTCCAGGATACACACATAGGCCCCCGACAGGGTGAACAATTGATTGCGAATTGGGGCACTCATCAATATTTCACGACTTACTCCACTAGAGCGAGGGGGGCGGCGATACTAATACACAAAACGCTTCCGTTTGTTTGTAATGTGACCGAATGTGACCCTGAGGCGAGGTATGTTATATTACATGGTATGCTCCAAGATAAAGAAATAGTTTTTTTAAACCTGTATGGCCCAAATATCGACCAACCGGATTTCTACTCCACAGTTTTTTAAAAACTAGCAAGATACCCTACGGCCCGGGTGTTATGCGGAGGGGATTTCAACACAATTCTGGATGTGCAGTTAGATCGTATATCGACGCAGACCAGAACACTAACCAAGGCAGCACAACAATACTCACACAAATGTCAGATCTACAATTAAAGGATGCTTGGAGAAAATTAAACCTTGGTAGGGGAGAATACACATACTATTCCACAGTCCATGACATGCATTCCAGGATTGATTTGTGGTTAATAGACACAGACAGCATGGCTTGGGTAACAAAATCCCACATATATCCCAGGACGTATTCTGACCATTCCCCGATACATTTAGCATTGCAAATCCCTGACAGGATCAGTGTAAGACCACCATGGAGGTTTATACCAGCAGCCCTAAGAGACCTAGTATATAAAAACTCAATAGCGCAATATATGCAAGACTATTTAGAGATTAATGAGCATTCGGTCTCCACCCAGGCTATACTGTGGCAAGCATTCAAAGTCTGCATAAGAGGTTAATCGATATCCATTGAAGGGGGAATCCTCAAATATATTAGGGCTAGACTAGAGAGGATTGAAACACAATTATAATCACTACAAACCCAGTATGCCACGACCCCGACCCCTCAATTGGGCACTGAAATTAAGACCAAATTAGAGGAGTATCGTGAAGCAGCGGACCAAGAGATAAGATATTTTGATTGACCCATAGCTGCGCATAGATATGGAGAGGGGGAGCGTCCTGGGAAATTATTAGCCAGAGCAGTGCGTGGAGAAAGAGGACCCACTAGTATACCCTGCATACAAATAGAGGACGGTACAATGTCCACAAACCAGAATGAAGTGAAAGACACATTTTACAAGTTCTATAAGGAATTATACTCCCCTAAGGGTATAGTCACAGTCACTGTACCTCTCCAGGATACCAACAACTCTTATTGCAGATTCGAATAGGGAATTGCTAGAAGCACCTATTACTGAGGCTGAAATATATGAAGCAATACAAGCTCTTCCCAATGGGAAAGCTCCGGGCGCAGATGGGCTGGGAGCTGAATTCTATAAAGAATTTAGTCAAATCTTAGCACCCAGATTGCATGCTGTTTGGAGGGAAGCTCTGGTTGTAGGAGAACTCCCCGAAACCACCAGGGAAGCAATAATTACACTTTTACTTAAGCCAGGCAAGCCCCCGGGAGAATGTGGATCATACTGCCCATTATCATTAATAAACACTGACGCCAAGATCCTGGCAAAATTACTAGCAAGAAGACTCACACCAAATATGCCATATATGGTGCATGAAGATCAGGTGGGGTTTATCATGGGTAGATTTACAGCCACAAATATTAAACGATGTCATCAGATAATGACTTCCATACCCACTACAACTCAAGGGAGAGCGGTTTCCCTAGATATGAGAAAAGCGTTTGACACAGTCTCATGGCCGCTTCTTTTTGGAGTGCTACGAAACTATGGGTTTGGCCCAAAATTCATAAAGTGGATTCAGATACTATATGCGCGGCCACACGCGAGGATCAGAGTAAATGTAACCCTCACAGACATACTGGAACTGCTGGGAGGCACCAGACAAGGCTGCCCACTCTACCCCTTGCTTTTTGCCTTAGTTATAGAACCATTAGCAGATATTCTCAGATCTCGTTACAGCTCATTCGGGATATGGCTCGAAGGCAAGCTGCAAATTATAACGCTGTATGCAGACGATATACTTTTATATCTAAAAACCCCAAATAGCATGCTCGGCAAGGTCCTGGCGGAGGTGGGGAAGTTCAGTGAATATTCAGGATTGCGCCTCAACCCCCATAAATCAGAAATATTCCCAATCACGGACGCCACACCACAGCCCCGAAACCTTCACGGATTTATATGGAGTCCAATACACATTGTGTATCTGGGTGCCCACATAGCCAGGACGGCCCAGTTTTCCCGTGCATTGAATTACACGACACTAGCGGAAACACTGTGTGCTAAAATGAGACGATGGAATATCAATGGTGGGACGGATAGCCTTAATCAAAATGGTGATGCTACCGAAACGTTTCTATCTTTTTAGTACAGTTCCAGTGTGGCCTGGCCGTGCTCTGTTTTCCAAAATTAACAGCGCCTGCATAGCTTTTGTTTGGGGCGGACATCCTAGATTGAGCTGGAAGGTTCTGACAGACACATATCCCCGGGGAGGACTGATGGCGCCAGACATAGAACTTTACTACTTGGCGGCACAGGCACAACAAGCGGCTAGGTGGGCCACATGCTTTCTTAACCCTACCGCCACATCCCCTTCACCACAACCCCTTCACCACAAGAGCGGGAGGCGATAGAGGCACTGCAGAGGATGACTAGACCCACCCCGAAACACTACAATATGACTAATCCTTCCAAAGTGACTATCACGGCTTCCAGAATTACTGACATATTCGGTGCCAGTAAATTATATCATCCTAGTATGCCAATATGGGGGGACCCACACGCACCATTCAGCATTGAAGGTGAAATAGCAAGGCATTGGAGTGCTAAAGGTATCACACAGTGGGGTCAGTTATTCCTGGACCAACACTTCTTACAATGGGAGGATATTAAAGACACGTCGCATAATACATAAACGCATAAACATTAATATCATACGGTTGCGGCCCTCACACAACAAATCCACCCAACATTCCCGAATGAACCACAAATAAACATGGCACTAGGCTACATATTCACAGGGGGAACCCAGAAGATTACTGCCTCTACACTTTACAAAACTATAATACAAACACGCCCTGCGGAAACCCACACAGCTAAGGGCAGGTGGGAACAAGACCTTGGGCAACCGATAGAAGATCAAGAATGGTCTCGGATCTGTGCACTGACTAAAGGGATATCTTGCAACTCGACGTTTAAATTGATATATTATAAAATAGTGCACAGGACACATTACACGCCGTTAAAGCTTAAGCAAATATATCCCGCATTGATTGGTGCCTGTCCGAGATGTAATTCTGAAAATGCTAATATATTTCATATGATATGGGACTGCACCAAATTGAGACACTATTGGTCAGAGGCCTGCAGGGCTCTTAATAAGATGGTAGACCAACCGGTGGTATGGACACCACGGATCTGCATGTGGGGAGCAGAAGGGAAACTGAATCCGACGTGGCGAAAACTTCTGGACCTGAGTCTGCTAATTGCCAAAATGTCATATTAATGAGATGGAAAAATGCGCAACCCCCCACAATAGAAGACTGGAACAGAGATATGGTGTGGATTAACGACACCGAAGAACTATATATCGACTCGGTCATGCCACACAGTAGACCCAGAAACATATGGTCACGATATAAGCAATATTTGGCTGATCTAAGCGAACCAGAAAACCTGAATGCAGAATGAAACTGAACTGTATATGTTGTATGTCTGTATAACCGTAAGTTGCTAATGTATGTGCATAACCTGTGAGCAAATATAAATAAAGTTGTTAAAAAAAAGATGGGCTGGACTGAGCTTGTTGATCTTTAATAATAAAAAAAGATGTGAGCATTTCTGTTTCTGAAACATAGATCTGCTAATCAGACTCCCCTTTCATACATGCCAAATATAGCGCACCCATATGCCATTGCTGATACACCCTCCCGGCACCCCAGCATCTTCCCACAGTGGCACATGTTGCAACTTTGTAGCATGCCCTTTTTCCATCAAGCAAAATACATCCGTAAGCACTAAATGCTATTTGAAATGCAATATTTAAACCCAACATGTCACTGTTATTAGCTCCCATATTGTATTTCATTTGGTCTCCAACTGAGCTGGTTTTCGATTTATCTTTCAAAAATGTAGTTGAAAGAAAAAAAAGAGTATCTCAGTCGTTATGTGATGCAATTATTTTGCAGGTGCAATAGACTGCACCTTGTGATGTCTTACTTGTATTTATTGTTCAAATTCTTATTTTGTCTGTTTCCTGTGCATATTAACAAGTTTGACACGTTCATTATACCTGTGTAGAGCTGGCTGGCAGCTCGAAGATGGTGGCATTTTGGACTGGTTTAAGTTAAGGCTAGGTGTGTCTGGTAACATCAGGTGGAATCACCTAGTTTTGTAGTTCAGTAGTACCAGCACATGCAGATTTGGAGAGCCAGTGTCAGAGATGACTGGGGAGCACAGTGTGAGGTTGATCAGACGCAATGGATGGAGCGATGCCCCAGCAAGGTCTGCTTGTTTTGCATTCCTCCTGTTTAGACTCATAGGTAGCACAGGTGAGGTTGGTCAGAACCAAATGCTGGAGGGTCACTCCAGCAAGGTGGGCTTGTTGTGCATGTCTCCTGTTTAAACTGATGGTAGTGAATGCATCTCTTGTCAGACTTAAGTTACCTCTCCTTTGCAACTTCGGCCCACTGATGTATCACTGTTTTTCCCACTGAGCCTTTTTCATGGCTATACTTCCAGGGGGTAGATTTTGGCGCTGTTACCACCCTTACCCTTGGGGATTCCCATTGGTAAGAATATATCTCTTCCAGTGTGTGACTACAGGCTTGTCTTTTACTTCAAGTATTTTGTCCTGCTTTGCAACAAGGATAAAAGAGAGACCAATAACTAGTTTCTGGTAAGAATTGGCTACCTAGCAAGCCTCTTGTTTTTTAGGAGCCTGGGGACATATTGGACATGGCTGCCAGATTGTTCATATTGGTTCTTATTGTTTTTATGGTTCCCTAACTGTGCCTACTTAATTAATGATGATGTGTTACTTGTACTTTTTTCCATGCACTGCAGTGATTTGTCAGGGAAGGACGTGTTCCATGGCCATGTCCTATACCAGTAGGCCAGGTGGGGGTCCTCTGTGCAATACTCCAGAAGGGCAATCAAGAACCAGGCCCGGAATCACTCTGGAAGGAAGGGCAGATGGGCAGGTTTTGCACATGTATGAACTATAGGATGGACCACCCATGATAAAGGTAACAACTGAAAAGGTTCTGTAAGCACTCGATAGCCGGGTAGACTCACCACGTTATCTGCCTACAGGAACCTGGAAGTACAACCCGTGCACCTCTTCTTGCAAATAGTTGGAGCATAGACTGTCGCAAACAATTTTACCACAGACACAAGAATTGACTGAAGAAGCAAATTACCTGAGCAGGCGCACAAACAACAAATCACCACTGAATTCCGCAAGGTACATATAATGCACTACTCCAGTGGACACAGGCCGCAGGCATGGCTACCCGCACACCTCAGAATACAGCAAGGACTGTGATAAAATGTGGTTGTGCTGTTCACATAGCTATCTGTCTAGTCACACTAGACTATGCCTTAACACCTTTGACATCAGAATGCAACGCAGACTGATGACAAATTTGGGCACGCTGGACATATAGAGAGTCTATAGCACTCATGTCACCTTCTGACTCCTCTCAGCACCAACCCACATGCCTTTCCACATGGGTTGCTTTCTACTGGAGTCTGACCAGCCCTGCTAAACCTTATCTGGCCAAATGTTCATACGCGCCATAATCGTACTCCTTGACCTCCAACACTCTGGACTTCAGTCCACCGAGGAAGTTCCCACTAAAAAGGCATTGAGATTATAAATGGTAATAGGTGCTATATAAGTGACAAGTACAATGCATACTGCCCAGATTATTTTAGGTAAGAGTGGTACTCTAAATTAAACAATCAGTCCTTACTGCACTGACTCTCACCTGCCCTTCGTACAGCGAGGGTGTGCATGAAACGTTTTTGAGATCGTGCATGCAGACTGTTCCATTTGCCCTTACTTTAACCTATCCAAAGCTTCCCGAACAAAAGTGAGTGTGCACCCTGTCCTAAATAGAGACTTTGTAATGGTCTTTTACTGCCCTCTGGATGCATACAGACCTCCTAATAAAATGGGCACAATTTTCCCTTCAGCAATAATTCAATGTGGGATATGCATTCTGTTTTGTTAAGGAGTCACATATGTACTTTACGAGGTATACTCCCCATTGAAATGATTGTCATAGACCTTCCCTTAATCCTCATTTCATCTTGAGTTCACAGAAACACTCTTTAAATTACAGCTCTTTTGCGTCAGTAGAAAAAGCCTGTGATGTCAACTTTATCTGAAGACATATTTCTCAAATGTGGCCTTTGTAAATGTTCTTCATAATAAGTTCCCTGCGAGGTTTATGAGCTTTAGAAGCTGCCAGCAAAGGACATCAGATATAGCACACCCCTAATTGCAATAGCTGATATGAAGCAACGGTGCTCTGGAGCTGACTGCCAGGCCTTACTAGCTATGATTTACAAAACCAAACACTGCTCCAATTTCATAGCTGTGTCCCGTAGATTAGTTGTCAGAGGTCCTTCATCTGGTATGGCGCAGCACTTGTCATTAACATTGTTTATATTGGCTGCCATGCAATGCACTCTTTTTTCCACTTGTCAATATGTTTACGTGCAAAGTATCTACATCCCCCCTCTCTTCACAGTGTAGAAGCTAGATGCAAACCACATTTCACATGCACAAGTTTTTAGCGACACTCAATGTCACGCATTTTCTCTTGGCCTGCAGTGACTTCACTCAGAGCCATGCCGAAATGGAGTTTAGATCATAGGGGCACAAGAAATGGAGTTTAGATCATAGGGGCACACCGTGAGTGGGGGTGGGGTGCCTTCTGACCTGACTTGCATCTATTGCTCTGTGCTTGTCATAGATCAGTGTCAGGAGAACGGATGGAGCATGTGGGTGGAACGGATGGAGCATGTGGGTTGGAACGGGTAAAGCATGTGGATGGAACGGGTGAAGATGACATATGTGGAAAGATGATGCATGGAGAAAGGATAATGTGGGTAGAACGAATGAATGAAGCATTGCATAAAATGGTTGAATACATAAAATGGTTGGAGTGCATAAAATGGCTATGAGTACATAGAATGGACTGGAGTACATGGAACGGACTGGAGTGCATGGAACGGACTGGAGTGCATGGAACGGACTGGAGTGCATGGAATGGACTGGAGTGCGTGGAATGGACTGGAGTGCGTGGAACAGGCTGGAGTGCATGGAAATGCGTGGCTTACATGGAATGGTTTGGAGTGCATGGAATGGGGATTTGAAAGAGCATGGAAAACAACGGTTTTGAGTGCTTGAAACGGTCGTAATGCATGGAACAGTCGGAGTACATGGAATAGATGGATTACATGGAACTATTGGAGTGAGCCCTATCTCAAACACCTAAGGTAAACCACCATATCACATCTAGACGCTTACTCTCCTCTTTACACCACCACTCAACTAGAACACAGCAATGCTATGACACCATTCGGTATAGCTGCTCTCATACCATCATCTGCTTCATACTCACCATCACCCTAACTAAACACTGCTGGTCACACACCCTCCAGCCTAGGCATTCTCCTCAGGCCTAACGCAGCCAGAATCGGTCTGGATAAATACCTGCCAGAACGAACATATACTCTTGGGGCCTCATTACCACCCTGGTGCTAATGGGTTAACGGCGCCGTAAAAGGCTGTGGCTCCGTTGAACCATTAGCGCCTGATTACGAGGTCCCTTTGCGGGACCCGACCTTAACTGCTGGTCTCCACCAGCCATTAAAGTAGGGACCCGCAAAGGGACCTTGGTGCTAAGTACGGTACTGCAATTTGCGGTACCGTACTTAGCGCCTTCCCCATTCCCATTGAGCCCTATGGGGCAAATATGGGAATGGGGAAGGGCCATGGAGGAAGGGGGAATTACCGCCCGCCAACCTTGTAATGGGGTGGTAATTCCCCCTTCCTCCAAGGCAGAGTCGGTAAGTTACCGTCATGGACCATGGTGCTATTAGCACCATGGTTTTCCGCCTGGGTCGTAATGAGGCCCTTGATCTCCCAGCCACCACACCTACTGCTAAGAAGCAGCTATCACACAAATGCCACACCAGCTGCACACATAACCGGTGCACACACGCACCTTTGACACTCTCTATTCTCTCTACTGACTTGAACTTCTATTCTCTCTACTGACTTGAACTTCGGTTCCCAAGGGCGTTCAACCTACCAGCGCCTTGAGACCATATCAATGGTACATAAGGCGCTATATAAATGCAAAGTAACATAACATAACTAATGAATGCAAGGAAGCTGGCCAGCACACCATTTGCGCTGGTAGTTACCCCCAGCAAAATGTGCTGGGGACCTTTAAACATGAAGTATCCTGTGCTTTTCTGAAACTAGCACAACAACAATCAGTCTCTGTGTTTTTATTTTTTTCTTCTATTGGCGCTATTTCTTTAGAATCAGCCCCAGGGACTTTTTTGTTTTAAAAAAGGGGTGCAGCCATTGAAGCTGCCTTCAAACGTTTTCATTAGTGCTCTACATTTATCTCTCAGTTTCTTGACTTCAAAATGACCACCTGTCAAGTCGTGTCAGGTGGCTGTGTGGTAGTGACCATAATTCTTAAAGCTTCAGTTTGTCCACACACTCCTCCTCACAAGAGCCTACAGTGATCAATGGGGGATTAGCTCCATCACTCTTGGCATATCCTCCCAGTTACTATGATATTGTAAAATAGTATATGTCAAATGGCTGAATTGTACAAACTAATATTTGATATCTTAACCAACTACAGTAATCCACATACTGTATAAAGCGTTTGCCCTATTTCTTAGGACATGGAATTACATTATTAATAATAGGCCTTTCATGAAAGGAATCAGGGGTGAACTTCATTCACGGGCCCGGTATTTCATATCAATAGTTCCGCCCACATGCCGGTAATGGACCTCTAGTGGAACAGTGTTGTCAGGAGGACAGAAGTCTGTGCGGGATTAGTGAACACAGGCAGACCGTTTAGCTTCCCATGGCATTCCCCATATTGAAAGAGACATGCTTCAAAGTATAACAAGGGCCACCCAAACATGCCCTGCCAAACTCATGACAGATTGTGCATGCAGAGGCACACAAACAACATGTATCTTCTTCAGGCAAAATGCTCCTGCTTTCCTGCAGTTTGTTCACATGTTGCAGGAAAGCTCATGCAACAGGTGGAGGGTCCCAAGTGGCTTCAAGATGGTGTGTGGACCTTACATGTCTTTTTCCGACCCCTGTAGCACAAACCACCTCAAGTTAAGAGCCAGCGACTAACCAATCACCTACCAATCCTCACAGAGAGAGGAGGTCAGATCAAAAATAACAGCCGCTTTGTCGGAGGGTGTGGAGTGTTGGAGAAGGTGCTGGACGGAGATGTTTGGAGAGAATTAGTGTGTGAGAGGGGAATAGCTTGGAAGAGCCAGTTGGAGGTTGGAGGGTGAAAGTTGTTTTGGAGTAGGAGGGTTGTTATGAGTAAAGTGTGATATTGGAGGGGAGAGGTGTCATTAGGAGAATGTTATACTGGAGGGGAGGATTACCATCTGAAGAGAGGGATACTGAACGTCGGGAGTTGAGCGTCACATTGGTGGAGCAAGGCGGTCGTCGGAAAGGGAGTACTAAGGAGGAAGGATATAGAGCATTACACTTGCTTGATGAGAGCAAGGTTGGAATTGAGATATCTGGCTTAGAGGGAGATCTAGTTGTACTATCTGAGGAAGGAGAACAGGCCACCCTACTCACTAAGAATATTAGGGTGGTACCATCAGGCCAGGTCAGTCCAAGGCTGACTGTAGAGGCAGGAGGACGAACAAGATGGTGCAGGCTCAGCAAATAGCAGGGAAGCAAGTACAGCTGCAGCAAGGAAGAAACTGTTTTATTACAGAGACTGCTGTAGCAGCCCTGTAGTTATGGTTAAGTTGCTCAACCCATAGGAAGAGCACTTTTTGGGCGGCGTATAACTTTGGCTCCCACCAAACCAATAACCACCAAACTCTGCAATAGAAGTATTTGGCCCCGTCAGATCATTCCTGCAAAGTTTGATGACGTTTTATCAAGGGGGGGGCAAAGGTATTTTGGGAGTCCCAAAATGTGTGTGTTTTCCCATAGACACAATGGAAATAAAAATGTGCTCATGTCTACAGCCCAAACCGCTGGACGGATTTTCACCAAATTTGCAGCAGGAGCAGCGGCTTTGTCATGAAAATATGCTTTTGTAAATTTGGTGTAAATCCATCTAGTATTTTATTTAAAAATTACCAAAAAGTAGTGCAAAACAATGTAGTGATATCTGGGTCCAGTCTGTGGACCCACTTACCTATTCAGCCTGGGGACGGGCCTGCGATTGGTCCAAAGTACGGGTTGAGGTCTGCAGACATCGGACGTGCCAGCTGATTGGATGGTGAAACGCGTGAGGTGCTTCATATTTTTGGAAGCGTCTGCCATGTTGGATTCGCGGATAGGCATAGCTGGCCCTGGGAAAAAACTATGGAAATCACATTATGGGTCATTTGGTGGTGGGAAGAGGGGCTGAGAAGGCTGGGTGAGTTGAAATAAGATGATATGAGGCTGTTTTTGTAGTTTTAAAAAGGCTGGGCAGGTGACACAGCTGATTTCAGACAGTGCCGTGAACGGGCAGCTTGGAAAAGACATTTGGGGTCATTTGACGGCTGGAATAGGGCATTCAAATCGTAGAGACGTGGAATGAAGGCAATGTGGAGCTGTCTGTTTTGATGTCCACGGATGTTAGTGGGCAGATTCTGGTCTGGCCATGGTCCCCAGAATATGTTTACTGTGTACAACCACCACAGTAGTAATATGTGTAGAGTAATTGTAGGTAATGTAGTGGGAGTACAAAGCATTTGACACGCCGGAAATTAGGTACAATGATAAGTGGCTGCAATACACCAAAGGTTTATGTGACACAATGTTATTCAACATTGAAATAACAAGCAAATGAATTTGTATTGCCAATGTGCATTATAAACGTGCCTGTGGCCTTTGGACACTTACATCTTACTGTGGAGTGCAAAGAGGGGGGGTGTGTATGAATCCAGAAATGGATATGATTGTGGGAATAGATGTACACAGAAGCTAGTAAGCCTGTACTCCACTGTTCGTGTGTGTACACTTTTACGTGATCACTGTACTTGTTTTTACATTACTATTATTCATTCAGGTTCCAGCAATTAAGGTGGACAAAGTGTGAGGCTTCTATGGTTGGTTTAAGGGTGAAAGTCAAGACCCTTGCATTATTCACAAGGCTGTCTTAGGTGTGGGGTTTTAGATGTGGGAACACACTATCTGCAGATATTTAAAAAGAACAGTTTTATTCACGATACCTTAGATGTTGTTGCTGAAAGTTTCTGCTGCGGAAACACTTCCCATAGCAGAATGCAGGGAACAGATTATTATTGACATGTAGGGAAATGCGTGCCTGTGTGGACCGCGACTGAGTTTAAAGAAAACAAAAATGTATTGGGAGCAGGTGCGTTGATAGCAGTAACATGGAAGTAAATATTGTGATGTCTGGTTTACTTGAAATATTTCATTGTTTTGTAGTGCACTGACTGCCAGTAATATTGTTGATTTTTGTGGCATGTGTTTGTAAAAACAAAACTGACCCAGACACGTTATGAAAGGTACATGAAGGGCCTCATTGTTATGTGTCCTTGAGTACAGCGCACTAAGAATTGGAAGGAGTAAATGTGTCAAAAATCCACAAAGAAATTATACGATTGACTATATTAAAACTGATGTTGGAGAGTAAATATTCTATTTTGGAGAACTGTCTTTTCAAGATGTTGATACTCAGGTACATCGGAAGAATGGATTTGCAAAATGCAATGCAAACAAGACTTTAAATAATATTTATTGAAGTGTTGATTGAAAGTGTACTGTGCGCCATATGATAAACTTCCTGACGGATGAATGTTCATTGTGAGGCAAAGAATAGACATTGTATTCGTGAATTGGCACTAAATGCTGCAGGCAAAATAATGTACTGTGTATATTTAATTGTAAAGTGGTTACTGAAATATGTTTTTCACTTCTTCATTTTATATAGTTATATAATCCCGATGTGCATATCTCATGGGTACAGCCTAACGGACAACAGCTTTTTCAACAGTATTTGGACAATCATTATTAACAAACGAAGAGTAATAACAGTCACCTGGGATTAACGCCAGGCAACAATCTGTCCTTTTGTGGTTGCATTAACCAAGAGCATCATGGGAGCGTATAGGTTCTAGAAATGTATGGATGTCATGGGGCCTCATTACGACCCAGGCGGTAAGTTACCGCCTGGGCCGTGACTTTACCACCATGGCGTAAACTACGTTTACGCCATGGTGGTTGGCGGACTTACCGCCCCATTCCGACCTTGGCGGGGCGGTAAGTCCCCAATCCCCATTTACCCTTCCCCATTCCCATTTTTGCCCCATAGGGCATAATGGGAGTGGGGAAGGCGTTAATTACGCCACCGTAAATTACGGTGGCGTAATTAACTCCATGGTCCCTTAGCGCCATGGATTTTAACACCTGCTAAAAGTAGGTGTTAAAAGCTCCATGGCGCTAAGGGACCTCGTACTCAGGCGGTAAGGGTCGGCGCTGTTTACGCTGCCGTAAACCCCTTACCGCCTGGGTCGTAATGAGGCCCAAGGTGTCGCTTTTATTTCAATTTTAAAGCACTCATTTCTCCTCTGTAATGCAGCGCCATGTGCGTACATTATTGGTTGGTCATGGAAGATAATTGATGGTTAAGAAGGCAAAGACTTGCATTAAATGAATTGATGATCGGATTTGGCATTAGAAGATGACCATTGATAGTTTTGCTGACAATGACAACAATACAAATTTGGTAGCTATGAACTGTATTTCAAAAAGTTAACCAAGTTTTCATGGACTTAATGTAATGTTAACTTAATTGAGCGTTAACTCGCGATCCATGCTTTGTGCCCAAGTTGTTTCAAACCTGGCCCAAATCCTTCCAGTGTTTTGGGCTGTGCACTTTGGCAAAGATGGGCTGTGAGGGGGCCAATGAAGGATTTCTTTGCACAATCATTTTCCCGATAAACGTGGTTACATAGAACTAATGATAGCGGTGGGTATGTTTAGTTCTGTGCCTGCGATTATAGATTTTGGGGAGTTTGTGTTTTATTTCTTTTTAAAAGATATATCTATAGGTATAGTCACGTCAGGTCAGAGGCCATGGCCAGTAACACAGTAAGTATTTGGGAATCCTTTCGATTTTGGTTGTGTGTTTCCAGAATTTCTTACATGTGAGAATGTGGAGAACAAAAGAAGAACATTTAATAAAAGAACGATGAGAATTATTTATTTAAAAAAGATGTTGGGATATTATGTCATTGTATTTGTGTATTTATATGTTTTAAGCAGTCCTTAAAAGGATTTTTGGAATACACTGAGTGTAGTATTTTAGCTCCTATAGAGTACTGCTTTGTTGTTATGCATTATGATGGAACACTGCATTTCCTTCATTACTTAGATGCACGCCGTCATGCCTATCCAGTATATACTGCATATTAAATACACAATTATGGTTGCGGCTATAGATATTGTGAGGTGATTGGTCTAACCATAGACCCGACCAGTTACAGCAACGGCGGGGATGCATAGCCGCGGCTACACGAGAACCTGTCATTGCACTGTGCACTGATCCGTGGCTATATTGGGACCCTGTGCTGTGCTGATGCAGCTATACGATATACAATGGAACATCATGGATTTGCTCGAGCGTTATATCCACCGCTACCTGACACTGAGTGAAACTGTGTCATAGAAAGATTGAGTGTTATAGGGGCAATGGTAGAGAGTAGGGCAATAGAGGAGGCAATTAGAGGAGTGGGCGGGTCTGGTACAAATATTGGGGGCACTTAGTTAATGTTTGGGAGTATGTAAAAATACAATTTTTCTCGCTGTTTTGCTGAATACATGTGACTGTAAAGCAAGCACTCCATTGAGTGTTGATATACTCACGGGTATACATCGGCCGACCGGGCATGCATAAGCACGCCAACGTATTTTGTTAGTTCATTGTATGTTGTTGTAGATGCGGTTATATATATATAGCCGCGTGAATTCAAACATACATTTTTATGTAATAATCATAATCTTTTACATTTTTAACATTTTTATTAATGATACAATTTGGTCACAAACTTTTCGCTACGAGACCATTTACATAGATTATTCAATTTTAGAGAACATCACCACCATCATATCTACATCTTCAGTTCATGTTCCTTACTCTAAATCTCTGTCAAATGTTTACACTTAAAATCATGATTATTATTAGACCGTCTGATGTTAGAATGATCTACATTGAACTTATCAATATAGTTGCTCTGTAAAGTACTTGCCAGGTCTTACATTGACTCACTTCTCTACTATTTTAAGTTCATTACTTTGTCCCAGATTTGGATCACTCTACAAATCAAGGCTTTATTGTTACCTTGAATTATTTGATCACAACGTTCATCTCTGTCCATTTGTAAGGCAACATGTTCTCGAAAAATGTCCCTTTTAGAGTTCAGGGCTGGACATAACATAATTATGTGGAATAAGGTTTCCCTCTAATCCGTCTGTTCAAAAAATCTACAATAAACTTCTCCAGCTGGCAGTTCATTTGATTCAGTCAGTACTTCACATACATGCAAGCGTATTCGTCAAAAAGTATCTCTAATCCACTGATCTGGAAAGCACAATAGATACTGCGGGAGTTAATTAATTGCTCTCATTTCCACATTTGAGTTTATCGCCAGCTGATATCGCGCTTGTTGATTTGTGGTGGTAATCCAATCATTCCGTTGGAATTTCTTTTTAATAATCATAATAGTTTGTGGATGCTAGAGCCCACAATTTCACTTGAATTCCTGATTCTATGTGCTCACCCCTATCCTTGTGTCTTTTTAAGTTTTAAGGGTTAGCAAGAAATGTTTTCCAGTTAGCAAAAAAATGTACATATATCTGGGGCTACACAGTCTTTTGTAGCCACAGGTTCAGTATCCACGGCTATAGAAGATGAATAAAAAAAAAGGTTTTGTATGTGTTTCAGTGTTTGTAATTGGCTGCTGTTAATGTTGTAAATGTGTACTCATTTTGATAGTGTAGGTTAACTCCCCAGCGATCAGACCAAGAAAATACAACCCACTAGGGAAAAAGGCTAGCTGCACCTTTTTTCGAGAAAGACAAGAGCTTTATTTTGTATACAGAAGAAAAATGGCAACCATGGTACTATAAGTCCACTGCCACAGAGCTCTCTCGTCCCTCATACAAGACTCAGGTTATAAACACAAAAATTGTTACAAATGGCATACTCAGTGTACAGTGTTAATCCCGCACACGCATTGGCGACCACCTGTGTACATGCTAATGATTACATATAGTTTAAACAAAGAGGATCTCCAAATGCCTCGGGAACAGAATGGAGCAAAAAGCTAATATATACCAAAGAATGTTTCCGTGTGGCTAAAGTTTATAAAATGATTTAGAAAGCTATCAGTGCATATTCAACTGATAGCTGAAACAGAACAAATCATTCAGTTTGACATATGCATTTTTACCACCAATCATGCTAAACCTCAGTCGTGCCTATTGTTGGTAGCACATGACATAAAAACTCAGAATATATGAAGAAAAAAATATATACATTTATTTATAGGAGCACACATAAGTATAGCCTTGTTGGCTGCATAAATAAGAAAATGGCCACAAGTAAGAAAACATATATTAACAAATCTTCAAATATACACAAAATACATTTGGTTTTATTAGTAAAGGAAAGGAGGACAGAGGGGAGAGGGGTAAGTAGAGAAGAAGAGAACAGCAGAAACAAAAAGGCTAACCAGAAACACTTGGTCTGATAGAAGTCTTTATCTATCCAAGTTTAACAGACCACACTTATGCTGATAGAAATGTTTATCTATCCCAGGGCATATTTGAACTGAGTTGGACAAAAAACAGACTTTAACTAACTGGCCCTTACTGAATCCAGGGTGTAGTTTGTAGGTTTGATTATAACAAAAATGACAATTAAATGAAAGCCTTTTAACTGAAAAATTATGCAACAGGCAAGAATACTGTGCATTGAGCCTGACTCAGGTAGACAAGAAAAGAAACTAGAGAGTTGTACAACAGACTGAAACTGATGTATACAATTTCTTTTTAAGGGGACAAAAAACCTAGGAGGTTGTCCCACAGGCTGAAATGATGTACTACGCCTTCCGCTGGTAAGCATGAGCTGCCACATTATCTGGTCACAGGTAGTGTGGAGACAGATAAAGACCACCTTCTTCAGGAAATTCGATCCTAAATTCAGCCCCTACAAAAACAATCAAATGTCATGCCATCATGTTGTGTTATCTTGAAAACATTTTTGGATTCAATGTGGGATATTAGCATGAAAGATGATTTAGAAGCACCAACAAATGGTGTGAAACACCAGGCAAACACCCTTTTAGGTTGGAAGGCGTCCGCCAGATAGCTCACTCCCATTTACCATAGCCAAAAAGTAAGGTGAAAGTAAAGCCACCTAGTTAGGATAAACCCGTAAGCACTTTGCAAAAGTAATAAAGAATGCCAGAGCAAAGACACCAATAAATGAATCAAAAATAAAAAAAATATATAAAAAAAATATAGATTAATAATGAAAATAAAAAAGTATGAATAAGTGTGAGTATAAGTATAAGCACCCATATTCAGTGATTTGAGAAGATTACCACAAAAGGTGTGCTAAGTCCATACCTAAAGCGCTACTATAGAAGCCTCCTATCGGGCATTCTGAAGTCGTGGAACAAAACACCCCAAACGGTACACTCAAGTTTGTGGCGCCGCCTCTGAGGTATGAAGACTCATATATAACGAAATGAGTGTCATAAATGAGTTACAATCACATACTATTAATCAATTATGGGTGTCAAAACATAAGCGTTCACTAAAATAAATGAACCTGCTGCCAGCAATAAAGTCATCTGCGAGGGGGCGCCGTCAGAGTCCAGCACTAATTAGACAGAAACTGAAGTGTCTCAAAGTCAGATGAAGCCTTCTGCGTGTACGGTCTTTACAATTACTAGGAAAACAAATAAAATGACCTGCTATGATCGAAAGGTGCAGAGTACCGTGAGCTGTTAGGCAGCAGCAGATACATCAATGCTTACCTTTTAGCTCGCCTCGAGGGGGAAACCCATATTGATCTGAGTGTGCGTTTTAGCTGGAGCCTCAGAACCAAGTGAAACTTTGAACTTCCTAGGGCGTGGCTATTTACACATTTGAGGCGGATAGAAAGAGGACTAGAGTTATTACTCTCCCGAGTGGTTCAATGCACATAAATGCTGCTACAGAATGCAACAAGACCTCTTATGTTACGTCACTAGAATGGCCTGAATAAAGTCAGGCAGAAGAAAGATCAGACCAATCACAGAAAAAAAAGAATCCTGTTTGTGTAATCAATATAAAAAATAAAGCAATACAAATTTTATTTTTGAAGAACGAACGAGCAACACTTCATGGATCATCCTAAAAAAGTTGCATTTAGCAGGAAAAAAGATCTCTCCTTATGTTATAATGTATTGTGGACAGCGCCAGGACAAACACAAATTGAAGTGTATGGGGCATAAAAAAACATTGGAAGAGATGGATAAGCCAAAAGACAGTGAAACCAATAATTAGCACCAAGCTGGGAAAGCTTAATTGAGGGCGTTTTCAATTGTGTCCAACGCAAAGATCCCGCATGCCTCTTTATTAGCCAGTGTTTGAAGAGGGTTAGAAGCATTCTTGACCACATCAATCACCCACCAACGTAGGTCTTCAGTTGTGTGGCCATATTCCATAAAATGGCTCACAAGGGGTGAGTTGATGGCTTTGCAGCATATCCTGGAGCGATGCTCCGTGATGCGTGTGTGCACCGGCCATGTTGTTTTGCCAATATAATTAAGCCCACAAGGGCACTCAATGCAGTAAATTACCCATGGTGTCTTGCAGTTTGAGTGATGACGTATTTCCCAAGTTTTACCATGTAAGGCAAACGCTTTTATTTTGACAGCAAATTTGCAGATCGAACAAGTACCACAGGGAATGTGCCCCGTCAGTGGACAGAGATCCCAGCTTGATGTAATAGATCTTGAGGATTTGCTTTGGGTAGAGGCATGGACCAATGGGCCTTTAGGTTCTTCTGTCTTTTCATAGCAAATATCGGCAGTGGTTCTTCCGGTAGAGAGAGTTGCGCCACAGACCAATGTTTTTTGATGTTTTTTTTTAATTAAAAAAGTGTGTGGGCTATAGGTGAGGGCTCACACTCATTTATCATGTGATACCGCATCCTTAGGTTGTAGCAAGATATCACAGGGGGTAAATCTTGCCCATTTGTATGAATTTGTGACCAGTTTTTTAGGGTAGCCAACCGGCTGAAATTTGGTGGTAAGGATCCGTGCATGGTGATCATAGTCCAAAATGGAGGTACAGTTTGTCCTTAATCTCAAAAATTGAGAATACGGCAGATTTTCTTTTTCTGTACGTGGATGATAGCTGTCAAAATGCAATAATGTATTGTGACCTGTAGGTTTTCTAAATAATGAGCATTCCAGATTGTTAACATGGTGCTGGATTAAGAGATCAAGAAAAGGAATTTGCATATTACTCTTAGAAATTGTAAATTTAATGGCGTGGTGACATTGGTTCAACCACAACAAAAAGGCATTGAGGTCATCAGAGGTGCCGTGCCAGATGAAAATAATATCATCTATGTATCGCCTCCAGTTCTCAATGTGCTGGCGAAAGGGATTTAGTTCTAAAAAATGAATTTGGTTTCGAAATCGGTCATAAAAATAATGGCCAGGCTAGGGGCAAATGCTGCCCCCTTAGCCGTACCTTGGGTTTGTTCATAGAACTGGTCCTGGTATTTGAAGTAATTCTTGGTAAGTGCTAAAGAGACCAGTTCCATGATGAATTCAATCGGGGCTTTATTGCATAATGAGGAAAGAGTAAGGTTTGCACGTATAGATTCCATGGCCTCATCATGAGGAATATTTGTGTAAAGCGCTATCATGTCAAGCGTGACCAAAAAACTGGTAGTGGGGTCAAAAGACTTCCCTTCGAACAGTGATATAACCGAAGTGCTATCCCTAAGGTATGACGCTGTTTGTTGACTGATTGGTTGAAGATATTTGTCAATGAATTGACAAATTGGTTCGAGGATGGTCCCGCAGCCTGCGAGCATAGGTCATAGGAGAAATTGAACTTCTTTTTGGGTGATCCAAGAGCATTGAAGAGCGTAGTCCGTAATTTCAAGGATGGACTTCTGAATGTCTTTGGTGGGATCTTTGCAGAGGTGGCGATAGCTTCCAGGCACATTAAGAAGTTCTAAAACCATAGTGTGGTATTGTGCCCCCAACCTTATCCACAGGCTTTATGACAATGTGTGGGTTATTGCTAAGGGATTTAAGAGCCTGTCTTTCTGGTTGTGTCAAATTGTAATGTATGGACCTATGTTGTGTTTGTAGTTTCTTGAGGTCTCTAAGAACACATTTGAAAAATGTAAGTAAGTCATTTGTCATAGTATAGTCTTCCGGCGTAAATGTGGATGGGGGATGCAGACCTGTTTCACTCTCTACATATAGCCCATTTTCCAATTGGTTCTGCTTTCATCTCTTCCATATTCACCACATGTTGGTGTCCTTGTTCATCTTGAAACAACGCAAGATAATTGGTTACATTTAATGGACAGCATCCTACATTTCATCTTAATCACGTGATGTTCACCTGGTTATTAAGATGAACTCAGCAGTCAACTTCGAGGTCAGTCTGGTCCTGGCAAACAAAGCAGCCCTTTTCTCATCCCTGACATCCCAGACATGTTGGGACCCACATTGTACCCTCCACACCATATGGGCATCATTCTTGGCTCTCCCTGGCACGAAGAATAGATTGTGTTGTTCTCTGCTTTCCCATTTATCATTTCCCCTCCCCAAGAGTAAACTTACTGTCCCACTAATCAAACCAGTTCCCTAAGGATTTAGAACCCATTTTCCTTCAAATCGTGTAGTTCAAATAGAATAGCCATCCTTATGAGGGGCGCTAGTGTCTTAAATCTTTGTTCATGTTTTGGTTCTCCAGGACCTCTGTCTCACTTCCAAAGAATAAGACCTTCATGCGAGGATGCAGCACCTCGCCTGATCAGCTATGCACATACCTGCCTAATTGTTGAAAGGCCCAGCTGATGTGGGTGTCTGTGCGTGTATCTCACCACGCCTGAGAATCAGAATTTAATGTTCAGAGAAAGAATGAGGCTCTGTTCAGGGACGTCATTTCATCAAAATGCCAGGGGTAGCGGAAGTGACATCACACCACCTATGACCTCTGATGACCTTACAAGAAGTGATGTCATTTGACCCCACCCCGAAGAGAAATCACAGGAAGCGGTGGAACATGACCTTTCACCCTTTGACAAAACAGGAAGTAGCAATATGGTTACAATATCAAAGTAATGTGATATACATTTCATACAAGAATGATTCACCATATGTATCGTTAATATCAGTGTATAGGCCCATATTACCAAATTACTGTGAATGCAAGCAGACGCCCAAGGCCAAATTATAATTGTGTGTTATTATATGGCACTTACCATAACAGGCTTTATATAAAAGAAATATACATAAAATATCACTCAACCTGTGTTGGTACTCATTTATCAACCTCACAAGGATGAAAGGCTGAGTTGGCCAGCAACCTATCGATCACACACATATTGCTGCAGTGAGCGATCAACCCACTGAGCTATTTTACCGGCTATAGCTATCTTACCGGCTATAGGAAAGTGATTGCTCACGTCTGTATGTTCTCAAAGTCAGAAAAGAAATTACACTCTGCAGTGGATAACATTAAAATGGTAACAGATTTGACAGCAGGCCACTTCATCTGCAAGTCTGGTGCAAAGTTGACCACATGTCAAGCCTGCATGGATCTACTTTTCAGGCTTCAGAGGTTGGTCTCACATGGCATTGCGTACTCTGGGCACTCTTTACCTCATTCATGGAAACAAACATCCTGAACAGCATTCCATGGAGATAGGAAAGATAGTAAAATTACAGCATGACATTCATTATGGCACAATGAAATCAAGGGTCACTTTATGTGCTATGGTCAAACATTTCTACACTGTACACAAGCTGTTAGGCACAAGGATTTTGTCAAGTGACCGAGGCCCCCGAGATGAAATGTCTTGTGATGAGCTTGAGAAAGCCAGCCACTCCAGAAACAAAGAGTCACATGGTGCCGACGCGAGCCCAGAAACTTCCATTTAAATAAAAAAGACAAAAAGATGTATTTCTTCTTTTTTTTTCAGGGGGGGCAAGGGAGACCCCCGAGGTTGCAGGTGCAACCCCTGGCAACCCCTAAATGACTACCCTGGCTGTGTTATTCTGTGTTTTCAATATGGCCTGCAAGGATTCAGACCTACTCCTAAATGCAATGCTACTTTAGGTTATAATTACCATGTGTATATGTATATTGTATATGTATATTATGTATCTTCCAAAATTCTATTGGAAAACCTACTTGTTCATTCCCATCATCCATGTGATTGCCAATAATTCGTCCCAGCCGTGAACCACCCCCCTGACCCCTACACAGTCCTGCACCGCCTCTCCATGTTTTAATATCTCTTTCACAATCTAAATCATCTGGCAGGGGCAACAATCTGCACATGCATCGCAACAATAGGTTGCAGTGAAAATATGTTGCCCATTTTATTAGGTTCTTTACAATATAGAAGAGTGGTTAGAGACCCTTCACAATCGTGCTGTGTACTTCAAGTTTTTAGATACATTTCTAATTGTTATTGATGTCAGAGTCCTGCTTGAATAAGGTGTCACAGGTGTGTTTATTTATGAGTGTAGCCGACACGTGCTTCGACCCTCAGTGGTCTTTTTCAAGGCAGGGTATAGAAGCTGAAGTAGAAATCATTTTGGGAATTCAAGGGAGCAGCCCCATGCATACATATGGGGGATGATCCACAGATTCAAAGAGATTCAAAGAGAAGGCCTGATGGGTGCCGATGGGAGTCCCTGGCGGCTACACTAGATCTAAAAACCTTAAGTACACAGCATGAAGGGTCTCCAACCAATGTTCCATGTCTAACTGGGGCACTGTCCTAAGAGAAACCAGCACACACAGCAGTGTACGTTCCAAATCACCAAACTGGCGCAGGAGTCCCACACCTCGAGTGCTCCCAACATTTACTCCTGTCCTACAATATAGTTCTCTTTTTTTGCTTTGATTTTGGATAGTATAAAGCCCACCATTTTGTCTACTTTTCTCATTTTGATTGCAGTACTGACACTGAGCTCATGGTGCAGTTCATGCTACAGGTGATACAATATTATTGCCATTCATCAGTTGCCACTGTTTTGTTGAAGGTTTTATTTGATAATCTGTTGATAATTGGGCTTTGTGATTTTGTTTGCATCTTACTGTATTTTGTTAACAATTAAGTGGTACTGCTCTATATGGAGAAAATTGGTGGGAACAATTGTTGGAACTTGTTTATTAGGAAAGGCAGTGGGCCTCATTACGAGTCCGGCGGTAACCACGGCGGTAAAACCGCCTGGTCACCGCTGGACTCGTATTACCATTCCGCCTCCGTGATTCCCGGAATTACCAGGGCATTACAACCCCGGTTTTCCGGGAATCACGGAGGCGGAATGGTGTTAATACCCATTCCCATCGAGTCCTATGGGACTCGATGGGAATGGGGATCATGGAAACACCGGCAGCATCTCGTAATGCTGCCGGTGTTTCCTCGTCCGCCTGCAGGCGGGCAGTGTTAAACCCGCCAGGTCAGACCTGGCGGGAACATCACCTCCTGCCTGCAGGGGTCGGACTCAGGCGGTCTGGAAACAACGGTGGCGGCGGGTTTACCGCCACCGTTATTTCCGGACCGCCTGGGTCGTAATGAGGCCCAATATATTTTATTGAGGCACATGGTATAGAATCACAAAGTATACCTCCTGCATGCACAATAAAAGAATGATCACAGAGCAGTAGAAATGTGATTTTATTTACAATGCTTTCATAATCACTCATGGTGTTTAGTAAATAACATTTTGGGGTGATCTGAAATTGTGTTTATGCTTAAGTGTTTTATTGTGTGGTTATCTATAAGACAAAAGATTGTCTTCATGTGTTGTTTGTTGTTTTGTGAAACCTAGTATTTAATTTCATGAAATATATGCTTGATTGGTTCTGTTTTTAAAGATACAAGCATAATGCATATAGGAATGGTATTAGTTGTGCAAACACCTGTTATGTAAAAAAAGAAATAGAATTGTTTTTCTTGTGCAAATTGCCCCAATAAATACAGGCACACTATGGCCTTCAGCAAAGCAATTTCAGCCCACAAATCATATTTGAAGTAGGGGTTTGTTGGTCCCACTCTTTTCATGGGTTTATTTCTGTTTTGATTATTGTAAAATAAGGGTATAAAATACATTGCCAAAAGAAAAAGTATATACATTTGTAGTGGCAGCAATTGCTTTGGAGTTCTAAAATAGCTCTTCTGCAACCAGGTAGGGTGCAATCTCACACCATGATGCTTTTATCATTTTTCAAATACTTTACTTTGCAGTCGTGCAGACTGGGTATAGGTAGGATGGGAGGAGGTTGGGTGGAGGTAGCTGGAAGAGAGGAAGCAATAGAAGTGAAAGAGCGTGGCACAGGCTTGGTTTTCTACAGCAGATGCCTCTGCGTAGATTATAGGCCATGAGTTTGTAAATGTTGATGGAAATTAGCGTTCCTATTTTTGCATTTTTTTTAATTTGATTAAATATATGGTCTATTTCAAACCTTTTTGTCATATCTGTTTAGTTCGTGAGAATACCAATATTTCTTTTAAAGTATTATTCATATTGTCCTTTTAAGGTAAGCGAGATGTAGATTTCTGTCCTCATACAATTCGTCCCATATTGTATAAGGCTGTCTGGTTAGTTCACAACCTTAATGCCATAGAGGATGTGCTTCAAAAACTTTATGAGAGCGAATATCGCATGAAAGGAATCCCCACACTGCAAAATGCACCACAAGTCCTCAGCCATGTCTATTTTTCTTTCTGACAATAGGGAGCCAACGAGTAATGTTCTCTTCTCTGTTAAGCCTCTACATGAAAGTGTGAGGTGCTTGAGTGTCTCTGGTATCCCCTCTAGGTGGCAAAATCGGCTATCTTCTGGAGTGTGATGTTGGTTATAGAATGACAGGATCTGACGAGTGGGGAGTATATTACTTCTAAACTGCATGCATTTCGTCCTATACCAACAGTTTGGAAATTTGGATAGGTATTTTGGGAGAGAGCCCCAGGTCTTAGGTTCTTCTTTCAGAGCGGTTTCCAACTTGTATAGATTTTTCTCACTGGTTGTCTTCACCGTTGTCCTGCCACTGTTTCCATTTAACCCTTGTCGGTTTTGAGATCCGGTCCTCTGTTTTGACTTCCAAATGGTCAATCAAAGATTGACAACAATTTTCCCAATCCATCAAAAAGATGTTTTTCTTAGATTTCCATGCTTTTTCTGGTATCTGGTAGGGTTTTTATATGCCAGTCAACCAGCTTGTTCTATGGACTGAGAGAGACTTCCAAGTCATTTTGGAATGTAATAAAAATAAACCCAATTCTAAACTTATCATAGATGTCACAATGAGGTTAGGAAGTTTTAGGATTTTTCACCAAAAGACACCTTGAAAAGAAGGCCATAATCATCAGGTGGTAAGGTGGAAGCCTTCGGCTCAATAGGTAAACACAGGAGTGACTTTTACCTTAAAACAGTTACAGATATTCTCCATGGAAAATGTCCCAAATCTTCAATTTATCAGTCTACCTTGGGTGATCAAAGGGTTTCGTTTTGCTTTCAAGCCCTTCTGACGTGGGAGATCAATTTTGCTGTTGTTCATTAGCGAGCCAAGATATGCTATTTGTTAAGCCAGTGTTAAAGCACTTTTCCCAATAAACCACTTGTGCGTCCTTTTCGGACCATGGCCACAATGTCCCAAAATCATGACAGTGGTCTCTACTGGATTCAGGCAAGCCTGTTTTTCGTTAGATAGTTGTCCAGGGCATTTATGCTCTTTTGCAGAACCATAGGGGTTAAGTTGAACAGGACAACATTGTCTGCAAAGAGTAGGTTTGTCAATGGTTCAGTGGCAAGCTTAGGTGGAAATAGTCTTGCTTTTGGCCAGACTTCTTTAATGTCAGAGAGGAACAGACTAAACAAGGTGGGAGACAATGGACAGCCCTGTTTCAGACCCCCAGATGTGCCAATCGATCGGGATAACAAGCCATGCGCTCTGAGGTGTTTCAAGGCGTGAGGAGGCAAGGAAGGGAGAACAGAGGGAGGACAGAGACAACGATCTTACTAGGCCAAGTGACATTGAGGTCGCACAAGTGCAGGGGAGGGGTAGGGGAAAACTGCCAGAGGAAAGGGGAGGGGGCAGTGCTGTACATGTGAACAAGCAATATCATATCATCATGCTAGATCTGGATCCATTTGTCTATTGTTGATTTGGCAGGTTGGTCACCGACTGTTTGGCTTTTGAGGATGTGGAGGTCACGGCTTGTCATCACGTTCCATCATTCAGATGCTCTCACCTCCCCTTGGATTCTGAAGACCCACTGGGATGGAGGGAGGCCCGTTATTTTGTCCATGCATCGACAATTTAGGTTGCCACCCATTATGGTAAAGTCCGGGTCAAATAGGTAAGTCCAGTGATCAATGGAGGTTGCCACCAGATCTAGAAAGTGATCAGTAGATAGAACAGCCGTGCTCCAATAGATTTTGATAACTCAGCCTTTGGAAGTTCCTTCTTTATGGATTTCTTTCAGGCAGACTAATACTAAGAATGGGCATGGGCTTTCAAAGAATGCTGTAGTAAGCCCTGACCTGTTTTTCACAAAAGTGACTAGACCCGCCGAAGGATTACCTCTTTCACCCCATAAGCAGGAGTAAATAGAGTAGTGTACCTGGGAAGGGATGGGGTCTCACAGAGCCAGGTCTCCTGCAAGCAATGAACATCCAATCCTCCTTCATATAAGTCGCTGTCATTGGAAAGATGAGCCGATCCTCTTGTCTTCCAGAATGCCATCTTTCACAGAGATCTTCGTAGCTAGTCTTTTGACTGATTCATAGTGGCCGGCCATCATCAGTTCGTTCTCCTGGGCCATTATTTAGGCGGACCTGTTGTTATGCATAATTAGCCTTCCTATAAGGTTCCTCCACATTGTCATAATGGAACTGGATGAGGTGCTGAATCAAATTGGAGGATGCAAAAGTTTGGAATGGTTCATTGGAAGCTTTCATCTGCAGCAGATTACAATAGGAAACACACTGAACTTCTTTATTGGCCCTTTTACTCCATTGCTACTTGACTCAGAAATACTGCCAGTGACAGTGTTCTGGGCACACTGGTTCTTCCATGGAGTTAAGGTGAACATTTTGCATACTCATGCATATCTACATAAACTTTCTTTC
Organism: Ambystoma mexicanum; assembly: GCF_040938575.1. Lineage (NCBI taxonomy): Eukaryota > Metazoa > Chordata > Amphibia > Caudata > Ambystomatidae > Ambystoma > Ambystoma mexicanum. The sequence continues at coordinate 363,432,434 of NC_090926.1, read as the reverse complement.
AGTGAAGAGAGTGTCATTTGTAGGGCAGTGAAGGTATTCAGAAACATAGACATATCCTTGGTGTTTTTTTTATTTTCTAGTATCCGGTAGGGTTTTGGTATGCCAGTCAACCAGCATGTTCTATAGAGCAAGAGAGTCTTCCAAGTCATTTTGGAATGTAATAAAATTAAACCCAATTCTAACCTTATTATAGACATCACAATGAGGTTAGGAAGTTTTAGTATTTTTCACTAAAAGACCCCTTGCAAAGAGGGCCATAAATATCATATCAGGTGGTAAGGTGGAAGCCTTCGACTCCATAGGTAAGCACAGGCATGACTTTTGCCTTAAAACCGGTACAGATATCCTCCATGGAAAATGTCCCAATTCTTCGATTTATCATTGGGTGATCAAAGAGTTCAGTTTTCCTCACAAGCCCTTCTGACATGGGAGATCAATTTTGCTGTTGTTCATTAGCGAGCCAAGATATGTTACTTGTTAAGCCAGTGTTAAAGCACTTTTCCTAATAAACCACTTGTGCGTCCTTCTCGGACCACGGCCACAATTTCCCAAAATCATGACAGTGGTCTCTACTGGATTCATGGCAAGCCCATTTTTCGTTAGATAGTCGTCCATGTATGCTCCTTTGCAGACCAATAGGGGTTAAGTCGAACAGGACAACATTGTCTGCAAAGAGTAGCATTGTCACTGGTTCAGTGGCAAGCTTAGGTGGAAACAGACTTGCTTTCGGCCAGACTTATTTAATGTCTGAGAGGAACAGACTAAACAAGGTGAGAGACAACGGACAGCCCTCATTCAGACCCCCAGATGTGCCAATCGATCGGGATAACAAGCCATGTGCTCTGAGGTGAATCTTGACATTGGTGTGCTCGTAGAGGGATTTGATGGTTTCCTGTAAATCAGTTGAACATTGCCATGCCTTAATTGTTGCCCAAAGGAATTGACTGTCAACACTATCAAAAGCCATATTGATGTCTATGAATGCTACATAGATTTTTACTTTCTCATTGAAGGCTTTGGCTTTTAGTGCGTTAATCAAAAAGAGGTTTAAATCTGTTCCAATCCCCTTCATAAATCCTGTTTGTCTTGGGCCTTCTCTATTGGACTCTTTTGTGACCATTGAAGATGATTTTAAAGAATGCAGCAAATAGCTTGCCCATGGAATCCAGGAGGGCTATTGGGCGATAGTTCGCAGGGCCGGATCTGGGTCTATGCTTATAGATTGGTACTATTATAGGAGACTGGCAAAAAGCTGGTATTGTGCCCCACTTCAAGATTTGGTTAAATAATGTATGTATGAAAGGAATCCAATTCTCTGGAGCGTCTTTTATTATTGAGTTATAGATTTCGTCAAGCCCCGGGTCTTTGGAGTGGTTACCTTTTTTGATAAGAAGTTCCACCTCGCGATGGTTGACATGGAACGCCCAGCCCCGGCCTAATTTCTCTACTGGATCTTGGAGGGAGCTGTCTCTCATTTTGAATAGCTGCTTATACAAATAGATCCAGTCTTCTTGGGAAACAGTATGGAGCAGGGGGTCTCTTCCACCCAACTGTCTTCCATTCAGTAATCACAAAATTAATATGGCGCCTTTTTTCATAAGAACGTTGAGCATCTGTTCAGCGTTCAGTTGCATCATCTCCACTTTATTTAGAGACAACCAGTTCTTAAACCGTTGCTTTCTTTTTCTTATTTCAATTAATTATTTAGGCTAATGTTTCTTGGCAATCCTCTTGATGTCTTTATTTAGGAGTTTTTTCTTAAAAGGGGTTCTTTTGTTAAGAGCATGCTTAAGGATTGTCTCAAGTGAAAGTGCCGTTTTCAGAGGTCATTTGAATTCCTGGAGGAGAGGAACATAATTTATTCCTTCGCCTTGCATCAGCATGTCCATAGCTTTCTTGGAGAAATGTAGTATATCGCACCCAGTCATACAGAGTCGATTTGTTCCGATGGGAGGATCGAGTTCATCATTGTAGATTTCCATCAAACAGCTGGACCTACGGCGCCACGTACATTTTAATAATGCGTAGTCGCTGGTGGTTTTCCGAATCATTTCAAGAGCTACGATATTCTTAGTTAGTTAACTAGAAACAAAGACGTAGTCTAGTATGAGTGCCTTGAAACACTTGTGTATAGGTATGTTATATATGATATGATATGATATGGCATTTGTAACACGCCTCTACACGAGTGTTTCAAGGCGCGAGTAACCAAGGAAGGGAAAACAGAGGTAGGACAGAGACAATGATTTTACTAGGCCAAGTGACATTGAGATTGTGCAAGTGCAGGGAAGGCAGAGGGGAAAACTGCCAGAGGAAAGGCGAGGGGTCAGTGCTGTATATGTGAACGAGCAATATCATATCATCATGCTAGATCTGGATCCATTCGCCCATCGTTGATTTGGCGGGTTGCTCGCCGACTGTTTGGCTTTTGAGGATGTGGAGGTCACGGCTTGTCATCACGTTCCACTATTCAGAAACTCTCATCTCCCCTTGGATTCTGAAGACCCGCTGGGGTGGAGGGAGGCCCATTATTTTGTCAATACATCGACAATTTAGGTTG